>NC_090066.1:10970477-11298872 GCF_038355195.1 Osmerus mordax | reverse complement strand
CATCAGGGAGGTCACAAGAAAAGGCAGAGAGAGAGCAGGGGAATGAGGGAGTGAAAGACAGGCACAAAGCCATAAAGTAGCAGGTAGCAGGGAAGGGGGGAGGGAGAAAAAAGAGGAGGGGGGGGTTATAACAGATGAATAATGCAAAGGGAAATTGACTTTCTAGCAGCAGGTTTGGTGAACCATTGTATAAAATATAAGGTCACAGCTGGATGGCTATAGCTCTGTAGTGACCTGTGTGTGTGCAGGCTGGTGTCTGTCAATGAAAGTCTTGGATTTCCAACACTAGAGCTTTTCTAAATAGTTGATGTGTCCACAGTGTGTGTAAACACAATGCCAAGCTGCTAAGCTGTTATTAACACTAATGCAGGAAGGCACCTTGCCTCCCTATTTCTGTGTGTACCAGTGAAGCCAGGTGCTTGCTTAGAGGCTCTCTGTCTCTGTCCGTCTCTCTGTCCGTCTCTCTGTCCGTCTCTCTGTCCGTCTCTCTGTCCGTCTCTCTGTCCGTCTCTCTGTCCGTCTCTCTGTCCGTCTCTCTGTCCGTCTCTCTGTCCGTCTCTCTCTGTCCGTCTCTCTCTGTCCGTCTCTCTCTGTCCGTCTCTCTCTGTCCGTCTCTCTCTGTCCGTCTCTGTCTGTCTGTCTCTTTCTCTGACACACACACAAACATATACTTATTGCCTTACTGTCCCAAGGTAACACTCCGTCTTTTGTTCTCATATGTACCTCTGTCTCATACACTCACACACACAATCCAAAACACACTGACAAACTCTGACACAGTCTCTCACACACAATCTCTGGCAGATACAGTCACTCACTCACACAATCTTTGGCACCATGTCTGTGTATGTGACTGTGTGTAACTGTGACTTTGTTTGTAGCTGTGTCGGTAACTGTGTCTGCAAATGTGACTGTGACTATAACTGTGTCTCTGTCTGTTATTGTGTTGGTGACTGTGACTGTAACTGTGTCTGCAACTGTGTTTGTAACTGACTGTCAGGGCATCAGCTCAGCATCTTGTCTCTAGGGCCTTGAGCTGTGACCTGACAGACAAGAGTGGACAGGCTGTGGCAGAGGAGCCTAAGCTTCTTTATTCTCTAATGACCCTCTCCCTTCCTCTCCCTGTCTTCTAAAGCTAATCCAGGACATGCACGTGAGGTAGGACAGAGAAATGGGAAAAACAAAGCTTTCAAAACAAAGGAGGGATGTAGAGGGATAGGTCTGTGTGGGTACGCTCATCTGGGGAACAGCAGGTTGAAGAAGAGAAGGCGGAGGAGCAGGAGGAGGGTAAAAATACCAAGCTTCAGGGAGGAGAGGAACTTATTTGGATAACAAGCTCTCAGAAACCTGAGCCACGTACAAGCAGCGGGAGGGATTGAATGGATGGGGAGAGAAAGAGACAGAGACAAAAGGATATAAGAGGTCAGAGGACGCAAGGACGGATGACATGCTCAAACTTAAAGGAAGGACGGAAGCGAGGGGAGTACAGACTACAATTGAGAAATAAGTCGAAATTAGTTGAGGAACAGTTGTGTTAGCGGTGGATGTTTGTCTTTTTACCTGTGGCGGCGGCCTCTGGGTCCGTGCCATGGCGGTCTGCCTCAAGCCATTGGTACAAAGCTACGGACCAGGCACATGCAGCAGAGAGGCGCAGGAACAAACACAAAAAAACAGGGTGACAGGGTGTCGTCAAACCAAACAACAAAAAACAACAACACAGAGAAGCCAAAATTAATCAATGACATGAGAATGACATGAAGCATGAGACATGTGATGAGTACAAGAGCATGGCATGGCAGAACACATGGCAAACATGGGCCGGGTCCCAACACATCTCTTCCACACCGCCCCTTCCTTCCCTTTCCAATCACTGATCTGTCAAATACCATGATGGGTCTAATCCATACTTCTGAAACCTATCCACTGACCGACAGTCAGGAAGAACTGGGGTGGGATGGAGGATGCTGTTTGGGAGCTGGCGGAGATGTTATTAGGTGTGTGCAGTGCGACATACAATGGAGCAAAGTGCACAGCAGATGGGGTTTATGGCTTGAACGTTAGTGGGGCAGACTAGCCTAGCCCAGCCTGGCCTGGCCCTGCCTGGTCTTGCCTGGAACAGATCAGTAGTCCCCAGGCCTAAAAGCAGCAGAGGAAAGCCATACCTCTCGCTTTCTCCCTCTCTTTCAGAGTTTCCACAACAATCGTCGTGTTGGAAGATAACAATTCAGCCAAGACAAAAACATTTTGGTTTTCCATGCATGTTTGCTTCCCAGATCCCAAACCTGTTTCCTTGGAAATTAATCAATCCAACGCATCTTCTGAACTGCAAATCCTCTGTCTCACGCAGTGTGGTCAGTAAATCCAGTAGGAAGTAGCGTGACTGTGTTTGTGTATTGGTTTGCACTGCATCAGGCTGAGTCATTGGTTGGTAGATTAAAGCCGAGTAATTAAAGCGTTCCCACACAGATGACAAGGCTGCATGTGAGAGACAGTCATTCTGCATGTGTGTGTGTGTGGGCTGACTAGGTCAAACAAAATTAACACATTATCCAACATTTCTCTCTCTCTGAACTTTTATAAACACACAAATGCAGCACCACTGATTGCCAATCTTTGACAGAGTGAGTCAGGTGGCTGAGCGGTGAGGGAATCGGGCTAGTAATCCGAAGGTTGCCAGTTCGATTCCCGGTCATGCAAACTGATGTTGTGTCCTTGGGCAAAGCACTTCACCCTACTTGCCTCGGGGGAATGTCCCTGTACTTACTGATAGTCGCTCTGGATAAGAGCGTCTGCTAAATGACTAAATATAAATGTAAATGTGTGTGTGTGTGTGTGTGTGTGGGCTGACTAGGTCAAACAAAATGAACACATTATCCAACATTTCTCTCTCTCTGAACTTTTATAAACACACAAATGCAGCACCACTGATTGCCAATCTTTGACAACCACAACGCCCACGCCAGTACATTGCCCTGGGGGGTATTCCAGAGAGCGGGTTTAATGAAAACCTTGAGTTGGGTAACCCTGATATGAGGCAAACAGGGATTTTCCGTTCCAGAAAGAGAGGTAACGAAAACTGTTGGTCAGTGCCCATGGTAACTGACTCTGTGAACCTAACCTGCTCGCTAGCAGGTTTTCCATAACAAACTCTGCATTTCTACCTATCCCCTCCCACTTTCTGAGCGTGATACAGTTGTCAGATATGGGGTGTCCTTTCCTGGTTCAGCCAAATGATCTCGAACAAAATGTCATTCGCTTAGTTATACGTCGGGAGAGGATTATAAGAACGCGATTCGATGTGCTTTAATTCCCTGATGAATACCCAAGTTAACGTTACCCGTCACACTCCATTTTTTGGGGTGCAACATTCTCAGCCCTTACATCACTAATGTTACACACCGTGAACGTGCACTCAGAATCGACCAAATGCTTTTTGGCACTGAAATAAAGACAAATCATTCAAATGAAATTTGGTCTTCTTCATTTCCTATAAATAGAAATCCAACAATGAGTATTTATATAGGCTATTGTTCCTACAATTAACATTATTCACCTGTGACCGAGCACCCTCCTGTAACTGGTGTTTCAGCAAATACATTTCAAGATCAAGTACACCATCTCTTGGTCAGTTTTTGGCACATGCTTCATGAGATGCAGTTTGTACAGCTCCGAGTTCAAGGTTAGGGTCACAGTTTGTTGAATAGTTTCTGGAATAGGTGAGTGTTCAGTAAGGTCCTTGGGTCATTACATACTGTGCATGGGCCCTCCCTCTGTGTGTCTCTGTGTGTCTCTGTGTGTGTCTCGCGCTCTCTCTCTCGCGCTCTCTCTCTCGCGCTCTCTCTCTCGCGCCCTCTCTCTCGCGCCCTCTCTCTCGCGCCCTCTCTCTCGCGCCCTCTCTCTCCGCCCTCTCTCTCCGCCCTCTCTCTCCGCGCTCTCTCTCGCGCTCTCTCGCTCTCACTTGCTCTCACTCACTCACTGTATGAGCGTTTCATAACATTAGAACACAGATTTGAGGTCTGCTTGTACTAAATACTTAATACTATCTGTCCCTCAATGCTGACCAATACCAGTCAGGTCCCCATGTCCCTTTTCTGGTAGATAGAGAAGAGTGTGTGTACATGTGTGTGTGTGTACATACCAAGGGTACTCTTCCCTTTCAGAGCCCTGCATGCTGGTCAAAGTCACATAAGGCTTGATGCTTGATTAGAAGCCATGCAGTCTTTCAGTGACATTGAACTGATTTTGGTAGAGGGATTGATGAAGGTTGAGAGTGTGAGAACACGCCCACTCACTCACATCTTTGGTCACCTTTCATCTACTCTGCTGTGTGATCTACAGCCTTATCTCACCCATCAGCCTACTGTGGGTGTGTTCCACAAGGCTGATCTATTATGTCTAGATTCACACAGAAATTCATCTCACCACCCCCCACACCAATGTGCATTCCCCCCCCCCACCCCCCACCCACCCAACACATGCAAAAGTCGCACACACACACAGGAGAGCTGTAATCATTTGTCACCTTGAAAAATGTTAGTCTGCCAGCGTGTGTTTTGGTTTGGGGGTAGACACCAAAATCACACACACACACACACACACCCTGCCTCTAAAATTGAAATGACACAAGATCAATGTACAGTGGTGCTGGGCTTATTAGACATGAGAGGGAGTGGGATACTATTTCTACTGGGACTATAGTATCCATGAACACAGAATGCAGATCAATACATACTGGCCTGGGATGATGGATTGATTATTGATAGTCTAGTCTTTTAACACTAATCAGATACACTCCCCCAGCTTAATCCATTCATAGGATTCAATGATTTGACTCCCTACAAGGACCTAGAACAAATTGTAAACAAATACCATTAGCTAGCCTGTATGAAGTAAAGGTAACAGAACATATAGGTATGTATAGATGCAATATTAAAGCCTCTAGAGCCATCATGATTGTATTGCAATCAGTGACATAGTGTTTATAAAGCACATGTGGTTTTCATTGTAGACCCATTCCCTTGGGAGGTGGGTTAGCATAGATACAATGTACTTGGTTGGTGCCTCTGCCGCCTTCTACATATTCATTTTACTGTAAATAAGAACTTGTAGATAGCAATTAGTCCTTTTGTGTTTGTTTACAGATGTGTGTATGGGCCAACAGTTTCAAGTGAGACCTGGAACCGTGGTGTTCCTGACCCCTCTAAAAGGATTAGATACACCACCCAGTTTAATACAGGCTCATAGAACCTACAACATCTGTGTCACACACACACACAGTAATCAAAAAAGGAAAAAGCCTCAGCATTCACACAATGCCTTACACACATACAATCATCCCGTCACACAAAAATCTGTACCACCAAAGAATCAGATTTATTTCTAAACTATCAAACTCTGAAATACTTTGTTTTCTTCTTCAAACTTGCATGAAAAATGGTTGCCATGAACATCTAGTGAGTAGATCAATCAAAAGTGAATGAGATGCAGTCTGGGATATGGAGGGAAATCAGGGAGAAATCCCCCCTCATGATGAGCCAGTGTTTCCGCTAGGATTTTTTTCATAGGGGCGGTAGACCAACATTTTGCCTCCCATTCATTTTCAATAGAAGTCACGGGACAGGCCCCGCAAGGCAGTGTGAGATACCTGGCAGGGCGAACAGGTAGCCTAGCAAGAGAAGCAAACCCTATTCTTTGCGTTTATTAGGGCATCTGGGGACGAGAAACATCGGTATGTTACCAGTCAAACTGAAACCACATAGCATAACACAGCTAGCACAGTATATGTAAGGAGGTAAAAGAAGTAAAGGCCGTTTCCAGCACCACACAGAGCCGCAGAGCGAATAGAGCTCCGGGAGTTGACGTCACGCAATCCCAGCATGCACCGGTCATCGCCATTTTGGCAGGAAAGTGGAGAGCCAAGTGGAGCGCCAGAGTGTACATACATAATACTTACACATACATTATACATAGTTTCATTTGCTGCCTATTTCAATAAATGTTGATTCAACATGGTGGATAGCTGCTGTGTGCCGGGATGCCTGAACCATCGGGGCTAAGATAAAGGGAGAGCATTTTATAGGATTCCTAAGATCCAGAGAGGAAAAACCCTATAATCCCTGACAACCACCCATGGCTTCAACTGAGGATCATTCAGTCTCTTGGAATGACTTATCTGTAATGAATATGTAATGGAATTTTTGTGATGAAAAGTGCACTGATATAATGTACGTTAGCCAACGTTAGTAGCTAACGCTAACCGTTGACGAACGTTGCTAACGCTAGCTAGCTATACAAGTTATAAAACTGACTGCATTAACGTTAGCTACACATAGCAATTTGAAGACGGTAGACTTCAAAACTGAATATTCATCACTAATCCACCTGATTGCGTCCATTTATATCCCTCCAGGCTTTTGTAGGCTTTCAAAGACTCCAGAGTAGGACGAATGAAAGTTGATAGAGAGTTGTAAATATCTGGATACAGAAGGTCAGGGAAGCCTTCCGTTTCACTCGTAAAGGTCGTAAAAATAACTCTGGGAGCATTATATGGATCACTAATGTTTAATCGATCAAGTTTTGCTTTTAAGCTGCCTATGTCTTTTGAATTAAAGTGCATAGTGAACAGGTTGAAATCCGTGCAGGCGCCGTTAATTTTAGCCACTACTTTCCTGCCAAAATGGCGACGTAAACGGTAAAGTCACGTGACGTCCGGAGCTCTATAGCACACAGTTTCTCTCAAACAGAGCACTGTAACGATCTAGCTCAACAGCAAAAACATAGCAAACCATCCCATTTACACGTCCTGCCAGGAAGATGAACGTGGTTGAAATCAACCTTCCTTGATGATCCGGGTGCCTTCTATGTAGCCATAGGGACCACGGTAGTATGCATTCTTCCCTGCAGCTCTAGCCTCACTAATCCTTGGCCACAGTGCAGCGCAGGCTTCACAATCTTCTTTAGATAAATATTCGGTGAACTTTACACCCTTGCGTTTACAGACATCCGAGCCTTTAGTGGAGCGCCAGAACTCGTCTCTGTATTTCCGCATGCAGAACTGAATGATCACCTGTCTGGAGTTATCCTTCATTTTGGGGCCAATGCGCTGGACTGTATCCACAACCTCTTCAAGCTTGTGGTGCAGGTGAGGAGCAATTTCTGCTAACAGCGAGATTACTTCTCTTTGTATATCTTCTCCAGCTACTTCCTTCATTCCAGGGGCGTCGTTAGACCCTTTTTACTGGGGCACGTGCCCCATTATAAATCTGATGTGCCCCAGTAAAATCTAAAGTTTGAGTTTTAAAAATTTACTTTATTAGTCAGTGCATTTATTTAGATTGATAATCCCAGAAAAAATAAATGCAGTATCCGAATCAACGCTTGTAAAATCAAAGCAGTTTAACCGAAAACACAAACCGATACCCGCAGAATTCCATGTCAGCGCGCTGTTCTGTGTGCCAAATAGCCGGTGCAGCACGCACACAGAAGTCCAGGTGTCGGACTCTGCACACAAGTCAGAATTGAAGTAGGCTACGAAAACATTACAAAACTAAAGAAAATGTGTAAATGATAGGCCTACCAATCATCTTATTTTGACTAAAACATAAAAACAATATTACATGAAGCTCAAAGAACAGTATTTGCGCTCAAATGATATCAAAGAAAATGTGCGCGCACACATTATCTGTTGATGTACCTGCCAAAGCTGATATCAAACTTGCGTCCCTGAACTGTTGTATAGTGGGTTAAGCAAGGGGAGTTTCTATAGCCTAGTAGCGCATTGTGCGCAGCAAGCTTGAAAGAAAAAAAAGGGATATGAATAGGGGCCTGTGCCCCAGTAGAGCTTTATGTCTAACAACGCCTCTGCTTCATTCCGATAATTCTGAGGTTCCATCTTCTTTTGTAGCATTCGAGCTCCGACGTGTGGTTTATCAGATCTGCATGAGATGTGGTAACGGAGTTAAGTTGTTTGTCGAACAAGTTAATTTTAGTGTTACAGTCCTTTATTTCCGCCGCGTTGAACTCCACAGCTTTTGTCAGGCTGACGATCATTAGACTGTTCTCAGTAATCTTACGCTCAATGTTACTCAGCTTGCAATCTTGTAGTGATGTGTGGTTCGTGAACAATTCGTTCATTTTGAACGAATCCTTACTCGGGAGTAACGAGTCCTCTCAAAGAGTGATTTGTTCATTTTCTCGTGGCCGCACATCGGGACTGTTGCATAGGCTCGTCCAAGTAAACAGAAATGATTTGTTCATTTCCCGAATGAACAAATCATGAATTTGTTCATTTTCGGTCTTCGGGTACGAGTCTTTGGATCATTTTTCACGTGACCTGCATAGGCTCTGTAGTGGTAGCTAGAGGAAACGCTAGAGGGAACAATTCGTTCATTTCCCGACTCGGTCTTTCTACGAGTCTTTGAATCATTTTTCACGTGACCTGCATAGGCTCTGTAGTGGTAGCTAGAGGAAACGAACGATTCGTTCATTTCCCGACTCAGTCTTTCTACGAGTCTTTGGATCATTTTTCACGTGACCTGCATAGGCTCTGTAGTGGTAGCTAGAGGAAACACTAGAGGGAACGAGTCATTCATTTCCCTACTCGGTCTTTCTACGAGTCTTTGGATCCTTTTTTCACGTGACCCGCATTGTATTTTTTTGTAGAGGAAACAGTTTCCTCATTCCCTTTCGCGTGGCCGCTGTTTTAGTAAGACGTGAATGATATTCGCTCAAGTCATCATACTGACTGATTGTTATTTTCACTTTACATTTACACTTACAGTTTAGTGCAATGTAATTGTTTGCCGGGATAATTAAATTCTAGTGTGATAATAAATGAATAAATTCATTTTACTGAACGAGATTCAAAGAACCGAATCAGTAAAATGATCCGAACTTACCATCACTACCATCTTGTAAATCCAATCTGGTAACTCAAATTTCAATGAGAGTTGTGTTGGAAACTCTCGGGGCTCTCGTCAATTTTCAGTTTTTTAGCTGATGTTTATGTTGGGGTGTTCTGTAAGGACGAAGGTTCTTTGCATTTCTCTGTATTATCGACGTGGGTGACTTCCATGACGTACTTGTGATCAGCAACAGCACCCGATGTTTTTGTAGCCATCCCTTTTTGTCCTGAAATCACTATTTTCGGGATATTAGAAACTTTTTTTGCTGCCATTGCACACATGCACACTGAGGCGTAATGATTTGGATGATAAACGGTTGAATTCTAATAGAAAGCCAAGATTTGCTGGAGAGCTGAGAAAATTACATGTGCCTAGCCCGCCATCTTATTCGCCCTCCCCGAGCTCCGAAACTTGTGCACACTTGCAACTAGCTGTACACGTCATACTTTGCGACAACCAGTCACGAGCATATGAGCTAAGGCATTGCAGTAGAGTTAGAAAACTGACCTGACACTGACAGTGAGGACTGAGTGTCCTTAATCTGTTATTCCTTATTCTGTTTTGTACAGTTTTATATATCGTATTTCATATTTTTCATTACGATTGTTATTATGGTTGATCAGTGTTTTCATTTGTGGAAGAATGAATGAATGAATGTTACAACAACGACATAAGTCTGTCTGTCTGTCCCCCCCCCCCAGGTTAATGTAATAGCCTAGTTTAATAACTAATGTAATATTGCACATATTTTCGTACTATTTCCCCTAAAGCAATAAGGTTAGGCTACTTAGAGACCTTCCACTCAAAGTATTTTCTAAATGGCATAAATGCTGGCAATTATTAATTGACGTATTAATAATTGACTGTCTGCTTCATTTGAGCTTAATAGGCTAAGCAAATAATAACAATAAACCCGCTATTTATTAATTAAAACTACTTCTGCATAGTAATGCACCGAAAATACAAACGTAAGCAAAGGCAACAATCGCTATCGAATCAACAGACATGTGCAATTTAGCTAGCAGGGGAATAATACAAACAACGAAGATCACCAGTTAACTTAATTTAAATTAGCAAGAACTATAGACTAATACAATAACAGGCTTAAATTAACTGACAAGTTAGCTATACGACTTCTCAAAGACGCACAATCTCAACTGCGGTGTGAAGCGCGTATCCGTGCTATTTTCCGACATACACTCTAACAATCACATAGACGTCCTAAAATTTTGTACAGCCCAATTTCTGATACCAAGGCGGCAGAAATTTAGTCGTGGCGGGCCGTCACGGCAAAATAAACATAGAGGAAACACTAACGTGCAAGGTCCCATCCTCTATTTGACAACCATATCCATCCATGTTGACAAAAAGCAGCTACCTTATTGGTGTAGAAGGATCACGTGTCGAACCGTGCCACCAAAATCCTATTACGCTCTGAAGAAACTAGTTCTGCATAAAACATAGACGCAACGATAATCGACTGGAATTTCAGCGACAAACTTTTTTTTGGTAGCTTAGCACGACTCGTTCTTTTTTATGAGCTAAAGATTGTGTAGATGCCAGACTGTGGAGCGGGTTGAAACGATAACAGGGTTCACTTTACGGCCTACATGGGTGGTTGTCAGGAATTATAGGGTTCTTTTGCTCCATTGCTCTACCCATCCTTGGTATCCCGGATGTTAAAATGACATTTTTGAGCTCTATTTTTTGGGGCTCGAATTTGATAGGCTCAAATTTTTTAGGGTCGATTTTTTTCAGCTGGAAATTTTTCAGATCGAATATGATAGGCTTGAATTGTTTTGCCAAAATCTTTTTGGCTTTAATTTTTTTGGCTCGAATTTGAGCAACTTGAATTTTATTTTACATTGAAATATATTCATATGAGAATTTGATCTTGTTTAAAATTCAATATTAAGTATTCAATGCCTTTTAAAATTCAAAACATGTCACTGATTTGCTTCCATATTTGTGCAAACTTGGTTTTGTTATTTACACCTGATCTCTTGTCGGCGTACTCGTCAACAGTATATCGACTGGCATCGATATGTGATGTGTGTGAGAGAGATGTTTGTGGTAATCCCTGGCTGTAACAAGCTCTAGTGACCAGGGTTTTTCCTGGGTCAAAATGGGTCTTCGGTGCTCCCCAAAAAAATCAACGTATTTATTCCCAGGTGTTTTGCATCTCCCCCCCCCCCCCTGTCATAGTCTAATAGCTAATGTAATATTGCACATATTTTCGTCCTATTTCCCCTAAAGCAATAAAGTTAGGCTACTTAAAGACACCTTACACTCATGAAGTATGTTCTAAATGGCATAAATGCTGCCAATTAATAATTGACGTAACAACTTATTGTAAATGGTCAGTAGCTTAGCCTATCGATTAAGGTAGGCCACTCTGAAGCATGTACACTGCCTGCTTCATTTGATCTTGATAGGCTAAGCATTCTGTAGCAAATAACAATAAACCCACTTTTTATTAATTAAAACTACGTCAGCATAATAATGCACCTAAAATACAAACCTGAGCAAGGGCAGCAATCGTTATCGAATCAACAGACAATTTAGCTAACAGGGGAAAAATACAAACAACAAAAATCACCAGTTAACTTGATTTAAATTTGCAAGAACTATAGACTTATACAATAACAGGCTTAAATGAACTGACAACATAAGTTATACGACTTACAGTTCTCAAGGACACACACACGCAATCTCAACTGCAGTGTGAAGCGTGTGTCCGTGCAATTAAACGGCCTAAAATGTTGTACAGCCTGATTTCTTGATACCGTGGCGGCAGAAATGTAGCCAGAGGAAACACTGCACTATATGTTATCATTCCAGGTTAAGAATACCAATGGAGGCTGCGTTGGAAATCGTAAATCAAACTTTTGTCAGCATTTTGAGTGGAAATTTCATTTGCATTTGTACAGGTGTATTTGTGCACATTGGGCTGCCATCGCAGCGGAACGACAGTCCATTTGTAACCGGTGTGAATCGGTGAAACTCACTCAGGTATGTAATGGGCCACCCGTGTCAACGAATAGCTAGCTTTTCTTTGGCGTAGTTGGTAGTGGTTGCGCTTGGCAGTCCAGAGGTGGCAGGTTCAACTCCCGATGGCAGCGAACAACGGCCCTGGTGGAACAAGGCTACGTCCGTTACATACCCGTTACATTGGTGCCGTGACGCGGATCTCACGAGGTTAGCGCCGGAGTGAGTTTCACCGATTCACACCGGTTACACATTCGCGCACCTCAAAGTTGCGTATTGATCAGACAAGAAGACACGCTTATCAACTCGATTACTATTGATCAAAACAGAACGAGGGTTCGGCTGTAGCCTACTTGAGACATACTATTGAGAACATATTCGCTGACATGCATTGCACGCGTGATGAACACAGCTTTTTTTTTTTTGCCCTTTGGCGCTCGGGATTTGTCATTGGCACTCGGGAAAACGGCTTTGGCTCGCGCCAAAATGTTCTCTATGCAGGAAAAACCCTGGTGACTGTTCGTGACTAACCAACCTGAACGCCTGCCAGAGAACGTGAGCTGACCACAGATCAAGGTCAGGTCTAAAAGCCAAGAGCCTTTTTTTCTAAGGTGGTCAAAGTGTAAATCTCTCTCTGTGCCTGTGTCTGATTCTCTCCATCTCTCTCTGGGCCTGTCTCTCTCTGTATCAGCATCTCTCTGTCTCTGTCTCCTAATGTCATTTTTCTGTTCCTACACCTCATCTCCAGCTTTGATCCATCCAGCTCTGAGTCTGGGAAACAAGACATCTCTCCCCTAATGATGATTTCTACCTACTGCAGAGGCTAGATGTCTACCCAGAATGCTAGACTTAGCCCTGCAGGTTCTTCTAGGCTGATCTCCAGGGGCTACATGTGTCTCACACGTCATTAGTGCCACAGACAAGTTAATTGCACCCAGGGCCTGACATTAAACTTTTTGCTCACCAGCCACTGTGGCTAGTGGTTTTCCAAAGTTACTAGCCACTCAGCAATTTCACTAGCCACAATTTTGTTGTTGGGAAATTACGTTTTATTTGATTAAAGTTGACTACGGTTTGCTACAATTTACTTGAAGACTTAGATTTACAATCCTTTCAAATGTAAATGACCATTGTAAACACGCAAAATCAAGACAACATAAAATGTATGTGTCGCCAAATCTTCAGCTCTTATAAGTGTGTAAAGCTCCTTTTGTATGAAAATATGCAACCGATTAAGACAAAGACAAAAAGAGTAGCTCATTGCATATAACGGGGTGTAAAGATGTATTGAAAATATATGAACTAAACAGAATTTCTTTTTGTCCAGTTAAATATTTATAAACAACACAATTATTTTAGTCTCTTTATTTTCGGTTTCACTTTCATCACCAGTTTTTCTCTTTTTTTGTCTGCCCTCCGGGTTTTCCTACACCTGTTATGTAGCCTACCGCCACATCCTTGCCTTGCACTGAGCAGGGTCCTCAAGTTTGATCAAAAGCCCCACAAGACGAGCTTTCGCGTGTGTTCGCGAGTCTATGTTGCTTAGCAACGAACGTACAGTGGCCGAGACTGTTTAACACAGGGGGAAACGATACATGCTGGTTGAAATGCGTGCATCTCACGGTCAATGCGTGAGGCTTGAGAACCCTCCAATGAGTTTATTATTTTGTTTTGAGAAGACTACAATAAAAAAAATTATAGTGAGAGATATGTAGAATTCCACCTGCCAAAGTGGCTAGTAAGAGTGACTGCTTTACCCGCCACAGCCGAATTCTACCCGCATTTGGCGGGTGGGCGGGTGCCAATGTCATGCCCTGATTGCACCTCTTTTTACCCCTAAAAGCCCCAAAGAGAACCACTCCCCCCAACAAAGAGACACACCACACAAACTCACAAAAAAAATGGAAAGGAAATGTAAAGGGGCATTTCATTAGAGAAACAACCCTCCTGACACCCCCGTTTGAAAACTCCAAGCACTGCACAATTATTGCGGCAATCAAATGTAACCATAATCTGACAAAACACAAACATGCATGTACACCACACACACACACACCGTATGCAGACATGTGTAAGACATACACAGAAGGTAATCATATGTTGGCCCCAGACAGTGATGTTTAATGCATGTAGTCCCTGCTGCCCCATGCACAAGCAGAGAAGAAAATTGACAGGCTTTGTTGCCTGCTCGACTGAACAGACACCCATCACACTTGCGCAATCAGGCCAGACAGAGAGTAGCTTTGTGGTGGATGACAACACACCCTGTCACTGACAGTCACCCAACCCCTGCAGAACAGACGGGAGAGCCCAGACTCAAAGCTCTCCAGAGAAAGGGGCTATTCCGCTGTACTCTGCTTACTTACAGGGACAATACAGACAGCCCCCTGGGCTTTCATTGGTGTGTCTGAGCGACATCAAAAGCACCTTCAGTGTCTGAGAAGGGTTTGATGCTCAAAAGTATCAAGAGACTAGACAGAGTAGAATTGTACTTTATTAATCCTGGGTAAAAACTGCACAACATTTCAGCAAAATGTATATTACAATATTGCCTATCCAGCAGCATGGCAAGAGGAAACATGTAGTTTGTAAATAGATGATTTACCAGTTACTTATTCAGGCCTCAGGCCTTAGTCAGTGTATATGTCAGGATGGCATGAGTTATTTCATGAGTGTAGATATTTCCTATTCTATTAGTTATAGCATCTATCCATTATGCTTTGGGCCCGGTGTGCAAGTGTTGCTGTGTTAATGAAGGTTCTGCTGTCTCCTGCAGTCTGTCAGTGCCTGTTCCAATACATTCCTCGATGCATCGGACCAGCAAAGACACCTGTCCATGCTGGGGCCCATCCAACACTGAGAACACACAACACACTTTCTTTTTACTCTCACACTATGTCTCTCTTTCTGTCTCTGTGTGTCTCTCTCTCTCTTCCTCACACACACATGCATCCGCATACACACTAAAGTCATACCACCCACAGTGCTGAACCCCTCGCCAAGTCTGGCAGTGCCAACATCAGAGAACAATACTCCATCTGTCTCCTGGCAACAAGACACACGGGCTGGGGAAGGGGGTTATCACCTGGTAATCTCTTAATCATTATGAATTATCTTTACACAGGAGGTCAGAAGCCTGTGGGTGCATGTGGGTGTACGCATCACTAAGTGAATGCACAAAGGGGTGTGCGTGAGTGAATGTGTTTGTGTCACAAGGGTCCATTATCGCCTGGCTCTGATGGTCCTATTCAGCGTTCTATTGGCCGAGAGCAGGGACCAAACACTGGTGCGGTGATGTCATCACTCTGTCATTCTGTCAAGGCCTGCTTTGTCTCCTCTCTCCATAATCAGGAGAGAATGGAGGGAAAAACACAAGGGTGAGAGAAGAGAGAGGGAGGTAGAGAGGGGAGGATGAAGAGGCGTGTCAGGCTGACTCATTTCATTCAGACGCATGCTCTGGATTCCCAGGGGTCCTTGTGGAGGGAGGAGGTGTCATGTGAGCCCCTGACAGGTTGACGAGCAGTTACTGTCACAGTTACAGTCAGCAGTGACTGACTGGCTAACTGGCTGTGACTGGCTGGCTATATTCACTCTGCAAGCCTTAATGCTCAATTCCAATTTATTTATCAGATCAGATTTTTGGGAGGGCTGTTCACATTGTCATTTTAAATGTGGCCAATATCAGATTCCAGTGTGAACTGGTCTCGGTCCTGAATGCGCAAAATAACAAAAACAAACACTTCACATGCAGGATGCTCTCACACCTGTTAAACATGGAAGTCAGTGAAATAAGTTTAAGCATTTTTTTTATAAAGTAATTTTCTGTGGAAGCCAGCAAATGTGTGAGCAGGTAATATGGAGGACGAGGAGGAGGAGAAGAACCAAAAAAAAATTAACAGCTTTTTGTGCAGCAGTGGCTGTTCAAGTCAGAGGTGTGTGTGGATGCGGAGTCTGAGCCAGGAGTGGTGGCATTGTGACGTTAATGTCTTTTCTGAAACTTTCCATTTTCTTATACTTGTGTCCTGCATAGACCTGATTGACTCTGACTCCCACCAGTGAATAATTGTGACGAATGTCGATCAAGGGTGACGTAAAAGTCGCACAAATTCAGATTTGACTTTACACTGATTTGCATTGCCAAATATCAGACCAGATTTAAAACCACATATGAAAGTGGCCCAAATCTGATTTGAAAAAGTCAGATTCAATGCACTTTGGGCTGTTCACACTGTCATCCAAGTAACAGACCTGTGTCACAAGTGATGTGGCACTGACACTTTCAATGACAAACACCACACAAAACTGACAAATCTCATTAGAGAGCTGGATTTCTCTGTTGTTTCGACTTAATCTTCGTCTGAGATTTATAGTAAATAAAAATAAAAAACTGGCACAGGTTGACAACTTTTTGATTTGAGTATTTGGCAGGTATGAAAAAAAGAAAACTGCTTCTCCAACAATTCTTTTATCCTTGTTAAGCTGCTTCGCAACAGTGGAACCGATCCAACATTCTTTAACCCTGACTACACAATCACTCGGTCCTGTTTGTGCGGCTACGGAGAGGGATATGAGCTGTGTTTGTGTGTGTGTGGCCACATGTCGAGTAGATTACTAATCTAAAGAGAAGGCAGATATGCGTACCCAGTGTTATTTGCATATACATATGCAAATGATAGCCACTCCCCAAAAACCACAGTTATAAGCTGCTGTGATTTCCCAGTGTGCTTGCGGCCCTGATAAAGTACAGGTGTTAGTTGTGGATAGAAAGCTTGTGTGACAGTGTAAGTGGGTGAGACAGTGTGTGTGTGTGTGTGTAATTGTGGACCTGATAAGGCGATATAAATAGAGTGAGAAGCTCCAGGAAGGATAAGAAACAGCACAGGGGCCTCAATCACTCGCTTTCAATATTGGCATTTGGCACACAGTCTCGTATTTAGGGCTGTAAAAACGAAATGGGGTAATTGTGAAGAAGGGGGTGGTTAGAGGCAGGGGTGGTTGGGGGAGGCTATATGAACAAAAACACAAAAAGGTCGAAATTTGGACAATAAACTAGGGGTGGCGGTACACTGAAGTCATGGTTCGGTTCATACCGCGGTTCAGACATCATGGTTCGGTACGAGTTTGGTACAACGGAGGGAAAAGCAAAACAAACCAGGTTCCTCTACGAGTGAATACGGGCGCATTGAAGATGACATGTTTATTTCGATTGCTTCAGTGATTTTTTTTGGGCCCTATTTGTATGTATATCTAATGGCTGGTTAAGCACTGTAGGGAGGAGAAGTTGGACAGTTTGTTTTTGTCTCATTCCAGTGATGGGCACACCTGGGTGATGGCGTCTGATATTTTTTAGTAATTTAGCACACACCAGATGCGTTATATGCGTTAGCATGTTAGATGTATTTCCACTCACATATCCCACAACCAGTGACGTGCGGTGATGTCAGTAAGAGGCTAGGCAATATAGCCAATCTTTTCTTCATACCAGTCTGTTTGAAACGATCGAAAACATGTTGTCCCTTTAGTTGCAGTATTCCATCTAGGTCTGGCGTAGGGAGCTCCCTCTTGCTATTAACTCATTTTTTGAATAAAATCGAGCTTGGAGAAATTCCTCAACTCCGTGATATCGGCAGACACCTGCTGTCATTTTGACTTGAATTTCGCGGGGATTACACTTACAATGTAGCTGGTGTAATGACGCAAATGTCCAGTTATATCTAGATTTTAATTGGTCCATGTTTGATACGTAACGTAGGTGATTACTGGCATAACATATTTGCGTGCAATATAAGTCTATGGCAAAGGCACAGCAGAGAATGTACATGTTGAAGAATACAGGATCGAAGTGCGCAAGTGAGTTTTTCGCTTGTCTTCCGCAGTGAATGGACAGTAAAAGCACTGTCCATTTTTTTTTTTTGTATTTGATTATGCGTAACTGCTACATTTGTCATCATAACGTCTAAACAATTGGAATAACACACATATTGCATATATAAATCACAAGAATAAACAGTAAAAATACAAATACAAGTTTATAAAATAAAATGATTTAATAAACATTTACGTTTGAATTTTGGCAGGGTAGGCAGTGCCTACCTAGCCTGGTCCTAACCAGACTCTCGTACATTGCATTTGTACAGAGAGTCTGGCCTTGCTCCATTGACAAGCGTTGACTTCCTTGTAGGTGGGTACTCTGTTGAAGTTTAAAACTATTGGATCTACCCAGAGCCACTCTGATCTGCCATAACCAATCGCTAGCGTTCGCCTTAGCCAATTCCTTCAACACTACTGTAACAGAGCTAGCTGCCTTAGCTGGAAAATCAAACTGTTCCCGAACCCCGTGGGGAGGAGGGCCACAACATCATGGCCACCAAAAAAACTCAGCAAAACTTGTTCTTGCTCGGCATTAGTTGTTGGATATTCGGCAGTGTTGCCACAACGGACCGAATGGCTTTCCTCGCATCTTTCTCCGCCGCCATTACGGAACTACAACACAAACTAGCGCACGGCATCAACGTCATCGTTCTCAGCCACTCCCTCTGTTCGCTAATTCGCCGGTAGAAAATCAACCTGAAAAATCTGACTTACGTACCTCATGGCCAGACCTATGTACAGAAGCAAAAAATAAAATAGAGCGGAAGTACGTAGAAGGGCAGAGCCAGGCTAGTGCCTACCCAGACTGCACGCCACTGCCCACAACTGCTGAACAACACCGACACAGTGCTCGTCTTATCCACCACTCTCTCGCCTGTACTACTGTAACTGAATGGGAAACCGAAGTTTTCCCAAACTTTAAATCTTAAAGAGGCCGGCGGATCGTCCATCTCTCGTGGGTCGCCACCACTCGCCGTACTCGTCCTTACAGTGCGTTTACAGTGCGTTTACACTGCAGCAACGCGAATCGCTTGCCATCGCTCGCCTTCCCACAGTTCACCACGCTCGGGGGCGTTTCAAACAGATTAATGTAAAATGTAGTTCTCTAAAGTCACTGTTGTAGTTGTCATGGCCAAGTGTGCAGACTTGGGTTTACATACTCGCAACATCAATCAAAATACAACTTGTATACAACATACAAAACTGTTTAATAGACATAAACGTTGACGTGTAAAAAACGTTTTATTATATTACTCAAAGTCTGCTAATCTGTCGATACGATAGGGAGTTCCAGCCGGGCTAGCTAGCTACTGTAGTTACCACAGAACGAAGTTACGTAATGTGACTAGACTGAATTTGAAAGTACAAGCACCAACAACTTCGGCAACCTTGCGCCATGCATTGTTTTTTTATTAACATCTCTGTACGAATACAGAGATGTGTCGTACAACACCGGGTAAGCAGCTACACAAGCAATTATTTTCTCCTCCATTCTGAAACTGAGAGCTAGAAATGTTTACCATGGTTGCTACGTTACGAGAAACAGGAAAACAATCCGATTGGCCATTGCTAGCGAAAATCGCTCCTCATTTGTATCAAGTTGAGAAAATCTCAACTCGAATCGCTTGAATCGCGTCGCGTCGCTACCCACAATGCACCACGCAAGCGATTCGCCTGGCTCCATTGAAAATGAATGGAAAACATTGCGTCGCTCGCATCGCGTCGCTGCAGTGGACAAGCACCGTTAGTGCTGCTAGCCATAGATATCTCTGACTCACGGCGGCGCCAATCAGAGCTTCAAAACTACAGATTAGGTGTCCCTAAAAAACACGAGTATCTAACAGTAGTTCTAACAGTATCTACTCTAGGGAGTCAGGTGGCTGAGCGGTGAGGGAATCGGACTAGTAATCCGAAGGTTGCCAGTTCGATTCCCGGTCATGCCAACTGACGTTGTGTCCTTGGGCAAGGCACTTCACCCTACTTGCCTCGGGGGAATGTCCCTGTACTTACTGTAAGTCGCTCTGGATAAGAGCGTCTGCTAAATGACTAAATGGAAATGTAAATCTAACAGTAGTGTATTCTCCGTGTAATTTCGTGCACCGAACGGTGACGCCCATACCGTACGGTTCAATACGAATACATGTACCGTTCCACCCCTACAATAAACACAAAATGATCAAAATCCATCTGGCATTGCTGGACTGATATTGTCAACCTGACTGTGTGTGTGTGTGTGCATGCGCGCGCGCGCACAGGCATGTGTGTGTTTTCAAGACAGCTGCGTCCTAATAACAAGGTGACGATGGCATCAGTAGTAGCGATGTGTGGGTGACTGTGGTGTATTCAGCTGCCCAGGTGTTCATGTGGCTGGGCTAACTGGGTTCATGAGGTTCAAACAGGTACATGAGGCTCAAGTAGGGCTGTCCCGATGTCTCACCACTGGGTATACCCAGCAGTAGCATCGGCTAACCTACCCTTCGTTTAGGCTGAAGAGAGAGCGTCTGAAAGAGTAGGGAGGGAGAGGAGAGAGGGAGTGAAGGAGAGAGGAGGAAGGGAGAAGAGAGAGTTGTGGAGAGAGAAGAGAGAGGAGAAAGGAGAGAGCAGTTGAAGCGTCGAACAAGCAGGGGAAACGGAGAGTTTGTTGAACTGAAAAGGACAGTGAGGTGTGAGAGACAGAGGGATGGAGAGAGAAAGGGCACTGTTAGATGGAACGTGAAACAAATAAAGACAGTGTCTTATTGAGAGGGAGCAAGGACAAGAAAGAACAGAGACAAAAGTGACATGGGTGAAAGAGTGTGTGAGAGGGCGAAACGAAATAGAACGAGAAAACAGGCAAAAGAAAGACTGAGACAGACAGCTGTAAAATCAGTCTAGCGTACACAGGACAGGAACACCAGCCTACCTCTGGGGCTGCACTCTGCCATAGCCCCAACGCTTCTACAATCTTCAGATAACCAACTTGCATCTTCCCCCCACCCCCATTCCTTTCACTCAACAAACAAAGAATCACAGCTGAAAGAAAGAAAACGTTGTTTAACAGGAAGACGATAATGATAATAAGCAACAGCTTCAAGGGGGGTTCCGAAAATGTCAACATCTGTTCTGTTTCCAGGCATATTATCTGCTAATTATATGCGTCGCAGTTGCTATATTTGCATACGCTTTTTTGAGACCTTGGTAGGAAAAGAATTGCCACTGGAAGCACATGACTTTTCCTGGGAGGCAGATCAAAGGACAGGGGGTGGGATTGGCCTTCGGCACTCAAAAGGAGTTTGCTGTGACAGAAAGAGGGAGAGCGAGAAAAAGAGAGACAGAGAGGATTGAGAGGCCATCTCAGTTTCCTCCATTTGCTTAGATATCCATAGATAAAACTTGGTTTGCAGCCCCTCACCCCAATTAGTACTGGATGCACATTCTGAGAGGACAGCAGTTGCCATCATTAATGCTTAAGGACCAGTTGTGGACTGGCCGACGAGAACGTAAAGATGCTTTTGTGTTTAAGCATGCGCGTGTGTGTTTGCATGTATTTATGTGAGCTGGTTTGTGCAGGGCTGTGCGTTCAAAGGCTAAAAAGCCTTCAAGTGGCCAGTTGTTATCTGTCTTGCTAAAATGCCCCCCATTTCCATGGCAACTCTTTACTCCACGCATGGCAAGTGACTAATGAGCCCGGGTTGAAATGGGTTATATCATACCATTTGAAACCTATAACACATGAACACACACATTTCATTGCCTAGGTACAGGCAACACCACATCCTCAACAGAGATGAGAACCTCCGTGCTGTCTGTGAATAGCAGAAACAGTCGTTGCTGTTAAAACTGTAGAAATCCTGAAAAACTCTCACAATGAGACAACAACAAACAATTTAAAAAAAACTTGTAATACATTTTGTGTTTGTCTTGATGTCAGTAATCAACTCAGTAATTTTCATGGTGATATCTAAAGGTTAATATTTTTACCCTATTCACGTGAGAAAAAGAACGAACAGGCGTATGAATGGGATATATTTGGGTCTTTATCAAAACGTTCTCCTAATGAGATTCTTCGGGGCTTTTTTTCCTTACTCAGGACATATTGAGGATACAAAATCAGTTGAGTTTGCTTCTGTTGCAATTTGTCCTACCTTTTTTAATAAAATGACTGGACTATAAGGCCCTCCAGCCTCTATGTTAGCCTTCAAACAGGGTTACACAGACGGGATGGAGCAGGACAGAAAGAGAAAGAGAGGATGCCATCTCAAACTGGGGATGACATGAAAGAGGGTGAGGAGTGAGAAAAATTTATGGATACAGTGTGTGTGTGTGTGTGCTAGAGAGAGACAAAAAAAAGAGAAGCAGTGCATGTGTGTTTGCACACTGAAACCATGACCAAAGGGTTTCACAGAGAGCAGAGGAGATGTGCAACATGGCACCATGTAAATGGATCTGTGTGTTCATCCGCTGGCCCGGACCACAACAACCTACGCAGACTCCTGTTCCAGTACAGACGCTCTCACAGACGTTGAGCTTTGGAGACAGAGGGTGAAAAACAGCACAGCTGTGATTACTGTAACCCGTAGCTAGTATAGCATTACAAGACCCTGGAAAGTTATTGATAAATGTCTGAAATATTCATATGAAGCCCAGTTGAGTCATCATCATATGCTATAAAGATTTATTATTTATTTTTATCATTAATATAATAAAATGCAGTCTCATTTTTGAGTTTCGAATTTTGATCAAATGCGTGGCAAAAGAGAGTACAACCCAGGTTCCGCACTTGGTTTGCAGGAGTAATTGAGCCGTCATCCACAGTGCTAATTCAAATCATTTCAGTTTTGGAAACATTCAATTTCAATAATTTATTTCTCATCCAGGTCTTGATTTCCAACAAACAAGCAAAGAGTGTTGAGGATGCTAGTGAACAGTCCATCACAGTGCTATAAATCTGGTTATCATCAGCATAACACTGATTATCCAGAAGTTTGGGCTGGCTTATCTGTCCAAGAGGCAACATTTCGAATTTCTGAACAGGGTGGGACCCAGAACTGACCCCTGCGGAACCCCCTGTCTCATTGGAACAGTCTGGAATCTGTCTCATAGTTCTGCAAGACAATACCTCCTCCAGTAATCTCTTGTTCGCATGTCAAATCCGTCACCATGTTATGGAGCTCTGCATTTCCAAACCTTGGTTTCATCAGTAGACCAGTCCATCCATCATTATTTTACCTTCTTATATCAATCTCTGGGGCTAGATTCTCACCTCAGCCCCGGAACCTACTGATATTAGATGTTTCTTGTCTCCACCTTAACATAACCTACTGCTCACTAACCCCCTATTCGCACCGGACGCAACTGCGGCGCGTTACGGCTGCGACACGAGTACGACGCAACCTCAATTCACACCAGATGTATTACGCCTGGGACACACTGGCTGCGAAGCACCCTGAAGCGCCACGATCGGATACGAATGGCGCAAGGCTGTTCACACCAGACGCACATTTTTCCATGCGGGTCCCCAGCCTTTCACCTCCTCTGAGCTTTCCTTTTTCAAATGTAACGCTGACATGGTACATAAACATGGCATAGGCTATATTTAGGAAACGTGTTATTCCAACAGCATCCCAGCATTGATGCTTCTTTACTTTTGTCCTTGTGAAATTGGTGCTGGGGGTCATACAACTCCCTGTGATTTTCAACTTTGAGAATTCATTTGATGGCGTCCATCTCCTTGAATTTCTCAGCTGATTTTCAAATTCAACTTGGGGGTTCTCTCTCAGTATGTCTGCACGCGTGTGTGTTGTGTGCAACACGTGACAACTCGTTTCTCTCTGCCAATAGACAGACCATTCAGAAACAACTACGGGCATGCTGGCTCAAAAGATCGATCCATTTATTTTCATTAGTTTTTACCAGGGTAACCACATGGAACGGCCGTTCGTTACCAACACGGTGTAGCTTAAATGATATGGGTGAATATTGGTAAAGAACGCAGGCCTACAAAGTAAGATTTAAATATCCTGTAAAGTAAATTCCATGTTTTGCTTCTAAGTACATTATATTCATGTGAAATGAGTTCCTGAAAGCATGTGCAAAGCGCCAAAACTTTGTCACACTGAAATGTGGAGTTAAACCGAAGAACAGTTTCTCTTCCGTTTTCAGATCAGGTTTTAATGGGCGGAGCCAAAAAATGCCCTATCTACGTCATTTCGCCCTATCTACGTCAGATCACTGAATGGCTCCTCCTGCTGTACTGTTATTGTAGCCTACATCAGCTAGCTAGCTAGCTTCAGGATGTCTCCCACCACCCGCAACTGCATCTTCCCTGGATGCAAGAACTCCAGCTGCGCTGCAACG
Organism: Osmerus mordax; assembly: GCF_038355195.1. Lineage (NCBI taxonomy): Eukaryota > Metazoa > Chordata > Actinopteri > Osmeriformes > Osmeridae > Osmerus > Osmerus mordax. Next base: position 11,274,774 of record NC_090066.1, on the reverse strand, counting down.
CCATTTAAGTTCCCTATTGATAATGAAAGGAAAAATAGGTGGATCGATTTTGTGAAGAGCCACGCTCATGGAAAGCTTCGGATAAACTCCAACAGTCGCCTCTGCAGTGACCATTTCACGGCGGATAGTTTTAACATGGACCAGAGACAGACGGGGTTCGCGGACACACAGCTTCTCTTGCAGCGCGGAGCCGTACCGAGCATCGCCCTCCCGGCCGTTCCTCCTCCGGTCGCACCTGGACAATCCACCGCTGCCAGCAGTTCATCACTCTATTCTGTGTGCTTGTTATAATTATACTAGATAACTTTTCCAGAGGTGTAGAATGATGGTATTTTGGTGAAATGGTAGCTAATGTGTTAGAAGTAGCCTAGTTGGAGAGCTCACTGTCTGCTGTCTCTGATGTCCATAGTCTCTGGTGTTTACTGTTACAGCTCAGGGGAACATTTCATTTATATGCATCTGTATGTTTCACTCATTGAACAAATAAATTCTAATTTTATATGGTTTTGTTCGGCTTGACATAGCGTCCATTATCTGGGTCGGAGGTAGGCACTAGGCAGCGAGGGGCGGAGCTTCAGCTCCTTCTGGCGACACGCCCCCCCAGTCTCAAGCAGAGAAAACTGCTGATTTTTTCACGATTTCAAAGCTTAATTTAACATACTTGTCGGTGTTATTTTTTCATTTGAATTTGGATGGGTAGTTCATAACACATTATTCTGTGGTGTGGCGAACTTAAAACTCGTTTCCAGGTCCACTTTACAGGATCTTTAAGAAATAATAATATATATATATTTTTTTAAGTTTACAACTGTAATTGTAGACTACAGTGAACATTTTTAATGCAGTAAAATCATAATAACTTGTTTTTTCATTCAAATCTATCAAATAATATGCTGTATTTTATCATCGGCACTTCACACGCCACGCAGCCTGTGTGGCCGGTCCAATTTGTTAACATGGGCGCAGAAAGAAAAAGGCGGTGCTTCCAGGCGCTTCGCAGCTAATCGTGGCGCTTCTCAGCCAGTGTGACCCAGGCGTTACGGCTGTGACGTGACCAGGTTAATTTTCCTCGCAACATTTCTGAAGAGAAGCTTCGAGGCAGCTGTATTGGCGAGTTCGCGAGATACCAATTTGTGTGGGCCATTAGTGGATTTGTTGTGTGATACTACTTGTGTTGCTCAACTTCTAGGATGAATCTCTCGTCGTCCATAATGTAAAATCCTGTTATTACTTTAAAGTCAGGAGTGAGTCAGGTGGCTGAGCGGTGAGGGAGTCGGGCTAGTAATCTGAAGGTTGCCAGTTCGATTCCCGGTCAAGCCAAATGACGTTGTGTCCTTGGGCAAGGCACTTCACCCTACTTGCCTCGGGGGAATGTCCCTGTACTTACTGTAAGTCGCTCTGGATAAGAGCGTCTGCTAAATGACTAAATGTAAATGTAAATGTAAAGTGACCAGGGGCATATTCCATACAGCGAATTTAAGACAGGCATGTCAGTTACTTTCCCGTGTATTTAGTAAACTCGCTTTTTGGAACAGGCCCCCGATTTTCAGACTTTTATTTTGGATTTTACCTTACGATTTGGACGCAACCTCCATAGAAAATAGAAAAGTTTCCCATCTCTCGCGAAGCTGCATGGGGGGGGGGGGGGGTCGCATCTGGGACGCTTCTGAAACGCACCATGGCGCCTCTGGTGTGAACTGCACCATTGACTACAGTGGCCGCTATCAGCTCCGACAGACACGTCGCAGCCGAAAACGCACCGCATCCGGTGTGAATAGGGGATACCCTAATTAACTACCCCTGACAAAAACCCCAATCAAAAGTGTTTGAGAGCATAGAACATAACACCCTGGTCATATGGCAGTAGTTGATGTAACTAATTTTATGTGTATGTAGCGGGCTATTCTCAGGGCATGCATGATCGGGTGCATGTGTATGTGTACACATGCACCCGATCATGCTTGGTTCACTCCAGTCCACTAGGGACAGCAAGGTGTCAGTGGAGGCATCCTGCAAGGCAGGGAAGGATAAAAGAAGGAATTGGGGAGCTTTTGTTTGAACTCCATGCCTTGACACCTGTGTTTGTTCCTTCACTTTTCAAGGTAATATAACCTTTTCTTGTGGGTTTTAAACTGCTGCAAATGAGTGTGGATGATCTAAAAACAAGCATACTAGTAATGGGGTGTTTCGTTGGTAAAAGATGTCTGTGTGTGTGTTTGATGTTTGTATATTATGATTTAACATGGTTTTGGGCAACGGACGGTGGTCGCCTGTGTTGACTAATTATGCATGTCTTTTATTGTAGTCTGTTTTTATTGATTGTTAATAAAAGTTAACTCCATGCCTTGACACCTGTGTTTGTTCCTTCACTTTTCAAGCGTAAGGAACCTGGCCCAAGTTCCCCTAGGCTTGAGGCCGGTAACATGTACACACGTGGTGAGCTAGCTAATGTAACATTCTTTTGTAACAAGGAAATCTCCACACTTTAATTAAATAGGATTTGAGAAAATGTACTTGCTGTGCTTTCATGCATCCAGGAAATACCCTGAAGTTAGTGCCCTGGTAACCTTTATTTACAGGAGAGATTATTTTAACCTCTCGGTTATAGAAAGGAGTGGCTGTCATTCACAATCTCTCCTCTGTTCTCAACACACAGTCACATTACTGCTGATGGAGATTAGTGCCATAAGCCACATCATCCAAATATGGAGGACAGATGAAATGATCTAAATTCAGGTTACGGTGAGGGCGTGCCGTGTAGCCGGTGTAGATCAGTTAAACTCACTCCTCAGGTATGTATACAAGCAGCAAATTGCTAGCTTTTCGTTAGCGTAGCTGGTAGTGGTCACGCTTGAAATGTCGGAGGTGGCGGGTTTGATCCCAGGTACGAGCAAACGTTGGCCAAGTATACCTCTGACAGGGGTGCGGTCATGTCTGTTACATTGGTGCCGTGACCTGGATCCATCAGGTTAGCCAATGTCCACTGGCTGGGGTGTCTGTGGTGTGAGGAGTGAGTTTAGAGGGGTGAGCGTAGCCTGTATAAATCTGTTAAACTCACTCCTCAGTAGGACTGAACGATTAATTGCATTTGCGATTATATCGCAATGTGACAAAACGAGATTTTGTAATCGCAAAGGCTGCGATTTTACTTTGGTGCACGTTACACTTTACCTTGACCTGTACGATGGCCTCAGGCTCGACAGAACCTGACACTACAGACACTTTGCCAATTTTGCCTTTAAAAAAGATGCTGTGCAGTGTCAAGTATGGTGCAAAACCTGCCTGGCTAACGTTGCTAGCTCATGGGGAAACACCACCAACCTAATTCGGCCCTAAAAAAACTCCACAAAGCCATGTATGATGCATAGCTAAAATGCTGAACACCAGTGTGTCAAATAAGCCAAATAACACCCGACTTCATCACTGATCGAAATGTTTCAAAGCCTAACTCCATATTCATGTACGAAACTGCTCAAGCAGTAACAGCGTTCATCACGAAAGATATGATGCCCCTTGATGATACACATACAGAACGATCACTGTAGCTGTCAGTGCCATTATGTTTCTGTTAGGCTACTAGGGCTGTCAACGAATATTCTATATTCGAATATATATTCGAATAGTGGTTAAAAACAGAAATTCGAATGTGAAAATTACTATTCGAATGTAAAAAAAAGTTAAACAAATAAATTAATAAAAAACACAACCGCAGCAGCAGCGGCGCGTCTGTCTGCTTTGCAGGTGGGCGCGCGCCTCAGCGTCACTGCTGACAGTTGACTTGCGTGGAAGATTGCAGAAAGTGCAGAACCCAGCTTGACCGCAGCAGAGAAAGTGATTGTAACCCCAAAAAATCTAAAGAGTGATGTCTGGAAATATTTCGGATTTTGGTCAGTTGATGGTAAACTTGCCTACAGCTAAAGTAGTGTGTAAGCTATGTAAGCTAGAGATAGCTTACCATTCAACAACTAGCAACTTGAGGCTACATCTCCATGTTTACCACAGCACAACTCGCTCGGAGCGTTCAATGTCGGTTCTATACTGTAAAACTTCAATTAATGTTAATAATATTTGTTTCAATCACTGAATGAAGCCTTCCATATTTGGAACAAGAATCGCCACCATAAATTGCTTGCACAAAACTCTTGATCAGAACTCAGCATTTGTTTATCGTTGTCGTTCATTTTACACCGCTATGCGCAGAGAGCGCGACGGTGCGGGAGAGAGAGAGAGAGAAAGAAAGAGTGCGTGTGTGCAAGCGAGAGGCCAAGGTCTGCGGTCTTGGCCATTAGTTAATGTATTTCTTTTTGTGTAGGTAATATGTTGTTAAATATGTTTAAACTTAAATAAATTAGGCCTACCTACAGTATACAAGTAGTTGTATCTCGTTGTATTAATTTGTCCTGTTATTGACGTGCCTAATGGGCAACCAGAAATTCGAATATATTCGAATATATGTGTTTTTTTAAAGGGAATATTCGAAGGTCATTTTTGAGCAATTTTGACAGCCCTATAGGCTACTGACTGGATCAGAAATGTTCAGACAGTGTTTCTTTTAAGTTTTAACCTTTAGATGCGTGAGTTCTAAATATTATTATAATTATAATATCTATAACTGTATATTTACATTTACATTTAGTCATTTAGCAGACGCTCTTATCCAGAGCGACTTACAGTAAGTACAGGGACATTCCCCCGAGGCAAGTAGGGTGAAGTGCCTTGCCCAAGGACACAACGTCATTTTGCACGGCCGGGAATCGAACTAGCAACCTTCAGATTACGAGCCCGATTCCCTAACCGCTCGCCACCTGACTCCCTTATGTCATACTACACAGTTATTCGCCCGTCTCTTTAATATTACAGAACATAAAAATAAAATAAAAATAATCGCAAATGCAATATTGGTAAAAAATAATCGCAATTATCATTTTTTCCAAAATCGTTCAGCCCTACTCCTCAGGTATGTATACAGGCCACGGTCGAACGTCGGCCAAGTGTACCTCTGACGGGGGCGTCAGACCTGTACAGCCCTACCGGTAAGGATTATGGAACTTACATGCCCATCTCACAGATGTTGTATTGTAGACCCTTTGTTTTGTCCAATACCTCATTCTATCTATCCTATTCGTGCAGGAAGTGTACCTCAATTCATGGCCTTCAAAGATGCAAAGCGGCGATTGTTTCAGCCGCTGGTCAAATTTTTTCGAGAGCCGCTTGCAAATTCGGCTGCAGGATGATAAAATACACCATATTATATGATATATTTGGATAAATAAATAAGATTTTACTACGTTAGTTGTAGGTTACAGTCTATCATTTAACACCCAACTTCACTACGCTGGTAACAAACGGACAACCATGTGTTTACCCCGATAAAAACTCTGATATCTGATCAATTCTCAAAATGTAAACATTTTTAAATAAAAAACCCAGATTGATGATGCATTGACTGTTAAGCCAACATATTAGTGAGTTGTTTCTAAACAGTGTGTTTAAGAGTGAGATAGACGATCTGGCATACACTCAAGCAGAAGAGACACTGAAACCCATAGGCTACATCACAAACCAGTGAAATTTGGGAAGATTGACAACACAAAGTAAATCATCGAAGTTGAGAAGTAGCCTAGGCCTACATGGAGTTGTATGACCCACAGCATGTATTTTACAAAGACTACAGCAACAAAAAGCCAAATGTTGCCACGTTATGTTGGGATGCTGTTGCGACGACTGTTGGAACAACAAATTGCCTAAATATAGCCTATGCCATGTTTATGTACCATGTCAGCTTTACATGTGAAAAGGAACCTGAGAGGTGTCACGCTCACTGGCACTCATGTCAGTATTATTAATTTGCTTGGGACTAGTGGAGACTAGCCACAGTCCTGCAGGGTTTATAGCGTGTCTTTACAGCTGAGGCATCGCGTCACCAACAGGCTTGGGGAGAGACAGGCAGCCAAGGACTGCGTGCCTGGGGATCGCCATGAGGTAAGCCGAGGATTCAGTTTAATTCAAGATTTTACTGAAAATGAAGGGTGCCTGACATGGAAAATGTATGAGATGACTGGGATGGAATTACAGAGCGAGGGAAACATTGAGAGATACACGGAGAGAGAGAGAGAGATCAATTACCTTATCTGATTGCGGTCACGTATTGTTTACCTAGTCTTATCTCTCAGGGTACAGGTCACTGGATGAGTTGGAGCTCAGTCAGAGAACAAAGTCGACATGACCAGCCAGCCAGTCAGCCACCCAGCCACGCATCTCATTGTATACAGACACACATCATCTCTCGCACATCACATAAATACTTACCCCTCCCCCCACCACACTTGTGCAAGGAAAGACGCACACACAAACACACGCTTCTAAGGAGAGAGATAGACTCTCTCTCCCTCTCTCCCCTCCCCCCCCCCCATATTCTCCCATCTCTCCTAGCCGGCATTACCATCCACAATGGAATCTGCCTTCCCACAATACCCTGCACACTGGCCATACTGCAAACCAACTGGATTTATGTACAACGGTTGTCATGGCGACTCACTGTTCTGGAATGTTTGTCAGGACATGGTTGTAATAGTTGCTGTGCGTTCATGCCTGTAATGTATGTAAACCTTCCTTATACACCCATGTAGATTCCCAAGTGTCATGGGACAAATTTGTACGTGAGATAAACACGTGACAGCACATCTTAACGCATCAGTGTTCAGTGACGACACACCAGCCATGGCTGCCTGTCACTCATTAACTGCATCTGGACGGCACACCAAAATTATGCAATGAATATTTTTCAGCTGTAAAATGTACTCTTTTTGATTGAGACATAATCCCTCGGGGGGGGGGGGGGGGGGTCTCTCTCTCCATCACCAGTCTCGGATGTAATCTGTCTTTAGAGAAGCCGAGGCTTCCATGCCGATGGCTATCGCTGTTGCATAAGAAGATTTAGTGGGCGACTGACAAAACTGTGTAGCGCGGGTAGCGTTATGACGGAGTGGCTCTCTGCCGACGGTGTGGGTGTCGCCAGGGACGCGCGACAGGCCCCGTATTATTGGCCCCTGATAAATGGAAACGGACGCAGGTGCATTAATCACAGCCTGCAGCTTCTCCTCCAACAGGGAACTTCCTCCTCCCCTCTTTTCTCAATTCTTCTTCGGGTTCGGCTTGACAAGATAAGCTTTTTTTCCTTTTTTTAAAACTTCTCTATCCCTCTATGTCCCTTTCACCCCTCCATCCTATCTCCTACTTTCTGTGACATACCAGTGGCAGGCAGGCAGAGCCCGGTCTGGACCAGCCCAACCCTGGGCAGAGAACAGAGGCCTGGCAGAGCCCTCAGCACAAACTGTCCCCCAACAGTAAACACCACATCACCACTATCGATTCTCCCAAGGCTAAAAACTCACATGTACTGTTCCACCCCTAGTGAACAGACAGTTTTGCTGAAACTACTTAGTAGGTGTCAGGGTTTTTCCTGCATTGAGAAATTTTTGGGGCGCGCCAAAGCTGTTTTCCCGAGCGCCAATGACAAATCCCGAGCGCCAAAGACAAAAAAAAGTCAGCGATGAAAAAAAAGCTGTGTTCATCACGCGTGCAATGCATGTCAGCGAATATGTTCTCAAGTAGGCTACAGCCGAACCCTCGTTCTGTTTTGATCAATAGTAATCGAGTTGATAAGCGCGTCTTCTTGTCTGATCAAGACGCAACTGTGAGGTGCGCGAATGGACAGAACGGCCAGTAAACTGTCAAACTGTAAAGCTGCGAGGGCCAGCCCGACGTACACGAATACACTTGTACAAATGCAAATGAAATTTCCACTCAAAATGCTGACAAAAGTTTGATTTACGATTTCCAATGCAGCCTCCATTGGTATTCTTAACCTGGAATGATAATATATAGTGCAGTGTTTTCTCTATGGCTAAATTTCTGCCACCACGGTATCAGAAATCAGGCTGTACAAAATCTTAGGCCGTCAATCAGCAGTGATTGTTAGAGTGCATGTCGGAGAATTGCACAGACACACGCTTCACACCGCAATTGAGACTGCGTGTGCGTCCTTGAGAACTGTAAGTCGTATAACTTATGTTGTCAGTTCATTTAAGCCTGTTATTGTATAAGTCTATAGTTCTTGCAAATTTAAATCAAGTTAACTGGTGATTTTAGTTGTTTGTATTCTTCCCCTGCTAGCAAAATTGTCTGATTCGATAGCGATTGCTGCCCTTGCTCATGTTTGTATTTTAGGTGCATTATTATGCTGAAGTAGTTTTCATTAATAAAAAGTGGGTTTATTGTTATTATTTGCTACAGAATGCTTAGCCTATCAAGATCAAATGAAGCAGGCAGTGTACATGCTTCAGAGTGGCCTACCTTGGCTAGGCTACTGACCATTTACAATAAGTTGTTACATCAATTATTAATTGGCAGCATTTATGCCATTTAGAACATACAAAACACCTGTGAATAAATACATTGATTAGAAAAAAAGAACAAAAAAAAAAAATATATATATATATTTTTTTTTTTTGGAGCACCGAAGACCCATTTTGACCCAGGAAAAACCCTGGGTGTACATTATCACCTGATAATGGACACCCCCTGCAGCCAATCAGAATCGAGTACTCACCCAGAACATGGTATGATGAGTGTTAAAAAAATATTTGTAAGTTCACTCAGGAGATTCGTTCAAAAATGCTAGTTCATCCATGTAACAAGTGAAGTATTTGAGTGAGTAATTGAATCATTCATTCAAACCAAGTTTTTTTTAATAATTCAGATTAATTAAACATTTTAAATAGACTTCAGCAATTAACATACATAATGTTATTTTGTTTTGTTGTTTGTTCAGAATTGTGATCTCTATTTTATGTTCAACTTATTCAGAATCGTGTAGCTCTAATACATAGCTTGTGTATGTATCATTTTGTTCTATTTAAAGTCATGTTTAGAAGGTAGGGCCCGAAAATGACTCAAGCCCAGGGGCCCCCACCGCCTTAAGTCCTGCCCTGATTATGTCTCTCGTGTACTGACAGAGGCAAGGTAGCAGCCTTTTAAAATGTTGCCCTGGTAAACAGTCCAGTTGCATGTGGGTTGCGTATGATGGTTAATACTTTCATACTGGAGGAAAGAGCCGAAGGTATTCATGTGAAAGATAGGCACAGGAAGTGTGCAAGGACACAGGAAGTAGGCACTTTCAGCCTGGAGATAAGACATAACGAAGTTTTTTCACAGTGATCATTGTGGTACTCATCTGAAAGCCCTAAGACATTATCTTAAAATAAAATGGGTTTACTGGTCACAGTGTGTAGGGAATCTCTCCCACAAATACAAGGACAAGGACATTTAAGATGACATGCATACTAGGAGTGAAATGCCAGAGAATGGCATTTTCCCTTCATGCTACGGGCGCCTAACCAACAAGCATGTGGCATTCAAAAAGATCTGACAATGGTGTATTCACCACAGGACAGAGACATGGGCCTGCACAGACAAAAGGACAAACTCTGAAGCACTCGAGGGAAGACCTGCCACAGTTCACAAGCAAACAAAAGATGTAGGGTGACGCAAAAAGAACATTTCCATTGCTTTCATTCCAGAAACCTATTCTGCTCTGTCTATCACACAAATGAAGGAAACGCGAAGCAAGGTAGGCCCCAGTGTACATCCTGTATCTGACTTCATGTAAGAATAAGTAGCCTGCTGAAAGACATGATGTCTTGACGATGTCCAGAAAGAGCTTTTTTCCACTGGTATCAGCCTCCAGCCTAACCAAAACAACCTTCCCCTCCCCCCGCCACATGTCTGCCACTGCAGGGAGAGTCAGGAGTAGAAAATATGGGGTAGGGGGCCATGGAAGTCAAACAGGAGGGGGGGGGGGGACATGGGCCCCCTAATGATCAACTGCTCATTTTGACTGTGGAGGGGCAGAGAGGGCTGCGTTTGGAGGGGGGAGGGGCTGCAACAGCAACAGTCTGTCGGAGCAACAACAACAACAACAACGTCTGCCTCCCAAGCCAACTTCCCCCGAGGCTGGGGATCCATCATGGCCAGTGTGAACCAGGCCTCTGTCTCATAACTGACTCTTGACCCCTGAATCTCCCCCTGAACCTGATAAGAGCAGAGATCACGATTCAGCTGTGATTTTCTCTGCGCATCATCGGTTCCTCACGCATTGCGCCTTGGACCAGACGTGTTACCGATAACCCAGCCTGCATAGATTACAGTCCTTACATAGAGTCCAGTCAACATCACCTTATCTTCCAGGGAATGTGGTTTCCCTGCAAACAACTGCTAAGCTGCTTCCTGGTAGATAGAGGGTCTGAGCGGAGCTAAAGTGAGAGAGCCTCTCTGGAACTGCAGAGTAGAAGGGCTGAATGCCCCAGGGTCAGGAGGGAAGCAGGAAACAGAGTGGAGAAAGCGGTGCTTGTGAGAGAGAGAAGAGGGGAGAGGAGATGGAAGGGTGAGCCTGAGTTAGGCTGAGATGTCTTCCGTCACTGTAGCCTGGAGGGGCTGTCTGAACGATTACACTAACAAGCTTAACATGGACCATGGCACGGCCCAGCCAACAACCTTGGTTACTGAACACAAGAGACACACACACACACACAGGACAAAACAGGAATTTAAGAGATGTGGGAAATAAATCACGAAAGGGAAAGTGAGAGAAAGAGAGATTGAGAGATATTGGGTCTAGAGACTTAAAGGACACAAAATGAGAAAGAAGAAAACTGAAGGCAGAATTAATTAAAACATAAAATCTCTTCTTTGTCCAAAGTATACAGCTGTCCAAATTAACAGTATGTATTGTTTATGTGGCAGGCTTTGTGTCCAAGACAAATTTCCCAGGGCACAAATAAAGCAATCTTGAAAACAGTGGCCTTCTGACTAGAACTTTACCAGTGTTAACCGATCTGTCTGCCATCCACCATTCTACAAAGTCAAATCAACTGTTGTTCTCCTATGTCATCATTAGCATACGTCACTTCTGTATTAACATAGGCATTGTGCTATCTTTGAAGGCAGAGCTCAGTGTGGACAGATGGCCAAGGCCACTTTAGCCCTTCAAATCCCTTTGTGTGCTCCTCCACTCTGCACACCAGCTCCTCATCAGCCCTGCATGTTACCAGTCTACTTGTCAAGACCTGACTACTACCTCTATCAGAAGTAGCGTTCATCCTACCTTCCTAATTTTGGGGGGTTCTTCAGGTGTCAGTGAATCTAGGGAAACATTTATTCATTTTTTTACATTTACATTTATTCATTTATCAGACGCTCTTATCCAGAGCGACTTACAGTAAGTACAGGGACATTCCCCCAGAGGCAAGTAGGGTGAAGTGCCTTGCCCAAGGACACAACGTCATTTTACACGGCCGGGAATCGAACTGGCAACCTTCAGATTACTAGCCCGATTCCCTAACCACTCAGCCACCTGAAACATGGATGGCGGGAGACTAAAGTGGTTTAGCAGTTGGAGATCAACATTCACTTTTTCATTCGAGGCATGGTGAGTCCCATCCTGTGGGTGCCAACTAAGGCATTTGCAATTGGGTAGGGGGAGATGCTGGGAGTCCAGCCTCAGACGATGGAAAACTGGAGGGCGGTGGGGGGTGCAGTGTGGGACAGTGTTGTTCTGACAGGCAGGTGTGAGGATTCGGAGGTGTGAACGAGAAATGAAGGGGATGAGGAGACAGGAGGAGGAGGAGGTCTGGGACATCTGGAGCCAAAGGAAAACTCTAGTCTTTCTTTCTTATTCATTTAACCCCCTCCCCCAACCCCCCATATTCCCCAGGGGCATACACTGTAAACACCTAGCACACTTAAAAGGTGCCTTCTAAGAATAATTATGCAACATACATTAATCTGCTGTTTTACCCATGTAGCATATTGAGTGTGACATTGTGTGTACTTAGTACAAGTCAAAATGTAATATTGATGCCCCCCCCCTGAACATTCATATGTCAAGAGGGGGTGAGGAGGGGCATGAGGGGTAACAGGGCCGGGCAGATCACGAGGGAGGAACACTGACCCAATATCCTACTCTCGCCGTGTGCCAACCTTGTCTCCTGAAATAGATCCCCCCCAAACCCATCTCGCCTTTCAGCTCAGTGCTGCCGCAAACCCACAATGCACCTGGTGTCAGAATGCGTTTCCAATGCGCTATTCCCCAGCGAGAGAGAAACCTCTGATACACTCATAGTGAGATGTGTGGCTGCAAACCCTGCTGTCTCTATATTTAGGAGAGACCCAATTAACATCCATGCCATGAACGACTGGCATGTTTACTAGGACCAATAAGTAGACTTGAGTATGACTACTACACACTTGAAGTTCACGCACACACGCGCCCACACCCCATCCTACAGGAATATAGGGCAGCTACTAGGATACTGGGAAACTGATCTTTCAACCAGTCAACCAGCCAGCCAGGCCCACAGGAAGTTTGTCCCCCTCCACAGAACAATAGGCCTGTGGAAACAGTGCTCCTGCCACACAAAGGGAGAGCAGAGGGGAACCACAGGGCTAAAATAAGCAATAGCCCTGGCGTAGCCTTGATGTGGGTCGCACTCTAACCACAAGCTACACGAAAGAGCAAGGCAAATAAAATAGCTCCATAAACGCCGCCGGTGACAACATGTTGAATCAATCACAAGCACGTTGGCGCGGTGACCCTGGTGACAGTTGCATCTGAGTTCTAAACTAGTATGAGAAGATGGATGGATGCTCAGTGGGACAGAGGACTGTGTCGTCATGGGGATAGGCTAGGGAAGATGCACAAAGAAAGGGAACGATGATGTGGATCTCATAACAAAAGCTCTAGAATCAATTTTCCTCAATAGCTGGCCATGAACAACGGTAAAATGATAGATCAGCACCCCGACTACTTAAATCACCCATAGCAAGGTCACAAAAGGAGCTGGTAATGATATCCACACACAAAGGCCAAGAGCTTGAAGGCCTATGCTATTCTGACAGGTGGTGGAGACCCCAGATCCTCTAATCAGCTAATCATGTCTGTAGACAGACTTAATAAATCCACAGCTGAGTCACTATATCTGAATGACTTCATCAATTGCAACAATGACATCCCAACTGAAGGAGCCAATTTCCTTGGTTTTATTGCCTTCACACTGGATCTTAAGATCCTATCTAACAGATATACAAGTAGGGCCATTGAGCTTTGGGGTCTGACACTCTGGCCTTGTACTCTTTAATCCTTCCCCAATGGGTGATGGCCCAACTCATTTAGCCTCGCTCTTAACTTGTGGCCCAGTTAAAATTAATACACACAGGCAGATGCTTGGGGAATTTGGGTGATCTGTGAGGGCAGCAGACAGAGAGAGTGAGAGACATATGGATGCGGTGGGGAGGATGTTTGTCAGTGTCATCATAGCCTCAACGGTGCGCAACTGCTCTGAGGGAAACACACACACAGTGTACAGTAAGGCCGCATTGAAACACACACACAGACATTCAAATGCAGAAACAGGGATAGTCTCCATAACACCCCAGACCAAGCGAATCCACAAGAGATTACCTGCTAAAATACCCTTATCAGTGCTGCCTGAAATCCTACCTCCCAAAGAGAAGCTTGAAGCTTGTCTGATCACACATTCCACAAACACAGTGTTCTAAAATCAGTTGACTGGTCTCATCAGTCAAAAGAGCAATCACAGCTCACTCACTTCAGATAGTTTGTTTTAAGCTGTTGCCCACATGTATGCACACACTGAACTTTGTTCCAGGGACTCTGCAATCCAGACATGTGTTACTCTACTCCATAACAGTGTGATGCAACAATTCAGCCTTGACTGCTTAGGAAAGGTAGCACAAGCAGAATACATCCATCTAAGCCCCATTCTACATTACTCTCCCAGTGCATTATGCATAGTTTTCATGTCCCACAGGAAAGGTCCTAATTCAGCCACGCATGAACATGTCTGCTTAAAGGAATGTGTATAGGGCTGCAAACAAATTGAAAACACACTACAAAAGTAAAGCTATGCTTGCAATATTCGTTATATCTAGTTCCGGAAGGTAGCCCTATGAGTCTGGGGTTTGAGAGCTAGCAGACTGAGGTGTGTGTGTGTGTGTGTGTGTGTGTGTGTGGGTGGGTGGGGGGGGTTCTGGGATTCATGGTATTGTTTTGTGCTGTGGAGACTGTGCACTTTGCTCTGGGTGAAGCAGAACTGCAGGGGGATGCGACCCTCAAATAAATTCTGCACTATTGAGGAGAAGTGGAACGCTTCTAGACTGCCAAGACTAATTAGTCAAGGAAGCATACAAACCGATGACCTGAATGAACAGTATGACAGTATGACAACTTTAGCTAGGGCAATGATACTCATCCTGTTTCAAACCTTATCCTTTCTGAACTCAGTCACCCATCACAATTTTTCAGTTCCAAATAAACGTTCTTATTTTTTTATAAATCCCTGTTATGTTTATATAGCCTAATGAGTATCTAACTATGTTAAAATCGTAGGCTATCTGTTTCATGACAATGAATGTAGCCTAATCAATCCTGTCAACGCAAGGGTGTTTTGGAACTCAAGTACTGCAACGTAAACAAGCCATAGTCATCTCGCTTTTTTGAAGGGTCACTAAATAGTTTGTTCTGGTTTCAAATTAGGTTTTGTTTACATAGGCTAATCCTCAGTAAAGGATATGAAGGCATTGCTAGTAAAGGTTTTGTTCAGTCCTCTACATGTTTGTTTGACCAACCATAGCATATTAATAATTAGCTGTAAAGTGCTGTTTTGGTATATGTGAAATTCGTTATCGATTAATGAAAACATAACCTTACCAGCTAATTCGTCGGGTTCCAGTCCAGTTTCAGTGTCTATTCCGCATATAACAAAGTAGTGAGCGAAGCGGCAAGGCGCCGCTCCGGACCCAGTGGTGCTCCCACTCATCTTGGCTTTCTACTCGTTCCTACTTCTCCCAACGAAACATCTCCTTAACTGTAAAATACATTCGCGGTTTTAAATACGTGTCTGTCAGGAGAATGTGTTGTAATGCGCGTCTCTTTTCTACGGGGTTTAGTTTAATGCAGAAGGTTTGCTAATGACCAGATTCCGACCGCACTTACCACTGACAATACTATTCGATTATAGGAGCGCGCGAGTGCCTGTTTGACTCACTGCCTCGCTTCGGATCTTTGAGGGCGGTCGCTCTCGTTGCAGGGCGGTACTTTCAAATCTGTAAAACCTCAAACACAAACCTGGTATTCGTTGCCCCTACAAAGCCAGCCTGAATGACTATTGGCAGTGACAAATGTTTTGCAACGTTTGCTGGTTCAGTATTTGTAGATTATTTTTTCACGTTTCTATGGTAGCCTATAGCCTTCAGGAAAATAATAATGCATATTTCGTAAAACGGCTTTTATTGGCAAAAACATTTAATATATACAGAGTCCCCCTTTTATAGCAACTAATCTGCTCTAATTATCCAATCAGAAAGAGTGATATCACCTTAGTAGAACTCCTTCACACTTTCCCATGTGCTGATGATAGCCTATGATTTAGTGAAATGTTGTTAGCTGGGGCCTGTTCCATAAAAACCGCCAAAAAACAATCTGGGATTTAAGTCCCAAACCTGACTTGAATTCAAACAAGTCAGTCGGGGACTCTGGGCTAAAGCGGTTCACGCAATCCGACTAATTCGAGTCAGATTCAAGTGGTCAAGAGTGTGCACCATATTCGTAAACAGACCGAGAGGGAGGCTTAGAACATGGATCATATCGATCGCCCATGGCAAAACCGGGCCATTCAGTGGCCAAGCCGTGAAGCGGCGAAGCTACTTAAGTGTTTCTACCTTTTCTTATTATTATTTGTGGCCAAGCCACGAAGCGGCGAAGCCACTTAAGTGTTTCTACCTTTTCTTATTAGGGGCCAAGCAGCGAAGCTGCGAGGCACCTATTGTTATTGTTAGTATTATTATTATTATTATTATTCTTAAGACTGGGTGTCTATGGCAGGCCCTAGAAGCGCTTGGTCGAAAGTTGTGAAATTTGGCACACTCATTGGGGACAGTCCCCTGGTACAATTCACAAAGTTTCATGTCCCATACTTTGGCACTCTAGCGCCACCAATGGGTCAAAGTTGGAGTTTTGTTTACACACGCAACTTTTGAACCGTATGACCCATTTTCAAAAATGAGGTACCATTGGATTCCCTGGATCAAGCCGAATTCAATGCACACCATGGCGTCAATTTCCGGTTTATAGATTTTCCGCTATTTCCGGTTTTATCAAAAACCTTTGAAAGCCTACTCCTCCTAGAAATTGTCAAATCTTCTTCAAAATTACCAGATAGGATCTTCAGACCAAGCCTCACAAAAGTTATCGAAAAGAATTTTGATCCTCACAACCGTTTTTCCGGTACAGCCAATCAAATTCTGCAGAAAAGCCGCCAAACAGGAAGTGAAACCATATCTCAGCAGTTCTTTGAGGCAGTGACACCAAAGTTGGTACGCCTACTCGGAACTTTATTCTAAGGATGTCCTCCAAGAATTGTGTCATGTGACTAAAAGGGGGCGTGGCCGGAAGCATAAACGTGTTTTGGCTAATAACTGTTGAAGTTTTTACCTTAATAAAGTAATTTATTTGTCTCTTGATGTCTTGTGAGATATCAAGCCTGACCATTGATAACTTTTCATAATAACCGAATTGACGCGGCCGCCATTTTGGATTTCATGGAAAAGTGTAAAAACCTTTTGCACGCCCCAATTTTTGTCCAATGTTTACCAAATTTGGCAAAGATGATCTTTAGACCCAGTTTCACAAAAGCAATCAGATGAATTTTCAATTTTCAAAAACGTTTGTTCGGTAGAGACGATCAAAAGCGGTGGCAAAGCCGCCAAACGAGGCGCAAGAGCATATCTCAGCAACCATTTGCGCGATTGTCACCAGACTTGGGTTCCATCGTTCCCATGAGGAGCAGAGGAGGCCTGCAGTGTTATACCAGAAAAATAACTTTGAACTCTCAGTACTCTTAAACGCAAACATTTATTTCAACCAAACTTGGTGTGTTGCATGAGTGCAACAGGTTGTTGTGACTTAATTGTTGCACAAGTGCTATGGAGGCCATGTCCTGCTCTGGACTGCTTGGCCCCTCCATTGCTGCTTGCAGCTATATTTATTATTGGGTGTGCTTTGCCTTCGGCAAGGGCACAACCTTTGTTCTCTCACATATATATTATTATTATTATTCTTTTTGCCCCCCTAAAACTCAGTCAATATTTGGCCTACATAGACAACGTAGGTGTCAAAAGTTTCGTCTTGGTAGCGATTGAGTTGCTTCTATTGGAATTTACGTTCCGTTGCATGGTTTAGGCTGAAGTTACGTTTTTGTGGCGAAAAGTAAAGCTAACGGTGGCTAATTTGCTAGCCACAGTCACTGACGTTACTAACGTCACTGCGTCACTAATGTCACGAAAACACGCGTGACTACCTTTGGCAGAACATTCGTTTCGCATCTGTTAACTTGGGGGATAGCTAGGCTAACTATAGCTTTACTGCAAGGCAGCTGCAGAAACGCCACAAGAAAAGAGGCCAGGGTGATAACTATTTACTCATTTTACTTTGTGATATGACACACAATTGTGATGTGTAATGTACAATATAAGATGATATTATTAAGGAATTACATCTACTTTCGGAAACAGTAGTCTACTATTTCACTGAAGTATTAGCATCATGACATTAGCCTGTGTTGCCCGGGCAACACATACTACAGTGGTCTATGATGTATCTGTTTTCAATTGTTAAAATAAACATTCCTCACATATACATTTTCGTTGTATGATTTATTCTGACATTAGTAAACGATTTGTTGGTGAAATTACCATTACCTGTGGTTTCAAACCAGTGTAGCTCACTGCAGCGCTGTAGCCTACCCGAGACACTAGTGTGAGTAGCTAACAAAAACTCCTCAGCTGTTTAAGTCAAACGGCGACAGAACATGTTCGGCACTCCCCTTACTCAAAAGTCTTTCAATAGGGAAACTATCTGACTACTAACCTGAACTTCATTGCCACAGCCTAAACTTTGTCAATCTGTTCATGAAAATAATTAATTTCAGCCTAAACCGTACAACGGAACGTTTAATCGAATTCAACCAACGCAATCGCTATCAAGACGAACACAGCAGTAGTCTAGTACTGTACTGTAGTAGTAGAATTTACCGGGGCAGCTTCTCCACACAGGGCTATATCGCATTTTGAGTTGTTACTGACAATGATCGCTACCAGTGAGCTTTTTATGAATGAGCGATTTTCCACTAAATAAATGTCAAGCTTATTTACGTGTTTGGGGGCATATTTTCAGTTAGCAGATGGTACTTTTTGAATCGCGATTCTATCTTCTGCCGGTAACGTCGTAGAATAATCTTCAAAGAGGGTTCTTTATTAATGAATGAATGCAATATGAGTAGGCTAAATGCCTGAAAATATCACGAGAAGGGAAAACTTAAAAGGACGTTTAAGTCATAGAGATTAGGTCCATTTTTACACCGGTCTGCCAAATGTATTTGTTTTGATTCAGCTATGAGGCTGCCTCTTGCAGGGGAAATGAGAAGACATCATATTTCATTCTACACTTCACTCGTATTTTGAGTTGTAAATGAGCAGCAAAAAAAAGATGCTTTTAAATCTATGTAATATTTATGCATAATAAGTAGGCCCTATGCATTTTTATATAAAATATACAGGAATATCAGTTGTAAAAATGGCATTAAAATCCCTGTACAACCGACGCAAGCAAGCACACCCTACAATTTCCCCAGAAATTGTACCCTCTCTAGTTACACTTCTTCTGCCATTGGAGTCTATGGCAGCCCCTAGAACCATATGGTAAAAAGTTGTGAATTTTGGCACACTCATTAAGCACAGTCCCCTCTTTATATTCACCAAGTTTCATGTCTCTCATTGGAGCACTCTAGCGCCACCAACTGGTCAAAGTTGGACTTGTGTTTACACACGTAACTTTTGAACCGTATGACCGATTTTCAAAAATGAGGTACCGTTGGATTCCCTGGATCGAGACGAGGTCAACACACCCTATGATGTCAATTTCCGGTTATATAGATTTTCCGCCATTTACGGTTTTAGCAAAAACCTTTGAAAGCCTACTCCTCCTACAATATTTCTTCAATCTTCCCCAGTATTGGAACACATCATCGTCAGAGCAACCCTCACAGAAGTTATCCAAAGATTTTTGATTTTCAAAACCGTTTGTCCGGTACAGCCAATCAAAATCGGCAACAAAGCAACCAAACAGGAAGTTGGGTCATATCTCAGCAAATCTTTGAGAAATCAACACCAAACTTGGTATGTTGATTCGGAACCGTCGTATGAGGATGTCCAATTAATTTGTTGTCATGTGATCACTGGGCGTGGCCGCAGGAAGCAAAAATGTGTTTTGGCCAATAACTGTTGCTTTGTTTGCTTTTATTAAGTGATTCCTTTGTCTCATGATATAACTTGTGATAATAGCCGAATTGATGCGGCCGCCATTTTGAATTCATTGAAAACGTTTTTTCTTTACTCCTCCTACACATGTTTTCCAATCTTCACCATATTTGGCAGAGATCATCTTCAGACCAAGCCTCACAAAAGCCATCATATGTTTTTTGGATTTTCAAAACCGTTTGCCCGGTACGGCCAATCAAAATGTGCCGTTAAGCCTGCAAACAGGAAGTTGGGTCGTATCTCAGCAAATCTTTGATGGATTCACGCCAAACTTATTGCGTGTACTCGTAACTCTCTTCTAAGGATGTATAACATGTTTTATGGGTCATTTCACTGCTTGGCCACCTCATTGCTGCTTGCAGCTATATTTTGAATTGAATTAGTGACAAGTTTTCCATTTTAATGTATTTTGCTTCCCTCTGGTGGTAGAATTGTAACAATGTACTCATGTTGCTGAGCTGTGGTAATCAGAGGTATAAACAAGTGACCCAAATGCATTTATTTTTCACCAGCTTGAAAAAGACAAAAGGCAAACCTGACTTGGGTTTAGTATGTCTTTACAGTAAAAGTGCACACTATAAATGTAGTAAAAATGTAAAGTGAAAAATAAAATGTAACAAATATGAATTAGTCATTGGTGGCCAACCCGCGAAGCGGCGAAGCCACCTTAAGTGTTTCTACCTTTTCTTATTCTTATTCTTATTATTACACATCTTCTTCTGCCATGGGAGTCTATGGCAGCCCCTAGAACCACATGTCAGAAGTTGTGAAATTTGGCACACTCTTTGGGACCAGTCCCCTCATCAATATCACCAAGTTTCATGTCTCCCATTCTAACCATCTAGCGGCACCAATGGGTCAAAGTTGAAGGTGGGTTTACACACGTTACCTTTGAACCATATGCCGCATTTTCCAAAATGAGGTATCATTGGATTCCCTGTATCAAGACAAGTTCAACGCACTCTATGACGTCATACCCAGTCATATAGATTCTCAGCCATTTTGAATGTTAAGGAAAAGCATTTTTTCGCTACTCCTCCTACAATTCTTGACGAATCTTCTTCAAAATTGCCACAGATGATCTTCAGACCAAGCCTCACAAAAGTTATCCCCTGGAGCTTTGACTTTCGCAACCGTTTGTTAGTTACAGCCAATCAAATTGATGTGGCTGAATTGATGTGGACGCCATTTTAAATATAACGTTTTTTTGCTACCTCTCCTACAAGGTTTGTCCAATCTTCACCAAATTTGGCACAGATCATCTTCAGACCAAGCCTCAGAAAAGACATCACATGTTTTTTGATTTTCTACACTTTTGACTGGAACAGCCAATCAAAGTCGTCAACCATGCCACCATAAAAGAAGTGAGGTCATATCTCAGCACCACTTTACTGCATTGACACCAAATTTGGTGTAAGGACTAGGGACTCTGTTCTAAAGAGGTCCAAAATAGGTCATGCCATTTCACCATTAGGTGGCGCTGCAATAAGCAAAATTTTGGCACCTTTTATCTTCAGATCAAGCCTCACAAACCTTTTCACATTCCGGTAAAGCTGATCAAAGTCGGCGATGAAGATCATATCTCAGGAAATATTTGCTGAATTGACAACAGACTTGGTACAGGTTCTCGGGACCTTGTTTCAAAGAGGTCCACAAAAGGTTGTGTCATCTAACCTCTAGGGGGCGATCCCATGTCTGACACATATTCAATTGTGACACCAGCTGAATTGATGTGGCCGCCATTTTGAATGAATGAATAAAACGTTTTTGGTGAATACCAAATATTCACCTAATTTGGCACAGATTATCTTCAGACCACAATCACCTTGACATGTCAAAATAGAACTCAATTACAGATGTTTAAACTTGGGACAAATCTGACAACCGCTTGTCACAGGAAATATTCCTTATATTTTTACGCAGTCACTGAAATCTGATTTCCAGCACTGAGAATAGCTCACTAGGATAAATTGGTGTCCTGGCAACGTCAACGTCAGAGGTTCAAATCCAGCCAAATCTGACAAGCTTGTCGTGTCTCTGATTCTCTGTTTAGCGAGACTATAAGCCACTCCAAAGGAAGCCAGGTACACCGCAGTGACTAGATGTCGAAAGTTTCTTCTGGTTTATCTGACCTGCTTGGCCACCACATTGCTGCTTGCAGCTATATTTTATTAGTAAAACTGTGACTCCAGGTCACTTGCACTGTTCACGGCCACGTGCCTTCTCCTCGAAAGAACGTTCTCTTTAATCTGCGGAGGTTTACTATGAAATCTCCCTCATTCACCACCTCATCAAAATGACATCATGATTGACAAACGATGGTTGAGGTCCTTTTTTATAGATCTGTACTTCATTGATTACAAAAACCGTTGGTCCACTAAACACATGAAGGTAAACAATAATATTGAAGTTGATTTTCTATAAATGTACTTTTTTAACTGATAGTGGTAAAAAAGTAAAATATGGCATCACGCCAGAAAGTCAGAGGTAAATCGTTGTTTTCCCTTTGGGTCAGTGTTACAGGAACATCTGGTTAAGCATTTAGCATGCCCCGGACCAGGTTAGTTTTGCAGTAGTTGCCATAGTAAATGAGCTACATTTTATGCCAGGGCCCAAAAACAGTGAAATGTTTGTTTTTGGCCAATTAAGCTTTTATTTAAAATACATCTGATCATATGCATAATAATCTTTAAACAATGTGAACCAACACAAGTGAAGCATCAATACTTTTGGCTACGAGTTAACACAGGTTTGTACATACTCTTTTACACTTCTGACATTCGATCGTTACATTAGACAAGAACAAAAAGATACTTGGTAGGCCTTCCCATTCATAGGAATGTCATGTCTCTTGTCTCTGTATATGTGATGTCTAGCTCTCTGTTTCATGCGTGACCTATGTCTGTCTATACATACTTGATTGATCAACGACATTTGCTATTAGTGCTCTATAAATATAAATGTGATTGATTATAATTGATTGAATTGTCTGTCATCAGGGAATGTCATTCCTAAATAAGATTCAATGAAACATTAGTTATTTTTATTGAATTAGTGAGTTTTCCATTTTAATGTATTTTGCTTCCCTCTGGTGGTAGAATTGTAACAATTCACTCATGTTGCTGAGCTGTGGTAATCCGAGGTATAAACAAGTGACACAAATGCATTTATTTTTCACCAGTTTGAAAAGACAAAAGGCAAATCTGACTTGGGTTTAGTATGTCTTTACAGTAAACGTGCACACTATAAATGTAGTAAAAATGTAAAGTGAAAAATAAAATATAAATAATAGTGTTATCCACTCATCGCAGCTGAATTGGTTGCACGTTTGCCAAGCCAGGATGAGAAGGTGGCGCTATGTCAATCCAGGTGTACATAGTTGGGATAAGTGCACCTTCACGGATTTCTTAAATAGACCATGGTATCGATCACAAATTCACTGATGCAGAAATGGAGAAGACGACGCGTGCAGCATATTTTTCACCCGCTGAGCAGAAATTAATAATGGAGATGTATGAGGAGGTGTAGCATATTATTTGCAAAAAGGGGAATACGGCAGCCGTTATTAAACAGCGAGAACAAGCCTGACAGACAATCGCTGACCGACTGAATGCGTAAGTAGCCTATTTAAAAATATGTACTTACTAGGAAAGTTGTACACTCAGTTTTAATTGCTTTTAATATGCTTGTTTTATGTGTTGGTTTTATTGCTGTAGGCCTATCTGTGTTTATGTGCTGGTTTTACTGTAACGTCTCTTTGAGTAGCCTACCATGCAAAGCACTATGAATAAAATGTATTATTATTAAGCCTACTTTCCCTCAAAAGTGAGCAGGGAATTAATGTTCCTCTGGAAATTTACCCTAAAGACTAGGCCTAATTTCAAACCCTTACACCATGCGAGAATATGTTTCACAACCATATGCACAAATCTCTATAAGATGTGTCTAATTCTAAATATCTTTCTACAATTAATGTTCATACAGAACAAACATGACTGGACAGAAAAGATCGTGGCAACAAGTCAAGATTAAATATAAAAACATTTTGCAGTCTGGTAAGTGCCTTAACAGTTTGCAAATGGTATGTAGAAATTACTTACACTATGCCTGCTCACATATTTTATCTAAACTGATTTTAGCAGTTAAGAAGAAGGCTCATTTGTCTGGCACTGGGGGAGGGCCACCAGCTCCAGGCTTCACCCCAGCTGAGGAATTGGCCCTGGATTTAAATCAGGGAAGGCCAGTGATGGAAGGGATTGAGGGTGGGACAGCGACAGACTGTGTTCCACCTGCAGAAACTGCCCTCCTTATCCATGGTACATTTTCCAGTACTGCATATCAAACACAATTACCCATTTATACGGGCATATGTGGACTGTCTGACCTTGTTTTGCCTTGCAGTGTCCGGGGGCACAGTTACACTCCTGCCACCAGGCGAAGATCCAGTGAGTATTATTCGTTAAAAGCACAAGGCTTGGCACATCCTGTCAATAAAGTCTATTCAATATGGCAGGGGGAAGGAACTTCTGCCATATGGGATGACGAGGAGACTGTCACTGGATTCCAGAAGGCCTGAGGTATCATGTAAATTGTATGGAAATGCATATTTAGCCCCTAATGGATGAGAAGTCAGTTATATAGCACTCATAATATGTATTTGTAACAGGATCCAGACGCAGTACAGCTTGACAGCCAGCCTGGCAACATAGTACGTATGGGCTAAAGGAAATCTAAATCATGCACAACTCCTGCTGTGCTGATCAATGAATGGTTTACAGACTTCACAAACTGTCAGATGTCTGTACACGCAGAATCTAAAAAAGCAAATCGAGCTGGCAGATGCAAAGATTGCTGTAAATAAGAGGCATCTCCAGGATCTGGACCTTGATGTACAAATCAAGAACAAAAAACTGAGGAAACTGGATCTGGAGATAAAGAAACTAGAAAAATAAGTAAATGACTTCAATCCACACTTTTGCATATCGGTAAAACAATGTATTTATTTTGTCTCTCTCTCTCCCCAGCTTGCCTGAGAAGGACAAGAAAATAAAGTTTTTTATGTAAAATAATTAATATTGGTCTCTGACTAGCCTGCCATTTCTTATCTGGGAAGATTGCTGCATTGTCCCACTCAATCTCCGGTGCCAGTGCAGGACCCCTTTCTCTCCTCAGACAGGCAACATTATGTAGGACAGTGCAAGCTACAGTGATGTCACATGCCCTGTCTGGGGTGACCCTCAGGTGGTGGAGACACTGAAAACGTGACTTTACAAGGCCAAATGCCATTTCAATTCGGCCCCTTGTTCTTGCATGGGCAAGATTGTACCCTTGCTGTCTGAGGGTCTGCTAGTGGAGTGAGAAGGTATGTCTCACAGGCATAACCCTTGTCTCCCAGAAGAACACCAGAGAATTCACCTGAGAATACAAAATGTAATCATTACAACTACACAAAGTTAAACCTTTGACGCAATTGTGTTTATCAGTGAAATGTGTGTGGCATACCTTGTGACAGTCGCTGGGAAATGGTACTGGACCTGAAAACTCGGGAGTCATGGACAGACCCAGGCCACTTTGCATCCACATTGGTGATCATGCAGGAAGCGTCACAGATAATCTGAAACGATGCAATGTTGCCTATTCATTACACATTTAATGCACAGAATATTTGGCTAGTTGACAGTAATTACATAATTTTTACCTGAACATTGATACTGTGGAAGGATTTTCGATTGACAATCTCCCTCATGGGCCCCTGAGGGGCATTTAATTCGGATGTGTGTGCAGTCCAGCGCACCAATGACATTAGGGAAACCTGTAACACAAAATAGTCTGAGTATTTGGTGACTGTTCTAACGTAACGCTTTTTGTCATCTATAATTCATGTTACCTGCAATATTGTGGAAATCCTCCTTGATGTAACACATTCTTCTGTGGCCAGGGAAGGTAATGAAGATGTGTGCCAAGGACTTCAGTGCCAAACACACACTTCTGACCGTACGGCAAATAGTACCTTTATTCAAGGTTTCGGCATCTCCCACGGCATATAAAAACATGCCGCTTGCGAAAAAGCGCAGTGCCACACAGACCATCTGTGGGATGGTGAGAGCATGGCTTCGCCCTGTGCGGTGCTGAATTTTGGGACCCAGCAGTCTACACAAATAACGGATCCCATCTCCAGAAAACCTATACCTCTCGTGCAGGTACTCGTCCGAAAAAGCCAAAGGGTCAGATCTGTCACGAAACACCCTCTCATGTCATTAAGAAATGGGCATGCTATGGTGCAAGACGAAACACAGGTGAATAGGACTTTATATATCGCCTTCATCACTGACTTTATTGAAATCACCGTTGCAACTTCGTCAACCATTTCTAAACATCTAAAAACTGCAATGGTAGGCTAAGGTTTAAAATCAAACTCGTGACAGCAATAGTGACAAGTTATGCATTTAAAAAAAAAAATCCGAACACATTCAGAATCTTTTAAAAACGTTTATTTCGGATCAGAGCGGCAGCTGATTTAACACATGAGACTCCAGAATTAATCTTAGCCTGGCTGTTAGCCTGCTCTGGAGCAGGCTAGCTGCAAAGAATAAATCTCCATGGTTACTTGGCTGGGTTTAATTCAACCTGCTTTCGTGCAACCAAGTCAAAGCTAAATTCATCCAGGATAACTTGAATATCCCGACTTAATCCCTTATCCTGGTTTCGTGCAATAGCCCCCAGGGGCCCGTTCTCCGTACGTCGCTAACTCAGTTAGCTGGATTTGATTGTTGACGATTTGTCATTATCTTGGATTGTTCGGTTCTTCGAAGCTCATCCTGGACTTGCTGTCATAGCAACAGGTCCGTAAACTTAAACCTGCTCGGGAGCAGGTTTATTTTATGTAAACACGATTAGATTGAGGCTTTACAAGCAGAGGTGATACAGGAAGTCTGTCACAGACATGTTTTGTCCGTTTTTACTACAGGAACCTGTTGCAGAAGGTGCAAGAATAATTAGCAGAATTTAACATGAAACCGAATTAATTGCTCATTGCGTGAGGCTCCTTGCACAGCGCGATATGCTAGCCTATACTTTTTGAGAGGATAGCCTATCGTTTTTTTGTGAGGGTGTCATTTACATAATAAATTTGTTGAAACCACATCATATGACATTAAAGATGATAAATGAAAATATGAAAGTATGAAAATAATAAAAACATAGGCCTATAGCTTACTGTAATAGGCGATAAAACGCGTCACTCCTCTACATTTAATTTGGTCTGCTACTTTTTGCCAGCCCTCTTTCTTGGATTTTGCAGACTTTGAGGTGTTCCCTGGCGTTCTGATAAAATCTTCAAATTCGGAGTAACCTTCGAACAAGCTGTTGCTCTGTTGGCTCTGTTGCGGAAAAAACAGGGCGCTCATTTTGGCCACGGTGAGCAGCCATAGACTCATGTGAGCAGCCAATAGCAGCGTTGCTGATCAAGGTTTCTACTATCGATACATACCCCCTTTTAGACCAACGTATAACTCAATCCAGCTATACTAATCATAAACAACAAGTGTGTTCGAAGAACCGAATTAGCCAGATCATGATAAGCAAGATGATGTCATCTTGGATGTGTCATTTGATCTCGGATGTAATAAGCGACGTACGGAGAACGGGCCCCTGGTCACTTACATTTTTACAAAATCAAAACATACACAATATTCACGCAATATCAACAGCTGCTCTCCTGTGAAATGTAAAGGACGGCAGCATAGTTTGTTTTCCAGTATTGTAGGCTATCATGTCATGTCGGCCTTCAGCAAAATCTAAACATTTAACATTCCGAGTCATATCACAGTCGTGTCCAACTTTAAGACATATTTAAGACAAGGGACTGCAAGTGGGGAACACTAATATGGTGTACCCAAAGGTCCAAGTGTAATTTACAGCCAAGAAGAAATACTTGTCATAGAAACATCAACAACCCTTGTTAAAGTTCCTCAAAAGATTATAGTCATAATTTATGACATGCCATGTCATAAATTATGACATCACCATGGCACCATAAACAAAAAGATGATCTCAAATGTAATATAAACAAAAACATCAATACAGAATCAGACAATCAAATATAAAAAATTATTTAGTAAGATAATGCAAGTGTCAACATCTAAAAAAAGTCTTCTTTGAGAAAACTGTATATGTCTTTGTTAAGACATAATATATACTTAAGATTAGGTTAGAGGTCATTTCTCCACCATAATCCTACCTGCTGTAGCTACTGTCGTTTCTAGTTTCAGAAGGTCTTAAGGAAAAGCGAATGCTCTTTTGAACAAAATATAACAGTTTGTATTTAAGCTTGAAGGGAGTTACAATTGAGGCGAAGCAAAGCAATCAAAAGCAAGCATACGTGTGCATAAATCAAAGAAGCCCCTATCATTTCATATGGGATTATTTATACATCTGATCTTAACCACCCTTTCATTTTCTCCATTCTGATAAACAAATCTATTCCAGGACTAGATCTCATGTGACCTTTCCTTGCTTACCTTCTGTGGGTCTCCAGTTCCTTAATTGGAGGTATTATTATGACTTCCTTCCCCCTCCCTTATAGAGAGAGCAAAAAGGAGAACCTGACAATTGTCTATTCTTGAGAGAATAGATCATAATAATACTTTCTAGTCTCTGACTTCCCTTCATGTTCAACTAAACTTGTTTAAAGGAGACCGTTTTACACATTTTGAATTACTACCTATGGGATTAATTTGAATTTATAAATCAATTTAGCCACAACACTACTCATTGGTATAGTTTGAGTTCCACACTAGTCGTCTTGCCTTTGGTGCTTTAAGGTTTTTGTCAATTAAACTGATGAGGTTGTGTGAGCCAATTTTTGTAGGGGCCTAGATGGAGACAGAGGCCCAGAGGTCAATGGGATATGGTCAAATCATGCAGCATGTTATGCCCACAAAAGCAATGACAGTGATGGAAAATACATTACATAAGACTTGCCTCATATTACTTTTTTTCCATCCCTTGACCTTCTATTCTGCTTCTCAGCCCACTTGTAACACCCTTCTATGGTGCTGCACGCTGTGAAAAAAAGAGCCTGTTAATGATTGGGAAGTCACTTTGGTTATTTTGCTATGTGCACATTTAGGAACGCAACACGCCAAACTTCAACCCATGTTTTGGTAACCCTTTATTTTGGATAGTCTTTCAATAGGTTGAATACATGCACCATAAACCATTAGAACAGTGGTTCCAACCCTGGGGCCCGTTCTCCGTACGTCGCTTATTACATCCGAGATCAAATGACACATCCAAGATGACATCATCTTGCTTATCATGATCTGGCTAATTCGGTTCTTCGAACACACTTGTTGTTTATGATGATTAGTATAGCTGGATTGAGTTATACGTTGGTCTAAAAGGGGTTATATATCGATAGTAGAAACCTTGATCAGCAACGCTGCTATTGGCTGCTCACATAAGTCTATGGCTGCTCACCGTGGCCAAAATGAGCGCCCTGTTTTTTCCGCAACAGAGCAACAGCTTGTTCGAAGGTTACTCCGAATTTGAAGATTTTATCAGAACGCCAGGGAACACCTCAAAGTCTGCAAAATCCAAGAGGGCTGGCAAAAAGTATCAGACCAAATTAAATGTAGAGGAGTGACGCGTTGTATCGCTTATTACAGTAAGCTAGGCCTATGGTTTTTTTTTTTTTTTCATACTTTCATATTTTCATTTAGCATCTTTAATGTCATATGATGTGGTTTCGACAAATGTATTATGTAAATGACACCCTCACAAAAAAACAATAGGCTATCCTCTCAAAAAGTATAGGCTAGCATAATATCGCGCTGTGCTTAAGGAGCCTATCTATCACGCAATGAGCAATTAATTCGGTTTCATGTTAAATTCTGCTAATTATTCTTGCACCTTCTGCAACAGGTTCCTGTAGTAAAAACGGACAAGACATGTCTGTGACAGACTTCCTGTATCACCTCTGCTTGTAAAGCCTCAATCTAATCGTGTTTACATAAAATAAACCTGCTCCCGAGCAGGTTTAAGCTTACGGACCTGTTGCTATGACAGCAAGTCCAGGATAAGCTTCGAAGAACTGAACAATCCAAGATAATGACAAATCGTCAACAATCAAATCCAGTTAACTGAGTTAGCGACGTACAGAGAACGGGCCCCTGGTCCTCAGGGCACCCCTGTCCTGCATGTTTTAGATGTTTCCCTGATCCAACACACCTGATTCAAATGAAAGGTCATAAACAGGCTTCTGCAGAGCTGCATAATGACCCATTCATTAGAATCAGGTGTGTTGGATCAGGGAAAAATCTAAAACATGCAGGACAGTGGGCCCTGAGGGGCCAGGGTTGGGAACCACTGCATTAGAAGGCACTTGTAGCTGAGCAATTAACACTCTCCTTAATATATATTCTTAAATAGTTTAAACATTGTCTACAGAGGGAAAAAAAGGGTATCCCCCCCATTTGTAAGAAATACATACGCAGTTTGTCTGCCTCGTGAGTGCCATGTCTACTGCGTCGGGTGTCTTTCGGCGTTTTGTGGTGGATGGCGTTCGTCCATGACTTAGCCTGCAGTATACTCTTCTTCATCAGTGGGCTGACATGCTCCTGGGAATTGCGCCTTGGTTTCTGTCCTTTGTCACATGGTCCTTGTCTCCTCACCATTTCTAATTTTCTCTGCTGTTCTGTTTTGACAGTTGCTTCCTCCCTCGCCTGTTGACTTAGGCTTAAGCTTTTCTTCTCTGGACTAGGCCGAGGGCAGGGGTCTTCTTCACTGAATCCTGATCGCCTTCGCTTCCTGAATGGAGTTATATAGAAGCTGCTCTCCCAATTAGAATGCAACTGCTTCTTCACTGAGCCCATCTGCTCTTCGGGGCTCTTGGGTGTGGGGGCAGCTACCATTGCTGTTCTGGGACTCCTCTGACTGCTGGAGCCCTGTACTTTTGGTACATAATACCTACTTTGAGTTTGTACGGTTTTATGTTGGTCTTTGTGAGGCTCACATGTTTTCTTATCTTCCTTTGTATCCTGATGCTCTTCTCTCTTATCTACCCTCTCGTTCTTCTTCATAGGAAATGTATGGCCAGAGGACTTCTGCTTAGCGCTCATATCCTCCCTCTCTTCTTTCTTCCGTTCCTTCTCCTCTGCAGGAGAACAGGGGATGTCAAGACTTTGCTTTGTGAGCGACACAAATTGCATTCGTTTGTCCCAGTGGAGCTGTATCTTTTGCTTTAAGTAATTGGATTGAGCTGTTGGGAAATGTTTGATTTTCTGTAGTGAGTTATTATTTTTTTTGCCATTCTTTCCCTTTGTCATACACTCTTTTTTCTGCTTAGATGAATAGGGGTAAGAGGACATCTGCTCATACGTCCTCTCATCTCTCCGTTTACAGTTCTTCTGAACAGGAGATTCAGAATTGGATTTAAAGCTAGAGAACTTTGTCTTATCACTCTTATTTGTCTTTGTTTGTTCACTATAAGGCTTGTGTTTAAGGATGGGAAGACTGTATAGTCCAAGCTTTGTGGATTTTGTCTTCAAATTTGTCTTTGGCATTTTGGGGGATTCCTCAGTCTTTTGAATGAGAGACCTGTTCGTTTTCTTCTCTCTTGAGGTCTGGCCCTTATGGAGTTTTGGCTCCTGTGATTTTCTTTTGCGTTCCAGAGGAGCAGTGGCGGTTGACCAGTCTCCCTCAAGGAGGCACTGGACCCCAGGAAAAATGTGTGGGCCTTCACAGCTATGTTGCAAATCTTTGTACACAGGGTGGTGCTGAAACACTGTTGAATCATTTTTACTGTCCTCAGTTGGGGTTAGTTTCCGACATTCAAATGTCAGTCTTGACGTCTTTGCTTTTTTACTGTGAATCACTGACACTGTGGAACCATCTGAGCTTTCTACTGTCACATCGGAATATATACTTGGTTTACAGTACTCAAACTGATGGTTAGAATTTGATTCAAAAGAGTATCTCCCTAGCTGAGGTATATTTATCCTTGTATCTTCACATTCAGAGGGTTCTGTCTCAGACTGAGAATGGGTTGTATTGTGTGATGTTATGGAATCATTTGATGCATCTTCTACGCCAGTTGAAATTGAATGCATCCTCTTCTGAGAAACATGTTTCACATTGCATGGATTGTCCTCAGAATCAGAATCAGAAGAATGTAGCCACTTCTTCCTGTTGATATTGTCCCTATTCCATTTAGTTGGATGTCTCCTCCTCTTCGGAATGACAGAGCTGTCATCAGTCACTGTCAAACTGGACAGTACTTTCTTCTGGGGAACACAAATAACATTGTCCATGAGCAAACTGCCTTCCATCTCAGACTCAGATTCTGACAGCAGTCTCCTTCTCCATGAGACCTTTGGTCTCTTTAGCCTTCGTTCCTTGCGGGACTCTGCTTTACCATGGTATGGAGCAGATACTACATGTCCTGAATCAGAACTCAATATGTGTTTTTTTGAATTTATCAATGCATCGATGGACTCAAACTCTTCGAAAGGAGAACTTGGCATACAGCACTCGCCGAGCTTCTGCTGTTGGCCCTTTATCTCTGAAAAAGGCTTAGGTTCTCCCACTTCACGTTCATTGGTGACACCCAAGACAAGATTACATGGCCTGATGGGATGTGTGGGTACTTCATGTGAATTCAGAGGTACCGTATGAGATTCAGACTGGTCATGAGGCTTCATGCCAATTTCCTCTCTCTCCACATGGTCAATACACACACTGATGTCTGACAGGGACATCCCATCATTTGAGTCAGTGATTTCACTGGGTGAAAGGGGCTCTATCCATTCTCTATTCAAATCCTGTGTCTTTGACTCCTGGATAACATCCTCAGTGTCCTCTAGGTCAGAAATTAGACTATTATCTAGCAAAAAGTAATCAGCGACCGGTATGATGCGAAGTTCTCTATCTTGAAACTCTGAGGAACTCTTTGTCAGGCCCTCAGTATTTAATGCCAACTCAAAACCATCAGGAGTCTCAATGAGATATGAGCAGCAGGAGGACTGCAGGACTGCAGGTTCTTTACCTGTCCCCGATGATTCTGGTTCTTCTTGAGATGACAGAAGACCCAGTGTATCCTTGTGGTTTATAATTTGCTCTTCATTGAGCGAAGATGTTGTATTTCTTCCATTGATTCCAGAGAGGAGCACACTTGAGTCAATATTGCAGGTTGAGTTCTCTTGGAGCTGGTCAAACACCTTCTTGGCAACCTCAGTGTTAAGGCAAGTTATTTTAATAGGACAGATCGAGTGTGAAATACGGTCTTTTTCTGATGCTATGAGTGACTCTGGCAGAAGGTCTATTCTCTCTGTCTTACGGGCCCCATTTACTTTGGTTACTGCCTCAGTCTGTGAGTCCTTTTCTACATGCATTTCTACACCCATCTCTATGTTCATATCAGTCTCTGCCTCTTTCAGTATTTCAGTTTTTCTTCCTGTCTGTGCTTTTGGATCTGTCTCTACCCCTGTTGGTGTGTCGGTCTGCATCTCACTCTCGGTCTCCCCTCTTCCTGTTTCCGCCACTGTGTTAGTCTCTACCTCATGCTTTATAAATATAGTTTCTGCCTCTAATCCCTTTTGTATAAAATGCTGTAACCAGGCTACACCAGGATCATGGTCTATGTCATCTACACTCTCATTGACATTCAACCATGAGGACTTGTGCTCTGGAGTGTAGTTCTCATTGTGTCTGAAGGTGGGATACCTATCCAAAAATTCCTCTAGTTCTACACCCTTAACGGCCTGGAGAATAACTGTATTCTCATCTTCCGATAGAACGGGTAGCGCATCCACCATGTCTTTTGCAAGCTCACGCTTGTTAAATGTCAGTAAGTTTTGAATATCCCCACCCCAAAAAAGATTCAATAGAGAATCTTTTACATTTTCTTTGTTTTCCTTTGGAGTGATTAAACTCTCAAACTCATCGATCATCTTCCTTAGTTTGGATAGTGTGTATTGAATGAAAGAAACACTGGAAATATCCATAACTCTCTCCTTGACTTCACCTAAATTCCACTGCCTAACACAAGTACTATCTTTACTCACAATAGTCTCTTCAACAGGCACTAGTCCACTTGCAGTAAAAAGTCTTCCCTTGAATGAACAGTCACTGCTCTCCAACACGCTTTTAAGTGCCAATTGCCTTTTCACACCACTTTCTGATTGCCTCCTCTCCTTGTCAACGACTGACAACTGTTCACTTTCATGAACTTTAACCCCTGACTCTGTATGCCCATAGGATACCTGTTGTTCAAGTGGGGTAACCACTGCAACTTGTGGAGGGAAAAGAGGGCCTGTCTTCACTACCATACTCCGAGAGTTGGACTGGATCTCTACACACAGAGGGGAGTCCTCGTCTCTACAACCCTTTGTGCTTTTTCCTGGTTGTAAAACGTCCATTTTCTCCACAGCAAAATCTTGATTTAGGTTATATTCCCCATGGCTGAATATTGTCTCAATCCTTCGTCTAAGCCACTTTAATTCCATCAAGGTGATGGAGATCATTTGTTTTTCAGATACATCCTGGTCCACGGGGGAGGGGTCCAATGTGTCGGAGGGGGCCGAATCAGTGACAGCACAGACAGGCATTGAACATCTGGGTTGTGCTGTGGCTGAAACCGACACGCTATGTCCAGGTGTGCCAGTGTCTGTGGGAAAGTACTGGCTGGAAAAGCCACTCTGTTTGGACATAGTGCACACTGACGACGTCCTGGGAGAAAGCTCTTGACAAACAGGGTCTTTTTCAGTGTTTGGTATCTTCACGTCAGGCTTGTTATTCCTTAGACAACCCATGTCAGCCAGCTGCAGCAAATCACTCTGATACTCCTGCGAAGGCGGTGCCAACTTTCCAGATGTCTTATCACACGGAACCGTGTTGACAGAGTGAATCTTCAGAGAACTTCTGTTCAAAGTTGAAACATTACTCTTCACTGTTACACAGGAGCTACTGCTTAAATCAACAACACACCGACTTCTAGAACGTGTCCTTGACTGTCCTCTGACAGGTCCTCTGAAATGTCCCATAGGGGACTTGTTTGAAAAATGATGCCATCTCCATTTAGATGATCGTGATTTCAAATGCGCATTACATGTTTCTTGAGTGGTCCAGTTCCTCTGGCTGGAACAATGGTTGCTCCATCCCGAAACTGAATGGAGCATCTGTCCAGAGTGATGCACAGTAACGTTTGGCAATCTCTGATTGTACGGCCCAGAGATATTGTGCCATTGTAATGAGGAGTTTTGTGAAGTTCTAATGTCCTGTTGATATGCATGAACATATGGCATCTGAGGGTTTGGTTGATACATCACTGGAACATCTCTGTAGAATTCATGGTCTGCTGTTCTGCATGGTCCCTGGTTCCACTGGTTTGCATTCTCGTTATGGGACCATTGATCATAGTCTTGGCAATATATTTCCCTGCTGTCTAATAGGTGTCTGTCCCTGTTGTTCCACTCCCTGATATGGGATGTCTATGGCCTGTCGCCATGGAATACTCGTTTAACGCAGGAAGCATTTTGGACAGTGAACACACCGCTCAAAAGGTTGATAAGCCAGTTTGCTCTTCCATCTGCACAATAAAGAAAGGAAAATATGATATAACCATTGATATTATGTGTTTTTAGCATGGCACCTGTTTAGTCTAGGTCAACCCTGGTCCATAGGGCCCATTGTCCTGCATGTTTTAGATCTGTGGTTCTCAACCCTGGTCCTGCATGCAGGTCCTCAGGGACCCCCTGTCCTAACCCTATGTTTCCCTGTTCAACACACCTGATTCAAATGAATGGTCGTTACAAGGCTTCAGCTTTGTTAGATAACGACCCATTCATTTGCATCAGGTATGCTGGAGCAGGGAAACA
The DNA here is from genome assembly GCF_038355195.1 of Osmerus mordax. NCBI lineage: Eukaryota > Metazoa > Chordata > Actinopteri > Osmeriformes > Osmeridae > Osmerus > Osmerus mordax. Next base: position 11,239,447 of record NC_090066.1, on the reverse strand, counting down.
TCTAAAACATGCAGGACAGTGGGCCCTGAGGATCAGCGTTGAAGACCACTGGTCTAGGTCATAGGTCATCCCGATGATGCCACTCAGTTTCTTTATGCCACACAGTTATAGATAATATACACATTAGTGTGTGTCATCTAAGAAGATGGAACAGACTATGTAAGCGGAACAAAACACTACTGTGCCCAAACTGTATGAATGTAGGCTATGGCCACTATTGTACCTTATTAGTAGAGGAGGGGTCTTTAGAACAGTATAAAGATGAGGAGTAGAGCAGAGGCACACTTAGTGTCTCCAAGGACCAGCTCAGTTTTGGTAGGCTACAGTAGAGGGTGTTTTGGTAAAAGTGTGTTTGGCTACAGTACAGTGTGTTTGGGTGCAGTAGTGTATGTTAGTGTGTGTTTGGGAATACTTGTTCCGTCTTCTTAGATGCACATTAATGTCTATATTATCTGTAACCGCAAGGCATTTAAGCCATTTCAGCCTTGATTGAAAATCAATATTCTCCTGCTTCTCTTGACAATGCTACATTAAATGAAGTTTCCTGCAATGATTTAAACTAGGCCCATTGTTTCATTATCTTGACTAAGTGATCCAGTTACCTTGGGAAAACAACCAAGTTATTTTGAGAATGACATATATAACCCGAGATCTCAGGAAAACCTAAATTAAAAAAGACAAATAACCTAACGATAAAACAGAGTACATGAGCTACAATGTAGCCTATGTATGGTCTCTAGGACATCCGTACAATGTGCTATCATCACCTTCAATATATTTTTCCAGCTGGATGGACTGTCAGGCAAGCTTTGCAAGGGTATAGCCTAGTTAAAAATTGCACGGTGGAAATTAACTATTAATGGCGCACACGGATAGGCTACATTCCCTATTCTCATATAAGAATTAAAACGGTGGTTGTAAAAGTTTGTTTCGGTTTTCTCATAGCAGGGCCGTAATCATAATATATATTGGGGGGGGACATCCAATCTGGTCAAAACTTCCCACCAATATATTGATATAAAAATAGAAATAAAATATAAATGTGCTACACTACGACAGGCACACACGCTGTTCGAAATTATCATTAAAAAAAGGTAAATCTCCCCAGCAGATTTCGTCCCCCCCAATGTTGACTCCATGGCTACGGCCTTGCCTCAGGCACTTTCTCAACTTTTTACTTAGCAATGCAAAACTACATACTCAAGCCTAAAACACAAACGCATTGAACCGATGCGATGTTGATACCATGTCGACATCATTGTACACATTTAGCACGATTCCATGATAGCCTATATTACAAAACAAATATGAAATTACAACTCTATTCCAATTCCTAAAACGTATTTACATTTAACAGCAACACGTCTAAATACTTTCTTACCTTATTTATCTAAATGAACATACTTACACGTGGTCGTCGCTGTCATTCGTATAATAAATTATCTGTCGATAATTTGTTACCCAAGGTCTAAAATCATTTCTAAAACGTTTTAAAAATCCAGCATGCTTGACGAGCGTTACTGCTGTTCTCGCCAATCACTGTATGCAGGCTATTGTTATGTATGTTGCCCTCACTCAACTCCGCACGAGAAGATTTCATACAATGGAGCCCCTAGCCACACCCAAAATTGACTCCACTATTCGGTTGACGGTGAATATTTCGATGTCATTATATTATAGGAACAATTCAACTCACTCCTTCCCAATGAACACGCAGCTTAAACCGCTTGGAATGGGGTACTGCCGTGTACCATACAATCTAAGTCTTGATCAATTATCAAAGTTCAAAAAGGAACTCAGCAGAGTCTGATGAAGAAAGTTTATTGAACTTCAAAGAGTAAAAACAGCAATAGACAGTGAGTGGTCCCTGGGTCTCAATTGTCTGCTCAACCTCCTGTTATATACCCTTGAAGTATGCATACCAGCTAAACCCTAGCCCCATTTCTTTTTTAGCAACCAGTCATTGGCCCAAACCCGGGTCACATGTCTGGATTTTGACATGAAACACAAGTTGTTTGCCCCAATTTTGCTACCACTATGCCATGGCTATCTTACCTCTTAGCAGCTGGGTTTGAACATTTGCACAGTGACAAGATCAGAATCAGAATTAGCTACCAGATGGAGATGGAGGAGGTGAGGATGGACTCAGTGATGGCTGTGTAGAAGTGCACCATCATTGTTTTTGGCAGGTTGAATTTCTTCAGCTGCCGCAGGAAGTACATCCTCTGTTGTGCTTTCTTGATGAGGGAGCTGATGTTCAGATTCCACTTGAGGTCCTGGGAGAGGATGGTGCCCAGGAAGCGGAAGGACTCCACCGTGTTGACTGGGGAGTCGCACAAGGTGATGAGGCTGAGTGGGACTGGATTCCACAACCAATCCACAACCATCTCCACTGTCTTAAGAGTATAGAGCTCCAAGTTGTTCTGGCTGCACCAGGTCACCATGTTGTCAGCTTCCCACCTATAGTCAGACTCATCCCCACCAGAGATGAGCCAAATGAGGGTGGTATCATCCGCAAACTTCAGGAGTTTTACGGACTGATGTCTTGAGGTGCGCTGTTGGTGTACAGGGAGAAGAGCAAGGGAGGGGGAAAGGACACAGCTCTGAGGAGATTTGGTGATTGACCGGGTGTCAGAGACGTGTGTTCCCAGCTTGACGCACTGCCTCCTGTCAGAGAGGGAGTCTGTGATCCACCTGCAGGTGGAGTCTGGCACGTTCAGCTGGGAGAGTTTGTCCTGAAGCAGAGCCCGGATACAAAGAGGATCCTGTCGTAGGATGCCGGGGAGTCCAGATGAAAGGTTAACACATTTACACAGCAATATAGCACATTTCTTATTCTTAGAATATCTGTCAATAATAGTTATTCTACACCAGGTAATAGTTTATCGAACTATCAAAGAATATGCGCGTGTTTGTCTGTGGCTCAATGATTTTGAGAACAAGGCAATGTATGAAGTAAAAATGTGTCTGGTGTATTGCGCATGACCCAAGGACGTGCAGTGTAGAGAGTTGTTTGGATTAGCAGTTCACAACAAATGTATATGCATTTTCACAATTCATCGCAATTAAAACAATGAGAGAAACAGATAGTGTTTGTTTGGGTAAACTCCTCCAGATGGGTGTGAGAAAAAACGATTTGATCGCGTTAAATTTAGGATGACTGCTTGATTAAGTCCAACCAGTGAAGGTTGGAGCCATGAAAAATAGGTTACAGGTAAACAGTTTTACCCCTGACTTGTTCAGGCAAACTCAATTTGCCTTTAAAAGATGTCTGCGCTCCCAGAAAAGGTATAAACCCTTTATAAACTTTTTTTTATTTTGCAACACTATTTAATTTCCCTATTGATGAGGAAAGGAAAAATAGGTGGATTGATTTTGTGAAGAGCCACGCTGATGGAAAGCTTCGGATAAACTCCAACAGCCGCCTCTGCAGTGGATAAGAGAGTCTGCTAAATGACTAAATGCAGTGACCATTTCACAGCGGATAGTTTTAACATGGACCAGAGACAGACGGGGTTCGCAGACACACGGCTTCTTTTGCAGCGCAGAGCCGTACCGAGCATCGCCCTCCCGGCCGTTCCTCCTCCGGTCGCACCTGGACAATCCACCGCCGCCAGCAGTTCATCACTCTGTTCTGTGTGCTTGTTATAATTATACTACATAACTTTTCCAGAGGTATCTCTGCTGCTATGAGTTAGTGCAAACCGCTAAATTGATATTAGGCTTCTCGGTGTAGAATGATGGTATTTTGGTGAAATGGTAGCTAATGTGTTAGAAGTAGCCTAGTTGGAGAGCTCGCTGTCTCTGGTGTCCATTTTTACTGTTACAGCTCAGGGGAACATTTCATTTATATGCATCTGTATGTTTCACTCATTGAACAAATAAATTCTAATTCTATACGGTTTTGTTCGGCTTGACATAGCGTCCATTATCTGGGTCAAAGGTAGGCACTAGGCAGCGAGGGGCGGAGCTTCAGCTCCTTCAGGCGACACGCCCCCCCAGTCTCAAGCAGAGAAGACTGCTCATTTTTTCACGATTTCAAAGCCTAATTTAACACTTGTTGGGTATTATTTATTTATTCGAATTTGGATGGGTAGTTAATAACACATTATTCTGTGGTGTGGCGAACTTAAAACTTGTTTCCATGTCCACTTTACAGGATCTTTAATAGTGCTCATTAATATTTATCCTGGAAAAGCATGTTTTCTACAACAGTACTTTTAATGTTATTAGCAGGAGAAATAAAGGTGTTGGCATAGTAACAATGTCACAATGCATGATGTCCATTTTCATTGGAATTTCATAATAAACCACATCATGTTGTTTCTTGCCTCATGGTTTAATGAAATTGTACACCTTGTTTTGTGATAGAGTATGTGTGTTTTTGTGTATGTGTTTATTTGACAACTCAAAGACAGCCCTGCAAGGACAACCAACAGACAATTTCTCCTTGTGTCAAGTTTCACAACCGCTAACAGGAGGTGGTCAGAGGTCTCAGGTCACATGACCTTGGTGACGGGGCACTTGTTGGCCTCATCCAGGAAAAGGGTCTGGTACATGTGGTTGTAGAAGTCAGGGTGGTACAGGCAGGCCCGGCCGCAGTCTGGACTGAAGTTGACCTCTAGGATCTGAGGCTTCATCACACGTTCACCTGGAGGGGGATTCAGGGATTAGTCATGGTCTCACAACAAGTGATGTATGGGTCATCATGCCCTTTTACATGAAAGGGCTTCTGGATTGTGGAAGTTTATGGAAAGTACATTGCTGTGGCATTCAGGAGTTATTACAAATTACTGAAACTAGTGACCACCATTGCTGGCATGCCTGCAATGGTGTCACACAGGCAACATTAATGTGGTCCTACATGTACATTAACACCAGTCATGCCGGTAACTCTAATCTGACCACTTTTTTCAGTAACGAGTAATCTAACGCGTTACTATTTCCAAACCAGTAATCAGATTAAAGTTACTTGTCCAAGTCACTGTGCATTACTATTTTGTCATTAATAGTAAAATATATATTTAATTTCTTCTTGCGTTTCTGGGATTGAAGTCATGTAGCCTATGCGACAATGAAGTCACGTTTTCAGCATGAGGGTCACGTCACGTGTATATATACATAGACCTACCACTCCCTCCCAGTGACCGAGTCGCCACTTTCCTCAAGCTCCTTTGCTCCGGTGCTATCTCGATTGTATTATATGTGACAAATAAGAAAAACAAATAACATTAATAAACTATTACATGAACAAATGCAACGAACCGCAACTAAATCCATGTTTTTTCTAAAAGTAATGGTTCGCAAATGATGTAATTTTTACTGTACTTGTTTTTTTATCGTTTTTTTTGTTTCCCCCAAGTAGGCCTACGACTTGAGTCATTTTCCAAGTGCGTTCTTAGGTCAACATTTCAAAAGAAACTCTTGTCTATAAATCAACATTAGCCTAGACATGTATCTTGCCTCTCATCGGCTAAGTTAGTGGAGATGTTTGGAGACAATCGAAGTACCACGCAGCGACACAAACAACAATGGAGGAGGAGAGAGAGATGCGCATTTTCGAGTTGGAAATACAATCACTATTTTGAGTATTTGTCAGCTAAAGATGGTGAACCATCTAGCCCGACTCCCTCACCGCTCAGGTGGCTGAGCGGTGAGGGAGTCGGGCTAGTAATCCGAAGGTCGCCAGTTCGACTCTCGGTCATGCCAACTGACGTTGTGTCCTTGGGCAAGACACTTCACCCTACTTGCCTCGGGGGAATGTCCCTGTACTTACTGTAAGTCGCTCTGGATAAGAGCGTCTGCTAAATGACTAAATGTAAGTCTCTCTACACATGTTATAGTAGGCGTTCTCTGATCTGTTCATGTTTTAGGCCTGAAAAAAGAAACATGGACCTGGGATAGGGAACCTTTTTAAAAACTTGGCTTTATTTATAGAGACAGACAGAGAGAGGAACAGATATGCAGGAAAAATAAATTCCTTTGGGGGTATTGAATGCAGTCTTGCCTAAATATGTGGAAGCAGATGGTAACAAGATAATTTATTCAGTGTCTTTGTAACACTTAATTACATTTGATGTAATTCCATTGTCAGTCCTTTTATATAATGTGCTGTTTGATATCTTGCTCTGTAAATTGACTACTGTGACTAAGAGAATGGCAGGAAACATCAGGAAACAAAAGGAAAATTACTTTCAACTGTTTGACAAGATGCTTCAATAAAAGTCTAATTACCTGCTGTTAAAGTAAGACAGTCACTTCTTACCTCCAATTACGAGGCTAGATCTTAAAGTCAGGCAGGATACCTTCTTGGAGACTGTAAAAAGTTTGGTGAATGTGCGGGGGGATATTTAACTCAAAGTCATATGTAGGTCCATGTTTAGAACTGTATTTGATCTGTTAGTGGGTTAGTGAGATGCAATGGTAAATTATGTTTACATTACATTTACATTTAGTCATTTAGCAGATGCTCTTATCCAGAACGACTTACAGTAAGTACAGGGACATTCCCCCGAGGCAAGTAGGGTGAAGTGCCTTGCCCAAGGACACAACGTCATTTGGCACGGCCGGGTATCGAACCGGTAACCTTCAGATTACTAGCCCGACACCCTAACCACTCAGCCACCTGACTCCACATGTTTGTTATATTATTAGATTATTCTGTTTTGTTTTTGTTTATATTCTGTTATCATGTTTTGTGGCATGTTGTAAACTGAGGAGCTTACTGTTTAATGGCATGAGAGAGGGAGATAAACAATTTTCTCAAGTTTTTAAACAGATGTTGGGCCAGTTGGTTGAATGTGCAAATGTCCTGGGCTTCTGGGTTAGTTCTTGCCATGAGCTAGACTTTTGTGCTTCTTTGCTCTTTGCTTAAGTCCCATTTGGTGTGAAAGGAGAGTATGCCACATAACATCCTAACAAAGACAAGCAGAGGAGCAGATCAACATAGATCCGCAGACTTCAAATTTGATTCTCTGTGATTTATTGTGGAGTATCAGTTGTGGAACGAGGAAGTCACCCTCTTATCTGCTGTTCTTGTAGGAGACCCACTGACGTGCATTTGTTTATTTGTTGAGACGGGGGTAGGGAGGATGATAGGATGATGTCAGTCGGTGGCCGGAAAAATGCACGACAATTAAAAGTGTTGACTTGGTTTATTAGAACAATATCGGATCACGTAATAATATGTAGAATTTCTGTATACAAGAGGCTTGTGTCTTGGTGCGGTCAAGTGGGCATACATTGAGGCCTGTCACCGTACGGATCATTTAGAATAGGAATGCACTATGTCCAGACACTTGGGAGATAGTAAGAAGAAAACATGTCTAAATGGTACTTACGTGAGTTATGACGTTATCACCTGTTGGTCTGTTATACGATACCATGGGATGTACTATGCTTGACCTTGTAAGGAAACGTTCTGTGGACCCTATATTTGTACTGTCCATCCATTATATAAAGGACGTTTACGAGACATGTTCTTTACTCAGGCTGACCACCAGGGACGGACTGGGAGTAAAAATAGGCCCTGGACTTTGATCCAGACCGGCACACCCGAACCGGCCCCCATATACGCCACCACAGCTGCCCTGCCTATGTATGCACATCCTGTGTTTGAAGTGATGCTAGTTAGGGAGTTCCACACTTAATGCAAGCCCGCAGACCAGAGTTTTTTGGCCTTTATTTGAGCGCAAAATAGTTTTTTGAGCTTAATGTAAAATAAACATAGCCGTTTTTTCAATTGGTAAAACCTTGTCTCTTTTTTAGCACCAACCTTACGTTTCTTAGCCTGGTTTTCTATCGTTATATAGTCTCTACTGGCTAGCTTTCGATCCGTCAGTGTCACTGTTGTGTGTAAGCGAGACAAAGGGGGCAGGGCTAAGAGCTGCATAGACGTTCATTTGGAATAGACCGGCCTGGGGGAAAGGGGGGGCCGGCCAACCGTGTCGCTCAATCTTCTGCCGACATTATTATTAGTACTTAGTTCAATTATAAGGCAAGCGGCCTTCCAGCCCAGAAGTTGTTCGGCCCACCGGGAATTCTCCCGGTGCTCCCGATGGCAAGTCCGCTACTGCTGACCACTCTGCCGTGGACATGTCACATGATCTGAGCTCGTCTAATAAACAACGTTAACCCTTTTCATTGTTGTGCATCCTTTACATTTACATTTAGTCATTTAGCAGACGCTCTTATCCAGAGCGACTTACAGTAAGTACAGGGACATTCCCCCTGAGGCAAGTAGGGTGAAGTCCCTTGCCCAAGGACACAACGTCATTTGGCACGGCCGGGAATCGAACTGGCAACCTTCAGATTACTAGCCCGCTTCCCTCACCACTCAGCCACCTGACACCCAATCCTTCCGGCCTGCCTTCTGACAGAAATCCATCTTATCACGTAACCAGTCAGGAGGGAGTGGTTAGATGAGTGAAGCACAGAGATCACAAACGTCCTTAAATACAATTAATAGGTCAGTACAATTATAGTTTTAAAATGTGCCTTACAAGGCGCAGCAAATGTGTGAGTACGTAACTCATACAAGTCTGTTGATGCATATTTGGGTGTGCTTTGCCTTCGGCAAGGGCACAACCTTTGTTCTCTCACATATATATTATTATTATTATTTTTATTCTTTTTGCCCCCCTAAAACTCAGTCAATATTTGGCCTACATAGACAACGTAGGTGTCAAATGTTTCGTCTTGGTAGCGATTGAGTTGCTTCTATTGGAATTTACGTTCCGTTGCATGGTTTGGGCTTCAGTTAAGTTTTTGTGGCGAAAAGTGAAGCTAACGGTGGCTAATTTGCTAGCCACAGTCACTGACGTTACTAACGTCACTGCGTCACTAACGTCACGAAAACACGCGTGACTACCTTTGCCAGAACATTCGTTTAGCATCTGTTAACTTGGGGATAGCTAGGCTAACTATAGCTTTACTGCAAGGCAGCTGCAGAAATGCCACAAGAAAAGAGGCCAGGGTGATAACTATTTACTCATTTTACTTTGTGATATGACACACAATTGTGATGTGTAATGTACAATATAACCTGATATTATTAAGGAAATACATCTACTTTCGGAAACAGTAGTCTACTATTTCACTGAAGTATTAGCATCATGACATTAGCCTGTGTTGCCCGGGCAACACATACTACAGTGGTCTATGATGTATCTGTTTTCAATCGTTAAAATAAACATTCCTCACATATACATTTTCGTTGTAGGATTTATTATGACATTAGATTACAAGTAAACGATTTGTGGGTGAAATTATCATTACCTGTGGTTTCAATCCAGTGTATCACTGCAACGCTGTAGCCTACGCGAGACACTACAAAAACATCTACACAGCTGTAGGAAGTCAAACGGCGACAGAACATGTTCGGCACTCCCCTTACTTAAATCAAAAGTCTATCTAACTACTAACCTTAACTTCATTGCCACAGCCTAAACTTTGTCAATCTGTTCATGAAAATAATTAATTTCAGCCTAAACCGTACAACGGAACGTTAAATCCAATTCAACCAACGCAATCGCTACCAAGACGAACACAGCAGTAGTCTAGTACTGTACCGTAGTAGTAGAATTTACCGGGGCAGCTTCTCCACACAGGGCTATATCGCATTTTGCGTTGTTACTGACAATGATCGCTACCAGTGTGTTTTTATGAATGAGCGATTTTCCACTAAATAAATGTCAAGCTTATTTACGTTTTGGGGGGCATATTGTCAGTTAGCAGATAGTACTGTTTGAATCGCGATTCTATCTTCTGCCGGTAACGTCGTAGAATAATCTTCAAAGGGGGTTCTTTATTAATGAATGAATGCAATATGAGTAGGCTAAATGCCTGAAAATATCATGAGAAGGGAAAAACTTAAAAGGACGTTTAAGTCATAGAGATTAGGTCAATTTTTACACCGGTCTGCCAAATGTATTCGTTTTGATTCAGCCTGTCAGCTGCCTCTTGCAGGGGAAATGAGAAGACATCATATTTCATTCTACACTTCACTCGTATTTTCAGTTGTAAATGAGCAGCAAAAAAAAGATGCTTTTAAATCTATGTAATCTTTATAAATAATAAGTAGGCCCGATGCATTTTTATATAAAATATACAGACCCCTGTGCAACCCGACCCAAGCAAGCACACCCTACAATTTCCCCAGAAATTGTATCCTCTCTAGTTCCTTCTTAATGTCTCAGAGTCTGGACAGCCGTCACATTTCTATACATGGACTGAACATTTCTATACATGGACTGATGGGCCTCACTGTATGAACTCTTGACTGGAGAAAGAGACAAGTCTCTCTTATACAAAAACTCTGCATATCAGAGGATAACATTGAACATTGTCAGCATAGTCAGATAGCAGCCATTTGGACACAAATACCCTTCTTTTTGTTGTAAGAATCGCAGTGGCATGCTCACCTGACTCCGCGATGCCCCATTTGAGCATCAGGTCCACGGCGTAGATGGCCCTGGAGGATGGGTAGGGGCAGATGCCATACGGAGCTGGCCGCGATGATGCCACCTGGAACAGCTCGCCGAAGGCCTTGAACACCTCCCCCTGGGAGTAAGGAAGGGAGGGAACGGGGGAGGGAATGAGGCATGGGACAGATATGAGAGCAAGAAAGAGATAGAAACCATAGCACCAAAGAAACTGGATATGGTCAAAGGCCTAAAACCCCGCTAATCTGTTTCCAGTCAACCCAAGCATACTAAATGTGGACCTGTGAAAAGCAGCAAAAGAAAATATATTTTGAAACCACGCTATCACTAATGTGTCCAACTGTCAAAGGTTGGAGAGCTATAGCCGTGGTCAGAAGGTTACTGCGCCCAGACATCCACAGATTAACTAATACCAAGAAGTGCAGTGTGTTCTGTAATTAATTTACTTCACATTACACTTATTTCACATTACTTTAAACATACTTTCTACTATCCGAAACAACTTACAAATGTACAATTTACTAATTCTGTCCTCTGACCTTCATGTCTGAGACATGTTGTGACTGACTATGTACTATAGGTTATAATGCCTATAAATAGGGAAGAGGGCCAAGGCCAGGGATTTATTGTCTGACCATTTGTTTTTGTCTGTAAACAAAATCAGAGAATGGTGCCACAAGTAAAGAAACAACACATTCCCATGTCTTAGTTTAGTAGGAAAAGAGGGATATTGCCAGAGGTTAGAAGGAGAAAACTAAGAACAAGAGCCAGGGAAAATAGCTTGTTCTCCTTTTTTATCACTTTGGGAATAACCATGTCCTCAAACAAAGGAGAAAAGGGAACACTGAGAGCAGGTCGGGTTGACATTGGACAGATAGGGAGCTCGTGCACAAGACAAATCATGGAAAGGGGAACGAACTGTGGGAAGACTGGGTCTTAGAAGTCTCTGGCTTTTTTTGTATTCTTGTATCAACGGCTGCTTTGCTGAATAAACCATCAAGCTGCCTTGATTTTGAAAGATATTCCACTCGGAGTTCTCTCTTGACCAAAAAACACTTTGCTACTGTCACCATGTGTTTGAACTGGTCAATTACGTTGTCTGTGTGTATAGACAATTATTTTAACCTAGAAACTAAACCGAAAGTCACACTTCCCGTGGAAACATAGAAACCATTCTTCCAGAAGATAAGATAAGCAGACTATTGCTTGATATTTGCATGATTACCAAAAATGTGTTTCTACATAATAAAATAACATATCAATGATTTTATTTGCTAAGCTCAGCAGACAGCTAAACCAAATACAAATTTACTCTGAAATATCCAATCACAAACTGTTTATCATGTTATTAGAGACAGCCTTTACCCAGTGTCGCATAGTGACCTGCCAGGTTACTTTGACATTTAACCAGAGGGCATGTTTATCTAAAAGATAAGAGTCGTCTCCACACACAACGTTCCAGGATGCTATCCTAAGTGTCACCCTACATGTTATTACTGTGGCTAACCCTTGCGTTTGTTCATCTGTTCTCCATTTCCACGTGACCTCAAATGCTCTGGCATACTCACATTACTGCTGCAAGCTGTTATTAAACACAACCAAGTGTCAGTCGCTTGTGACCCGTGTTACTTGGTAGTCTTCAGAACTACAGACTCAACGAACCAGGGAGTCAAATTGACCTCAATAGTGTTGAGAGTTAAATATGCATATTTACCTCCACATCCTTCCATGGGTACTGTGGATACTGTTTCTCAAACATGGGTATGAATTCATCGTAGTGTACCTTGGCAAAAAGGAATAATAAAAAGAGGGGCATCATGTATGGCAATTTCACATGAATTTAAACTGGATTTATTCCCTCATGTCTGTGTGTATAAATACGCTATCAAAATCATTTATTTTCAAACCGTCCTTCTGGCTGACTTGTTTGCTTTGCTTGCATGTTGTACCTGCTTGAGTTGCACCCCTTGTGTGTAGTTCATCACAGTGAAGTGTTTCTGATAGTCATCAAAATGGTCCAGAGAAAAAGGCCTGTGTGAGGTGGAAAGAGAGAGATATAGGGAGGAAGGGGAGAGTAAAAAAAGGTTAGTGGGAAAGAGCAGGGGTAGAGGAAGAGATAAAATGCATAAATGAAGCAATTGGGGGGCAATTGGGGGTGGGGGGCAGGGTGTCACCCTGCCCCCCACCTCTTATATGCTAGAATCTGGAGCTGTTGAACGGAGTCTCTACTTGATGGGTCTTTGATATGCAGAGTTTCTGTATACATGAGGCTTGTGTCTTCCTGAGGTCAAGAGGTCATACAGTGAGGCCCCTTACAGAACGAATATAGACGTTCAATGCACTATGTCCAGACTCTTGGGAGCCAGTAAGGAGGAAACATGTATAAACAGGACTTACATGAGTTACGATGACATCACCTGTTTGCCTGTTATACTGTATCCATGTACTGATCATGCTAGACCATGTAAGGAAACAATTCTGTACATTCTATGTTTGAACATGTCCAGCTAATGTATATAAGAACGTCTGGGAGACAGTTGCCCCACGCTGACCACTCTGCCGTGGACGGTCACAAGATCTGAGCTCGTCTAAATAAACCAAGTGAACCCTTTTCATTGTCGTGCATCCTTCCGGCCTGCCTTCTGACAGAAATATTCATTTTATAAGGTCTGGTAATGGCAGAATTCTGAAGACACTGTTTCCTGGAGAGACCAGATGCTAAAAAAAATCCAGGGCACTCCTTTAAATATCGAAGCTGAAGATAGGTTGGGCATTAGAACTTGCGAGATGCTATTTGGGTGTGCGCTACTTTTGATCCCGTCTGATTCATGGCCAGGTGGTTTTGTGTTAGTGTCTTATGTTTGTGTGTCGATGATGGTTACGTTGGTATAAAGTTTTGTACAGCCAGTCAATCATTCAATATATACATTGGATACTTTCTTCTCCTCAATGGATGTCTGATTAGGAAAAGGTAATTCAGCTGCTTTTCCATTAAAACATTCCCAAAAACTCATTAACTCGTAAAGTGTCTGTAAAGCAGAACTGAAAATGAGTTGAAAGTTCATCACACCACAGAAGAATGTAACATAATTGTTACATATCTGTTGGATTAGAATGTCTTGGATTTTCTGTTTTGTTAAGTTTCTGTCATGTCACACTGAAGGGCCTGTGTTCATAAAATGAATCAGGGGGTCTGTGGGAAAGCAGGGGGATGTTAGCCACAGGCAGTGATTGGGGGTTGTACATTGGAAACACAAAAGGCTGGGTTGTTGGTGTCGTGGTTTATTTATTATAGGGCAGGTAGGCAGAAATGTGGGGTACTCAGAAGAAAGGCCTAGTCCTGAACTAGTGTCAAGTAAGGAATGTGGTAGATGGGGTTTTGGAAGGTTGATAAGAGGACAACAGCAGAAATGGTGCCAGAGTCAAGAGAATGTTCTCAAAGGAGAAAGGGGGGCCATTGAGAGTTGGCAGTTTATGGGACTGTTGTGTGTGCGTATCTCAAGTGAGGCTGTTATGGGTTCAGGAGTTAGAAAACATGGCTCCCTAGGACAGTAAAAAGGGAAGTTGCCAAGGGTTAACAGCTGGCGAACACTCAGAGTTGAAGGCCTTGTATTTGGGTTACCTCTGATTCTGGGATCTATGTTCACCCATGGGAAGGAGTAAGGACCAAGAGTGGCAGATCAAGCTGACCTAGCCAGAGAAGTGAAGAGACACATATGGAGGTCTCATTAAAAGTGACGCATATTAGATGGGGAGAAGGGTTGAAGTAGGGTCTGAGGACAGGGAACCTAGAGAGGGGTTTTTGAGCGGACATTAGAGATAATGAGTGTGCAAGCATGTTGGCTTTATCGAAGACAGGTTGGACTTGGCCAACGTGGGAATAAACATCTAAAACATTTGGAAACAATATTATGCAGGGCGGGAGATTTTCCTCATATCAGGCTATATACCGGTAATGGGTTTTATGTGGTATGTAATTGCTTTTTGTGTCGTTCCTGTATCATTTGCTGCATTGCTGAATAAACCATCAAGCCACCTTGACTCTGAAAGATATTCCGTCTCCGAGTCTATTTTTGATACAAATCCTTCTGAAGTAAAAACCCTACATTGGCTAAGAACATGTGTAAACATGTATAGAAAGACTGCGGAAAACATAGTCTAAGGAAACAGATTCGTAATCTGATTTTCAGATATAGGCATTTATCAATCACTTGGACAGCTTTGAAAATAGGAAAACCCAAGTCTCCCTACAATATTCCAGGGCGCTCCGCAAATAGCTAAGTTTGAAGACAGTTGGCCATCAGAAGCTGTGAGATGCTGTTTTGGTGTTTCCTAGGCCGGATGGTTTTTCTGGTTGGTTGTGTGTAATTGTTGTGTCTGTATAATAAATGTTTGTTTGAAAGACATTCAACCGTTTTATAGCTATTTGATTCTCAGATTTCTGCCACCGCACATCACAGCTGACATATTGTATTAGAGGGACCTCCTACACTGTAAGGAAAGAGACTTGAGCTGTTGTATTGTAGTATTGGCATACTAATATATACTATATAATTACAGGTTTGAATCAGTGTTAGGATTACAATTACATTAAGGGTTGGTGTTAGGAGTTAAAGAAAGTTTTAGGGTTAGGGGTTAGGGAATACTGGATTTTTAATGGAACAGAATGTTTTAAGTTCCCAATAGCCACGCAGACTTTGTTTGTGTTGACCTGTTGGCAAAACGCAGCCAGAAGACGTTGTAGGCGTAGAGTCTGAGGGGCTGCACCGAGTGCAGCAGCAGCATGTAGCGCACGTCAAACTTCACCATCCCCACTTCCTCCCTGTGAAACAGCACGGGGTCCTCCAAGTACTTACACACCACCTGTGAAATAGACGGGTAGAGGGGCAGCCAGTTAGTCAGTCAGCCAACAAGCCATCTAACCAGAGAGTCATAGCTTTAACTACCGTATTTCTTTGATTAAACACGGCGGCGTTTATTACACAATGTGAATTTTTGGTGTGGCATTTATTCAAGGGCAGCGTTTATTCGAGGGCGGCGTTTAATTAGTAAGAGAGATTTAGTGATTTGTAGCTGCAGCGTGGCCATAGCTAAACAAAGAATAGACAAGGAGGTCAAACACAAAGCCTAGTGTAAAATTGAAGCCGCACGTTCTGATCTGAAGCAGCATGCCGAAACGTTCTTACACTTTAGCTTTCAAACAGAAAGCTGTGCAGTGCACTCACCAGCAGCAACAGATCTGTAGCGGCAAACTTGGGGTTGATGAAAAGCGAATTTGCGAGTGTCGAAGTCAGCTACCTTCAAATTTTTTGGGTGCAACGTTTAATCGAGGGCGGCGTTTATTACACAATGTTCATTTTTGGTGCAGCGTTTATTCGAGGGCGGCGTTTATTTGAGGGCAGCGTTTAATCGAAGAAATACGCTACATTAACCACTGATTCATTATGGATTACAACAAATGATTTCTATATTACTTTTACACTTTGTTTTGATTGTTCTAAATATATTGAACAATGTTTGATCTCATGAGGACATGACCCGTAAATGTCCAAGTCCCAAAAGCAGAATAATAGGAAACCACAAATTTCACAATGACTTTGCCCAGACAAACCAAATCACCTGTGTATTAGTCAGATGGCTGAGCGGTTAGGGAATCGGGCTAGTAATCAGAAGGTTGCTGGTGCGATTCCCGGCTGTGAAAAATGACGTTGTGTCCTTGGTCATGGCACTTCACCCTACTTGCCTCGGGGGAATGTCCCTGTACTTACTGTAAGTCGCTCTGGATAAGAGCGTCTGCTAAATGACTAAATGTTGTAAATGCTTTCTTGTTAAGCTGTCTATGACTTATGCTTCTTGTATAATTGATCACAACTGTCATCCTCTCAAAGACGGGACGGGCCAGTCTGCCACTGCCTGCACTTTGTCTTGCACAGTGCTAATTCCCTCCCGCCCCACTCTGTGTCCCAAAAAAGTCACCTGCCGCTGCATAAAATGGCACTTATCCGGGTGGAGTTTCAGCCCTGCTTCCCGGATCCTCTCCAGCACGCGCCGTAATGACAACAGGGCGGCATCGAAAGAGGCTCCATGTGCCAAGATGTCGTCCAGATAAACCAGGCACTCCTGGCGTGGGATGCCAGTCAACACCTGATCCATCAGTCTGGCAAAGGAAGCAGGGGCGTTGCACAATCCAGAACTGAGGACCTTAAACTGCCAGAGCCCACGTCCAGTGCAAAAGGCAGTCTTTGGTCGGGCAGATGGGGCGAGAGGCATCTGGTAATAGCCAGAGTGAAGGTCCAGGGAGGAAAACCAGGCAGAGCCTGAGACTAAGTCCAGAGACTCATCCACGCGGGGTGGTGGATATGAGTCTTTCCTAGTTACCCCATTCAGTGGCCTGTAGTCAGAGCAGAGGCGCCACTCACGATTCTTTTTGGGGACCATGACCACTGCAGCTTCCCAGGGGCTATCTGGCTCAATGATGCCTGCCTGTAGCATGTTCCCGACAGCTTTGTCACACGCCTCTTGCCGTGCCAGCGGAAGCCGGCGGGGACGGCACTTTATCGGGCGGGCGTCCCCGGTGTCAATCTCATGCTCCACCAGCTGTGTCCGCCCAACGTCATCCTCCCTCAGTGCAAAGCTGTCTTTAAACTCCACTAACAGCCGCCACAGTTCTCCATCCAGATTTTCGTGATGTCAGAACGCGTTGTCTCCTCCTCCGTCTGGGACAGCAGGGACGGAGACGAGCAGCCCATGCTGTTGGGGGCTGGCACTGCCAGCAGGGGTGGAGGGGAGTTGGTTGCTGTCACCTCTGTCTCCAGCTGAGAGGGAGGCGACTGAACAGCAATGCTGTGGGCGTGGAGGGGTTGCCTGTTAGGGGAACACGCACCCTTGATGTCGTGAGGGGTTTTGGGGAAAAGTGGGTGTGGCCTGCGGCTCTGCCGTGCCAACTTCTCGTGCCGGCAAAGTAATGGGTGCAGCAACTGGGGGTGTCACGGCCGACAACGCGATGACAGGCCAGTCCTGAAACCTCAGCGTGCCTCTGCCCAGGTCCATCTGACAGCTGGTCTTCAAGAAATCCAGTCCTAGTATGCACGGGTCCTGCACGCTTGCCACCCACACTGGGTGGCGGACAGCTTTTCCCCCCACAGTCAGTGTCATTTCTCCCCTGCCTTTCATGGGTGCCAGCCCGCCCGTGACTGTGCGCAGCTGCACAGTGGTGGGCTCTAACTGAGTCCAGCCTGGCACCACATCAGGTCTTACCAGCGTCACTGTGGACCCCGTGTCCACCAGAGCAGAGCAGGGAACCCCCTCTACGGTCACTGGGACGTGACAAAAGTCCCCAACACAAGTCCACCCCACCACTACCACAGGCTCCGTGGGGATGTTGTCGTCTGCTTCTGGGGGGAGTGGGCCCTGACTCCCCCGTCCGTGCTGTCGGGCCCTTCCTGCAGACGACGAAGAGGATGGGGCTGGGGTCCGCACAGCCTCCCCTATGCGGACCCCATGTCGTTTCCCGGACCCTTGGGTGCTTTTGGGCACTGCCTGAGGAGATGACCAGGCTGGCCACACCCCCAACACACCCTGGGTGATGTGTGCGGGGTACGGGTTGACTGGATAGACATAGCCCGTATTAGTTCCGTCAGCTCAGATGCCCATGCTGGCTTTTCCAGGCCAGCGTTGGTGCCCACTGCCACTGTTGTTAAGGGCATGCTCTCACTGTGGCTACCTCCAGCTGGCGCACCCCACACAAACTCCCTCTCCACTGCCAACTCCAATGCAGCCTGCAGAGATCGAGGGTGCTCCAGCTGCACGTGCACACGCAGCTCAGTGGGGGACAGAGCTCTGACGAACTGGTCTCTTGCCAGCTCGCTCTGCACATCAGGTGGCATGTGTGCGTATGCCCGCCGAGTGAGGCTCTCAATGTCATTTGCTAATGCCCGCAGGGGCTCCCCTGGGAGTCTGTACCTGTTGCTGAGTTCATTTTTCAGCAGGCCAGGCTGCACACATTGTCCAAAGCGCCTCTTTAATGCAGCCACCAAAGCCCCATAATCATGCCTGTCCTCTGGGCTAACCAACAAAAGGCATTTTAATGCATCGTCTGTGAGGCACATAGCAAGCTGCAGGGATTTCTCTCTTTCCGTTCACTCCCCCGCGTGAGCCAGCAACTCAAACTGTGCATGGAAGGCCTCCCAATCTGACTTACCCCCGTACTTGGGTGTTTTCACTGAGGACCATGTACTACGGGCGCCGCCATGATTGACGTTGTTACAGTCACAGTCCGCCCCTCCCCCTCTCTGCGGATGCTCTGCGTGGGACTTTGACATTGCACCTGCAGCCATGCCAGCCTCCAAAGCCATCCTCGCAGCCGAATCCCGTATCTGAGATCTTGCCTGTTCCATCCTTTGAAACTCCTCAGACCATCGGGCAAGACCACTGTCTCCCTCCTCCTTAACTTTCACGCCAGAAAAGTCCTCCTTACGCGATAACGAACTTGTCTCCCGAGCTCACTTGAAGTGGAATAATATCACACTGTTGTAATTATGAAAGATGAAGAATGAGTATGGATTATATGATTGAAATATGACTTTTAATCACTTTTATACCTTTATATGTTACACTACTGAAAAAGGCTGATGCAAAACGATTGACTGTTTAGTATTTCCCCTAAGATATAGAAGGAAAATTAAGCCCAAAAATGTTAATCTGGATGATTGGGGCTGGGTGTGAGAGAAGGCTATGTGATCAGGCTTCTACTATAGAAAAACTACAAAACCCAGCAGTAATGAGGCGATTTTACAACCCACGGCCCGGAGCCCAGTGTGACTGGCCGTCAAGGTCAGAGCGGGTCTACAAAAAATAGATGATATCTCTATGCACCTGTAATCTGAAGCCTTTAGAGAGAGAGACCAATAGAGTGTAAAATTAATTATGCATTTCTGATCAACAATATTGTACCCAATAGCAAATTTACAGAACTGATAAGGTTTTGATATAAAATAGTATGTCCGGAGAAGATTTCTCAGTCTGATTCTGAATCTGGCTCAAGTTTGAAAGGAATCACCCTGTTTGTATTGGATTCTGATTAAACACTTAAACACTTTGCATCAAACTCTGGAAGTTTCTGTGCTGTTTCAAACTTAGAGAAATTAACCCAAGGACTTAGTACTTAGATTTTCTTCATCACACTCACTTTAGTTAAAGTTTACTTCTGACACCAATTGTAGCGATCTCAGTCACTACGCAGAGAGGTTTTTCTGGAATGATCACTTTATTACTTCACATCAATGCATGTAAATCACTGCTACTAAACCGTGAGCACGAAGAGGCTCATCAACCAGAAACACATCAACTTATTCAGGTGTCCCCACCCCCCGGCTACTCTACCAGCCCCCTGCACTTAAAATACTTAAAATACAAATGTGAGCAAAGGCAGCAATCGCTATCGAATCAACAGACATGTGCAATTTAGCTAGCCTGGGGAAGAATACAAACAACGAAAATCACCAGTTAACTTAATTTAAATTAGCAAGAACTATAGACTAATACAATAACAGGCTTAAATGAACTGACAACATAAGTTATACGACTTACAGTTCTCAAGGACGCACACACGCAATCTCAACTGCGGTGTGAAGCGTGTGTCCGTGCTATTCTCCGACATGCACTCTAACAATCACTGCTGATAGACGGACAAAAAATTTTTACAGCCCTATTTCTGATACCGTGGCGGCAGAAATTTAGAAAAATCAACATAGAGGAAACACTGCAACTGCCCATCATTCTGTATTTGTTGTCCAAATCCTCTGAGACACTCCATTTGGGTATACCAGACATTTGAACCTTGCAGATCTGAAAAGATACTGTGATTATTTCTTGAACTTATATTTGGTAACTGACTTGATTGACTTGGTACTTTCACCGTAATACAAGTTACCTAAGACGGACTTATTCAGTGGTTAATACCAAGGAATAGTCTGTCCCACACTTAAACAAAATACAATTTATATTTATTATTTTTTGTGTAGAGAATTTAAATAGAGACTAGGAAAGAGTCAGCCAGCCTTCAACTGGGCTGATCCCCTATATTGCTGAACAGTGACACTTCTAACCACAGCTGTCATCGCTCTTGATATGGTTTATCCTTCCTGAAACACTCTTGTCTTTGAAGAGTCGAAGTGTTGAGATTATCTCTCCAATTAGAAGGTAGATAAAAACTGATAAACCCAGAACCTAAATTGATAGACCGTTCCTGAAGAGACAGAGACCTTTCTTCTCTAGTTTCCTGATTTGTGAGATCCAACTGGAATGCATATGTACACACACTGGCACAAACACTACATGGTAATCTTTCATAGCACATCTTTTACAGAGAACACCACTACAGGAACGCGTCTGCTGAGTAGCTGTGGACCCAGTCTCACTGAGTCGTCAGCCCTTCAAACTGCTCTGAAGTGCAGGTTTACGAGGTTTAAAGAGATTAAAGAGTACTTGATAGGTGTCTTGTATGAGGTGTGAGCAGCCTGCCTCGCTGAGAAAGGGTCGTCTAGGAGTTGGGGGGAAGGAGGGTGTTGACGGGCCGCCGACACAAAGAAAGGATCAATATCAGGGGAACAATCTATTCTTCACAACACTGTAATTCAAATGTAAATTGCACTGATGTAACATCAAAGATGAGAGGGAAACCATTGTCTATTCAGACAGTACCTCTGCACTGGGAGATACAGTCAAGCTCTTAATGTGTCATGAACAAGTTGACCGCTGTCCTGGAGTCACTTCTGATAGTGAGTGACAGATAAAACTCCACCAGATGCCATAGTACGAACCAGATAACTGAAAACATAGTGGCTTCTCACATCTTAACACTTCGTATAAGTATACATAACCAAAAACTAATGTCATAAAACTAAGTAAAATGATTACCTATTACCCATTTAACTGTGCTCAATTGTGATGTTCATTTTCACAATGAATTATTTTTTTAACAGATGCTTTTATCCAAAAAAAAATCAAAAGTAAGTGAAGCAGACAATAAAGGACTAGATTTGCAGTAATAAGCATTAGTGCTTAGTTCAATGGAAAAGTCTATTTGACAACAGTGTTAGATGGTTCAAACAATTCATGCATTATTTTGAAGAAAGAATTGAGAATGATTTGGAATTGATTTCCTTTGATGTCACAGGCTTTAGTAGATCTCTAGCACAGATTTCTATCACAGAGCATTGTACAGTTACAGCTCAGCCTTTTATAGCCCTAATTCACATGACTGTGACATTTTGCAGCTTTAAATGCTTGCTATTCTGACCATGGCTCTTAACTTTGTGGGAGTTAAACCCCCACTCGAAGGGCTCAGAAAACATTCGAGAGACTTGTCTTCAATTCAGTAAAGTAGGCATTGTGCATAGCAGGGTACAGCAAAGCAGGAAGCGTGCAAAAGTATCACTTCACAACAGTTTATATGCTTGCAGAAGGGTGTTTCCCCCTCCCATATCCAATTACAAGACAGTAATCAATGTCACTGTCATTGTATAAGAGAGGCTTCTCTCCTTATGATGTCAAGAGGTCATATAGTGAGGTCTCTTCCAGTCCAGATATAGGACACAACTGTACAGAGTAACGATGTTGTCAGATGTTGTCTTTCAAGTGTACAACTTGCTGACCACATGATGTGCCTTGTAAGGACACATTCTGTGTAAACTATATTTGTACTGGTCTATTCATTGTATAAAAGGATTTTTGTGATCCATGTGCCACACTCATCTAACCACTCTGTCATGGATGGTTACATGATCCAGCCTCATTCTAATAAACAAAGTCAACACTTAATTGTCGTGCAACTTTCCGGGCACCGACTGACATCATCCTATCAATAATCACACAGGTATAGATATTAGAATTTCTCCAACACTTCTCATCCAATCTCTGTATTTGATCCAGTCACTTGACATGACATTTTCTCTATTATCAATAGAGAACTCAATAACATAAGTACTTATGTTATTGTCATGACCTTCCAGTTATTCAGTTCGACTCATGTCCAAACTCATAACCTTGCACAACCCTCACTAGGACACAGATCAGTCTCGTGCAATGCATCTGAATCATATACAGTAAGGGCATGTGGTTTCCACAGTTCTTAAACTGTTCTTATGCATCTTTGCTTTACTGTAGCTGCACCATGGGTGAGCTGTATACAGTGGAGTACAGTATGCTCTAAAAAGAGATGTTTTAACTTTGACATTACACATATGAAATTTGCGTGCCAGCATATTTGCTTGTCCATATAATTTACAGCACTGACACTGTATGTCATCATCATCACATCATCCCTGATGAAGTGGCCCATGTATTTTGCTTTAGCAACTACTTTCAGCTCTTGCCCTGACAAGTAAAAGGAGGGGAGGCATAACTTCCTGTCATCTTTAGTTCTGGCAATCATTACAACACTCTTTTTTACATTGAATTTGATATCATACTGTAGTCCATAGTTTGAGCAGACTCTAAGCAGTTGCTGTAGGCCAGCACTATATGGAGACATAACAACTAAATCATCTGCATACATCAGATGATTAATACACATATCCCCCACCATACAGCCAGTCTTACACACTTCTAATGCCCTAGAGAGGTCATCCATATACAGATTAAAAAGAACAGGTGACAGGTCTTAAATTAAGTAAAAAAGTACAATAGTTAAACTTATTCTAAGAACTAAACTAAAACTCTTAAAGGGAATGTGAGATGAGGCTCTGATTGGTTTATTGCACGTTACGCCCAAACCACACCCATTAGTAATGTAGCTACTTCAGACCAAACCATTTTAGATTTGCGCCAGGCGCAAAGTCATTTATCCCGCCGGTATAATAGCAACAGCGCCAGAGTCCTGCCCACAAAGTTACTTGTGCTTTGTGTTTTGATACTTGGGTTTCAGACCGTTAAAATAGGGCCCCTAGTGATTGTGACTAACATTAACATGTACGAAATCAACCAACCAGCATGTCCCACCTTGGGTGTGCTTTCCCTCTGTCTGATGATGTAGTCCAGGTTGTTGGTGATGTGCGTGTCCAATCCACGAGCCAGATTCCAGGGCTTACAAATCCAATGGTTATCCTCTCCCCTATAAAGAATGCACATACACACAGACACAGTGTGCAGTAAAACTGCAGTAAAAAATACAGCAGAAGATCAAGGAGTGTTAAATTAGACCGTTTTTTGGTGGGTAGGGTCAAGGAACAAATTGCTCCCAACATATTCAAACAAACAACAAATTCCAGACCTCTCTTGTCTCTGCTGGTAATGTCTGATGAACTGGGGCAGCTCTGTCTGGAGGTTGAATGTCTCTGGCAGCCACTCGGCCCCCTGGCCCCCCCGGGCCCTCCTTGACACTGCTGCAAGGCAGTCCTTCACCGTGACGATCGTCTCACATGGAAACTGGTTGATCAAGACGTGCGGTTTCTCCTCACTCAGCCTCCTGTTGGGGACAAGGACCACCAAGCTCAGGGCTTGCCTGTGTTTGTCTACATGTCCACAAATCTTTGGAATAAACTTACGAAACACATTAACTGTGATCTTAAGTGAAGCCATTAGTGTCCAAATACTTTTTCTGTCCAAATGCTTGCAGTATATCTCTTGTTTTTTAAGGGGGCTCAACCTGGATGTCAGTGACACATATGTGCATATGGATTAAAGGGGAGATTGACTGGGTTTTTGGGGTATTGCACACTGTTCCTTAAGGTCTCCGAATAGGGTATGTATACGCCAATACGCTATCTAGCTGTTCTTGCATTCCTTGCAAATCAGCGTTAGTAAAAAGCAGATGAGCTAGAGTCTAACTAACATTGACTAGACGGGCATGGCTGATGTTTGTCTAGCGTAGAAGATCCCTGTGCAGTTCGACCCTCGACACATTTGCGCGAACCATTTCACCAAGGACGGTTTTGAAAACCTGGGACAAAGCTGTAAAAGAGGTGCGTTCCAACCTTACGTCCATCACAACCGCAAGCTGTAGTATGATTTTGTCGGTAACAGTTATTAGCAATGCTAACATATCCTGTATCTAGCACCTGCCTTTCTCCAGTTATTTCAAATAAATAATCTAGACAGGCGTTAGCAATAGGCTAGACTGCTATTCATTTTCTGGCTATTTTTTCGGAAGCTTCCCTTCTAATGCCGACTACAGCTAGTCTAGCTCTAGTCATTTGCTGAGTAAGGTAGAGCTATGTTGATGTGTTTAGAAACGTATTTAGCATTCTACCTATGCTAGATACAGGAGACGTTAGCATTGCTAATAGGCTAACTGTTAGTTACTTACAGCTTGCGTTTGTGATGAGCATATGGTTGGAACAGCACCTCTTTTCAGCAACAGCAGCTTAGCAAATTGTTCTTTAAATTGTCCAAGGTTTTCATTCAAAGCTGTCTTTGGTGAAATGGTTCGAGCAAATGAATAAATGAGTGTCGAACTTCACAGGGATCTTCTCATAGAAAGATATCAGCCATGCCCATCGAGTGTCTGGTTCCTTGGGAAGATTATGAAAAGTGTCAGCATTCCCAGTAGCCTGGAACACTGCATTTACGATGGTCCATTTTCAATATACTTTAAAAACTTTCAAACTTTCTCCTTTGTTGTTCGCGTGGAAGTACACAGAGCAGCGCGCAGCTAAACTAGTGTCTGAGATCCTGGGCCAGAACACCAGAGTGCTGGTCTGTATGTAAATGTTGGGGCGTGACAAAGGTGAGGTGGAATTTGTGACGTCACAAATACAGCTTTTTCAAAACCGATCGTTTTACAGCTGCAGTTTCGAGTTGTGAGATTTAGATAGGAAAGAGGTGTCAATGGACTTTGAGGTTCAGTGTATGCCCATTTTACCCACCGAACTGTCGTTATTAAACTATGACAAGGTAAAATCGGTTTCGCAATCAATGACCCCTTTAAGTATTTTTTGAACAAACCGAACAGTTTGTTCAGTTGTGTTACGTCCCCAGGGCTCCATGTTTCTGTGTCCGTATGACTGTTTGTGGTTTGTATGGGGGGGGGGTCTTTTTCCTTTAGGTTTGGGCAAGATGGCTTCTGAAGCTAGTTGCAGTGGCTGGCTGATTGGTCGAATCCCCGGATCAGTGCGCTGCTATGCTAGTGCCCCCCTCGTCAGTGGCTGCAGCTGTGATGTGCCTTATTTAACCCTCAGTGGCTGACCAGCAAAGGAGCTTGGCTGACTGCTGTCTCTATTGTTCTGTGTGCTGCTTTCTGACATTTGGGGGTCTGTATCTGTCATTTGTACTTGCATCTTTGGTAACATTGTTCATTATTATTTGGGTTAACACCCTTCTGCTTTTGTTTCCAGGGGGAAAGGGGAAAGCCACGTGCTTTAGGCAAGAGGCCCCGGGGCTTACACTACCCGCAGGATAACCTTATTGTCTATATACACAAGGTAAGACCTGGGGCCTGTACTACGAATCAAGATCGACATGCTCTGGATCACT
The DNA here is from genome assembly GCF_038355195.1 of Osmerus mordax. Classification (NCBI taxonomy): domain Eukaryota; kingdom Metazoa; phylum Chordata; class Actinopteri; order Osmeriformes; family Osmeridae; genus Osmerus; species Osmerus mordax. The sequence continues at coordinate 11,213,534 of NC_090066.1, read as the reverse complement.
TTCAGTTACCCGGCTACGCGAAGCGTAACAATCGCAATAAGTGGTATCACGACGGCGGTTATCAACTTTCTAACTCAACCCAGATCTTTCCAATCTAGAGACGTGCTCGTTCACATAAAGGGGCGGTGTTTGCACCGTATGTCCAATCGCAAACATGGACAAAACAAGAGCCGCACATTTCACGCAGGAGGAGACGACAATAATCTTCCAAACTTTGTCTACTCCTCCTGCGTGAAATATTGTAATACAAACATATCAGGAATACAGACATATAATACAGACAAAAATCAGCAAAGTCGCTGCTGCCAAGCTGGCAGAAAATGGCAGACGCTGTAAATGTGTAAGCTACATGACTTATTGATATATTGTGCCCCAGGCACAAGATGTGACCATAATTACACGTGTGCATTCCATAACGTTAAACTTTTGTTGCTGTATTATTTTACTTGCAACCCTGGCAGTGGCAAACGATCGTGGGAGCAAAATTATATAAAACCATAATTCAAAACGGTAAGTAGCAGTAGGCAATACTTGCACATATTTTAAGGCCAACAAGTACAAGGCTGAATTGCCTGAGTCAGTCCCTTTTGTAGGATATTGGTATAGCTACAAAGGGCCTATAGAACAATGAAATTGCTTGCAGCCAACAGGAAGAAACATAAGACAAAGAAAACTGGGGGGGGCCTCCTCCACAGGACTTCACTCCTGCTGAGGAGCTGGCCCTCTATCAGGGTCGCCCCATGATGGAAGGAGTGGAAGGGGACATTTCTTCAGACCCTGGTGGCAGCAGCTCGGAAACCCAAGCATATGTATGTTTCAAGTAATCTATGTGACCATGTTCATTCAACAATTATTTATTAATATTGTAGGAGTGAAATGTATTACTGTTCTCTGCAGTGACAGGAAATACAGTGGTGTTGCTGCCACCACCCACTGTTGTCCCTTTGTGCCATACAGAGGTAACAGTGAAACTAATAGTCATACGCCAGTATGTATGCCATATGTGGTTGCTGAATATTGATCAAATATGCCATTTACTTTCTCAAGTGGAGTTCCTAGATGATCAGGAAACTGTGTCTGCCTGCTCAGAGAGCATTTTGGGGGTACACATTTGAGTTTTATTTACCACTTGCAACACAGATGGTGAGAGTGTGTGAACGTGTGGCTGTGATTGAAGTGTCTGTAATGACTTGCTAATGGTGGTGGTCTGAACATGAGACACAAGTCCTTACAGTGCTAATTTCAAATATGACTCAATTGATTAAATTGCTATGGTGTTAAACTCAGCAGGAAGAGGAACGTCTTCCTCCCCCTGAGCCTAGGCCCTCCACTTCAAGGCCAAGACAAAGACACAAATTATAAGCAATGAACCTTGAAACACAGTAGTCAAATGGACACCTTCAACTTTCTCCAAGTGTGCCTTGCAAAGGGACAATGTTCTTTATTTGTTTCAGGTTGGAGCAGACAATGCGAGGGCCCTGTAGAAAAGAACCCTGGAGCTCGATATAGAGTATAAGAGGCTCGATATAGAGTATAAGAGGCTTTTAATTAAAACAACAAGGCTGGCTTTTCTGTGTTCCTATAGGAAGGGAGAACACATAAGGATGTATTTGTTAAACGTTTTTCTACGTTTTGATATTTTTATACCTTTTTGTGGCTTTTTTGTGTGCATTTTGAGTCTTTTGTGGGGGTTTTCACCATTTCTTTCTTTTAATGTCCTATTTATTCTTTTTTTTAAATGCTATAAAAGTGAATGAAACATCCAAATTCAATGAAAGTAGTGAAATGATGATTTATTTAACTTTTGAAGAGCATTGTATGGTACCATACACACTTATTTTTGGTTTGAAATGTTTTGGTTGAAAGAAACACACATTTCTGATATGGAAATGATTAGGAAAAGGCGCAAAGCAACCCAAGGACAACAGAATGGGTTAAGGGGAGACACCCCAGTGAATAGGGATAGCATATGAACATGAAACCTCCCCAGTTGATAACTAATATTAGGTCAAATATTGTTTTCATTACTAGTTTCCTGTAAATGTATGTTTAAATGAGCAAATGATGCATGAAGTTGTAAAATATGATATAATGTGCATACATTTCCAGAACGGAAATCAGAACATTGCATGAAGACAGAATGAAAATCCTTGTTTCATTTTGTCAACATATTAGAGTCCAAAGTTTTTACAAAGGGCACTTTGGACATCTCTTTTTCATCACTCCATTAATCAGAGTATGGTGGCAACAGCAATTGAAGAAAATCCTTTGCAAATTGCGCGGCAGACCGTGTTCTTGCTCAGGTTCTCCGCATCACCCACACTATAAAAGTAGGTAGCGAAATAACGTAACGGTATATATAGTCTGTGGGACTGTGAGCGCCCGGCTTCGATGTGTCGCATTGGCAACATACGGCTGAAGCTGGCAATGATACGTAATTCCCTCTGCTGAGAATCTATATCTTTCATAAAGATACTCACGAGGGAATGCGAAAGGGTTTTGTCGGTCTCAAAATGTTCTGGCTCTTCTGAGCGCACCTCTCACTATCCGCGCACCAAGCTCCACAGGATCTTCTATGAACAGTGACGGCATTATCCTCAAGAATGAGTTAGTGGGCGGGGCTTTTATACCGGTTGATCTCTGATCTCCAACTTAACCTGCTCCCGACCAGGTTAGCCGTTCAGCATGTGTTACCATGGCGACCTACCCCGGTAACAAGTGATCCACCGTCGTAGTACAGACAACCCTGGGTTGAACCTGAAGTTACCTCGCTAACGGCAAATCTTGATTCGTAGTACAGGCCCCAGGTTAGCCGTTCAGCATGTGTTACCATGGCGATCTATCCCGGTAACAAGTGATCCTCCGTCGTAGTACAGAAAACCCTGGGTTGAACCTGAAGTTAACTCGCTAACGCCAAATCTTGATTCGTAGTACAGGCCCCTGGGCCGACCAACCCCTGTATTTTGGGTAGAACGCCAGACCTACGGTGCTAGTTAGGGAAATACTGTGATGAGGTAGGGATAGAGACTGCTGTTTTTCTTTCTTTGTTTTGGTTGTGCCCAGCCCCTTTTTCCCTGCACATTTCTTTAACAGTAAATAAAACACTGTTAAACGATAGTTGGCCTTGCTTCCCTTGTTTTTACACCACGACCTTTACATATCCTACCATCCGGTCCTAAGGTTCTTGTGCGCAGTGGGGCGTTGCGTTCCCTCTTTCGGGAGGCGTGCGTAAGAAGTTGTATAATGACAAAATGTATTAATGGATTGAGTGATTTGGATTAAAACCTAACAATATTATTTACACTTATTGTGATGTCTTTTGCCTAATAAGTGACATTGTAGATCTTTAAAGTTAAGATAAAGGGGCTACATTTATACTGCGGTTTTCTACCATAACGGTACTCAAAGCGCTTTCCCTGTTTTGCCTCATTCATACACACACACACACCAATGGTGGTGGAACAGACATGCAAGGCGCTTGCTTGCCTCAGGAAAAACTTGGGGTTCAGTGTCTTGCTCAACATTTCACATATGGACAGGAATATGGAGTCAAATTAGGGTCAATAATATTTTGCATCCGTAGAAAAAGTTTTGCATCCGTAAAAAAGTTTGTATTATCCAAAATATTTTTGACCAACACTTTTTACGGATGAAAAACAATTTCTACGGATGCAAGTCTTTTTCTACGAATACAAAAACTTTTTTTTTACCATTTTGGGGTAAGTCTCACCTTTATACATGAATATATCTGGTGGGGGTTTTCCAACTGTTGTGGCTAAAATTGAATTACATGCTAACATGTAAGTAAGGACGTAGGCCGAGGTCTGTGTTTCGTTATTAGAAAGTCAGTTGTTTGGGCTTTAACTGACCCAGAGAATGGCCATGGTACATTCCTCTGGTATAAAGTAGAGAGAGGATGGGTACTGCCAAAGTTTAGATAAATGTATCTTTGCATAGCACAAAGGAAACATTTAAACATAGCAAACACCTCTTAGGCAGAACTGTACATGCAAGCGCTGTATGGTGAATTCATCTTACAATCATGACAACTGGCTAAACATTTTGATAAACATAACATAATCAATTGATAACGTAGGAAACAGCAGACAAATAAAGGCTACATTATAATTTGCATATTGTCTGAGACACTGTCTGAGACAGACTGTCTCTGTCAGTCTCTCAGTCTCTCAGTCTCTCACTCTCAGTCTCTGTCTCTCAGTCTCTGTCTCTCAGTCTCTGTCTCTCAGTCTCTGTCTCTCAGTCTCTGTCTCTCAGTCTCTGTCTCTCAGTCTGTCAGTCTCTGTCTCTCAGTCTCTGTCTCTCAGTCTGTCAGTCTCTGTCTCTCAGTCTCTGTCTCTCAGTCTGTCAGTCTCTGTCTCTCAGTCTGTCAGTCTCTGTCTCTCAGTCTTTCAGTCTCTGCCTCTCAGTCTGTCTCTCAACTTAACGTTTATATTAGGTAAAGCTCCAAAAACTATTTAGCGCTCAAATTAATGCAAAGAACTTTCTCACGCTTGCATTACTTGAAGTCCCTATCTACACTCACATCTAACCGATACTAGGACATAGGTTTGGGCTGAGCCCCACATTTTTACAACGTCTGGATCCGCCCCTGCCTACCACCACAAATATAATCAAATTCTGGGGGGGACACTGACATCACATGGTCTGATTTCCCCAAAAAGATGATGTCAAAGAGTGGTGGATTGGTTTTGTGAAGAGCCACCTTGATGGAGATCTCATCATTAACACCTACACCCACCTCTGCAGTGAACATTTTACACTGGGTAGTTTTAGAAACATTCTCCAGAGACAACTGGGAATCAGTGACAATCCACTGTTACTGGTGAACGGGGCCAAACCGAGTATCCCCCGGCCTTAATACCCCTGTCCCGCTGACATCTGGTGCCATTGTCGTTGCCTTGTGTGCTTATGTTATAATTATAGTAGTCCAGAGTGACTAACTAGTAACTATCTTAGTAATTAATATTAGCTTATATTATCATTAACATTATATTCAAGTAAGCTAGCCAAAGTTACTGCATGTAGCCTAATGTTATATTGGTCTCGTTTTCTGAGCGGAGTGCATTCGGAAAGTAAAAGGACGCTCAAATTTATAAGGCTGTGTAAAGCCAATACTGCTAGGAACATCCATTTTTGTTGTAGAGGTATTTGACAGTTGAGAGAGGAGCAGCTTTCCAACAAGTGGGCATGGTTTCAGCAACCTCAGCGGACACTCCCCCAGCGTTTGAAATCTGAGAAAACTGCTAATTTTCTCAAGATTTGATAGCTTATTTTAGTTACTTGGCGACATAAATCACTCAAATTTGGCTGGGTGGTTAGGTAACAATTTTTTTTTTGTGGTGTGACAAATTCAGAACACATATTTTATTGTTACTTTACAGGGACGTTACAGGAAATTGTTGTTCATCTTTACGGCCACTGATTGACATCCCAACAAGGGGGAAGAAACTAGATTTAATAAACACTGTGTGTGACCGTGTGTGTGACCCAAGTCTGACCTGTAGTCTCTGATGTGGGAGAACCCCCAGATAATGTCTGCCTCCTCCTTCATGTCTGTGAGTTGGAACCTTGGATGCTTGAGGTTCTCTCGAACCTGATTCATGTCCGAGTACACCCTGAGACAGAAAGACAGGTAAGTGAGTGTGGGTCTTGGTTATGAAATACATAAGCAGGGATGGTATGAGGCAGAACATTGATGATTAATCATCTTACTTAAATACTTTGTCTTCAGGAACACTGTAGGAGAGGATTTCCACTGGAAACTTCTCTTGGTTCTCTTGTGAGATGGTCTGTAACGTTGAGGAATGACAGAAGAATGGGGATTGTGTAGGGGATAGAGCAAAATAATGACATGTGACAATGACATGTAAGGAATTCCAAAATGGGGATGTATTCATGTAAACATAAGTTCTTTCACTGCCTCTCCATGCAGCTCTCCTATCCTATCGTCTGGATGTGAGTGAAACTGTTAAATATGGCTAGGTTGGTTGTTTACCTCATAGTAAAGGTCGGAGGGCTCAGGGGTCACTGTATTGACCCCTTCAAGGTTAGCTGGTACCCACGGTAACAAACGGCATCTTCTCAGCAGAGGGTTGCTCTCACCATATGCGTAGTCACGTGTCACTTCGTCTGAAAGAGAACCAATGAAGATCTGATTTTTTGTGTTTGACTCATCTCATGACCTATTAAAATAATATACAAAACATTGTTTTATAATTTAGTGGCCAAGCAGCGAAGATGCGAAGCCACCTACTGTGTTTCTACCTTTTCTTCTTCTTCTTCTTCTTATTATTATTGGTGGCCAGCAGCAAAGCAGCGAGGTGTGAGCAAAAAATACTGTCTAAACTGAACAGTACAGTTGCTTTTCTTTGTTTGCCATCCACAATCTTTTTTACTTGGTTGTGTTTGTTTTTGTGTTATTATGAAAAGTTTGCACATGCTTTGAAGAAGGAAAAAGAAAACATTTAATTGTTTGTGTATTTGGAGTTATTTATATAATTTCCCTTGAAAGGACAACATTTTAAATGTTGTTAGTATAATCATCTATGTATACATTATTAATTTTTAAGGCCGGAATGTTTTGATATAGGTGTGTATCTATACATTAAAGTACAATGTTGTGACGTTTTTTATTTGTATTAGCTCTTCCACATTTTCGTGAAATTCCCGACGAGTCACTTTCACGAGCAAGCCGATTGATATGGGTCCCTATTTACTTAGCTAGTTTCTAACTAAATATTGTGTAGCTAGTACCTTCTGAATTTAGCCCTAAATTCAGAAGGCAATAGCTACACACTATTTTAAAGGGGTCATTGACTGCGAAACCGAGTTTACCTTGTCATAGTTGAATAACGACAGTTATTCAACTATGACCACCTCCACCTTTTTTGGCTCTGGTCTGTAGCTTTGTCACACCCCAAAATGTGCTGCACGCTGCTTTGTGTACTTCCACGGGAATTACAAAGAAGAAAGTTTGGAGGATTGGAGTTTTCAAGGACATTGAAAATGGATCACAGTCGTAAATGCAGTGTTCCAGGCTGTACAGGGAATGCTGACACTTTTCATAGTTTTTCCCAAGGATGTACTAACGCTTTTGCGCCCACTTCAGGCGTATTTGTTGCTTTTGTATGCTTTAACGTGCGCGTAAAAGCATGGCGAGGTATTAGAGGTGTTGAAATTAATCGAATAATCGATGCATCACAATGCGGACATGGACGATGCTGCATCGATGCAGTGGCCGACCATTATCGATTATAACACAATGATGTCGCTCATTAATTTTCCGGCCGCGGCATAGACATTCAAATGAAAAATAACATTCTCAGTAGTCTAAAGGCCGAATTATACTTCTCCGACTCCATTACGGACAGACGGACAGAGTCGGACGGATTGGTTGAATTTATAGTACTCGGAAGGCTGTGGGTTCTGAAAACAATTCACAGCCAGAAGAGTAGGTGGCGCAACGTTTTTTTGTAAGTCGTCGTCGAGTGTTTATTTATCTAGGTTATCGAGAAGTCGGAGCAAATGTACAAATTAGCCGTTTCATAAATAAAATACGCACATTTTCAGCAACTACACTGCCCATTTCTCGTCACATTTTAATTCAGATGCTGATTTACATGTACTGTTTAGCTGAAATATGAATTGTAAAAACTTACAGCAATAGCGGTCAAAGGATTCTGTTCGTCCTGTTTATCACGGCAACCCCGCCCCCGCCCGACGCAAGCGGTTCTTAATACGGACCAATCACAGCCAAGGGGTATCCGTAAACTGACGGACGAACAGATGGATAGTCACGAAAATCAGGAGGTGCACGTAGAGCTCTCCGAGGGGCTCGGAGAGGAAATTCCTCGTCGGAGAGGGCGTTCCCTGTGTCCGTCTATACGTAAAAACGGAGAAGTATAAATCGGCCTTAACCCGTTTCATCTAGACCTATGATAGACTGTTGTCTCATCTGGGTCTCATTTAACTGACGTCATTCGTCGCGATTCCCATACGTGCCACAGCAAAATGGCTGAGGGTGGTTGTGAGATCGTCCTTAAAAACGCTCCAAGCGTTTTAAAAGCTGAGATATGGAACTTCATTTCGGATTTTACCAACAGGCTGGGAAGCACAAACTGAAAACATTGCATGCGATATGCAAAGCCTGTCCCACCAAAATTAAATACGTTGGGAACACTACCAACTTTAGGAATCACATTAGCCGTTTCCATCCTGAGTTGCTAGCAACAACACCTGCCACGGAAAATGCTAACTCTGGGCCAGCAACTCCGAGGATTGATGCAACTCTGTTTTCAATACTACTAATAATGCTGTCTGTTGTGTTCAGACTTTGTTTATATCTCACTACTTGTATTTTTGGATGAAAACATATCCATATTAAGTAATATAGAAAACTGTATTATATTATATATAATGAACTATACAGTATCTTAATGCATTCTCTCAAGTCAAATATCCTATATGGCTTTAATAGAAAAATGTATTTGACGCATCAAGTAATGGAATCGAAGAGATGATAATCGTAATCGAATTGAGTCGGGAGATCAGTGAAGATTCACACCTCTACGAGGTATGTACAAACATGCCGCACTGAGGTAAAAGCGCAGACTGCCTGTGCGGGAACTGAAAATGGCAAATTGTGCCTTTCCGTGTCATGCATATGCATTCACGGGGGGGTCAATGGGAAAGTGGGAGTAACCCATAAAGAAATGGGACGGGATGCGTAAAGTGTGCCTAATTATGTATTCGTCGGTATGTACAAAAACCGCCCGTGAAAGCGCGCCTCTATTTTGCGGTGAAAATTATGTGCCTCTTAAAAGCAGGTTTAAACCAGGATGCAGGTTTTCTTCGCATATGCCTCCTGGTGAAATGGCAGCAGTAATCCGAGCAAGAAAAAGGATCACACTTTTTCAGTTGAGTGAACACAAAATAATTACTTGTTACAGATGAAGCAGCCATGCCATATCACAGTTACTGGAATTTGTAATTTTGGTCCAGATGGCATTTTTTGGTGTCGGTGTGGAATTTCGGGCTTGTATAATATTTAAATTCGCCATTACTTCATGAACAAGCACAGCAATTTCCTTATCACAAAATATTTGTTTTCGCTGTTTTGACTTTGGTGGCGGATCCACGATATAAAGAGAGAAGGAAGCCCATTCAATTGCACATTTAAATGCTCGCAATTTACGGTATAGTGGGCGGAGAAAGGCGTTGATTACCCGATGAACTGTAGGTTTGGTAAATACGATGTAAACTGAAGTATCACCGCGTGCGCTTTCTGCGGGTTGGAAATGGCGCTGATAACGTTACATTTGCAAATGTACGAGGGCCAGAGTTTTTCCTGTAGGCATACTTTTACGGATGAATTTACACAGAGTTTGATACATTTGACCCCAGGAGTGTGCAGTATGAGATCATGCAGTAATAAGACCATGCAGTAATGAGATAATGCAGTAATGAGTCCATGCGGTATGAGATCATGCCATAAACTCCTCATTCATTTAGGATGTGGCATGTTTCTTACAGAAACCCACTGTATTTTATATTCTGCATAACTACTGTATCTTGTATTCTGCATGCTGAAGATGTCCATCATTGAGAATGTTGTTGAGAAGCACATTGTCATATTTGCTGAAATAAACTTCAAATCCTGATAGCAACCAATAAATCTAAAGGTTTGACAGTAAAATTAAATCAATCTGACATTTGTGGGCATCGCAGGACTGTAATAAACACAAACAATCATTAAAGTTGGGCTGGCACTAATGATTGGACGGCATTAGGACTGATTGCAAAGATGGACAGGTTACTTGTCTGTCAACCTACCTACCTCTCGGCAGTAGTCAGGCTCATGTGTTTTGGAGGAGTGGCTTTGAAGGGAGGGGTGGGAAATTTTGGGTTGAATCATTTTGTTAAGATGGATTTCTATCAGAACGTAGGCCAAGGATGCTCAACAATGGAAAAGAGTTAACTTCGTTTATTAGACGAGCTGCTCGGATCACGTGACCGTCCACGACAGAGTGGTCAGCATGAGTGAAAAACAGGTCTCACAGACGTCCCTTATATATGGCTGGACAGTACAATTATAGTAACCACAAAACATGCCCTTAAACAGCGCAAACTCCACTAATAATGCACATTGGTAATGGCACACAGGTTATAGTCGTAACTCATTGTTTGTACTATTATCTGCATCTAGCTCTTTCCAAAGGTTGACCAGAGCACATTCCAATATCTATATGTGTATTGTCAGAGGCCCACTGCGTGACCTCTTGACCACAGCAAGAGACAACTAAACAAATCTGCCCCATCACCTTTCAACAACAAAAAATGCAAGGTGGCAAAACGTACCTATCCTGCCTTTAAGAGAGCAGAAGGAAGTTAGTTTTGGAACCTACTCACCAGTTTGTTGATGTTTGACTTTGTGAGACATAATAAACTCTTTGCATTCAGGCCCAGCTACCTTCCAGTTCTGTCTTTTTTAACTTTGAAGATTTGAAAAAGACTTTGATAAAAATACACTACAGGTAGACCTACAATACTTCTACAGAGTAAGTGATGCTATGATCTAGTTTGATAAGATGACATGGCACTTGCTTCTATACTCTTTGGTTTGGTCCAAATAAGAAACTACTGCACCTCCAGATATGGAAAGAACAACACATCAAACTGCAACTGTCTACCACACACAAATATGTTTTCATCAAAAGTACTTTAAATTAACTGACTATGTGAATGCAAAAAGAACAGAGTGTCTTTTCTGTTGGCTCACATTAAGAGGACTGAGTTTAGTTCATTTGAAAATGACTATATGTAAAAACACCTTAAAACTAGTATAACAGGGAGTGGAAAGAGGATAAAGAATGTATGTTTAAATGGTCAAGTTTAAACTTTTGTATAGTTGCATCTGCAGATTTTCCTGAGGAAGCGCACCTGTGAAAGAGTAGCGGAAGGGCTTCTCCAAGCTAAACTGTACGTGACCCTTGCAAAAGGAAGTTGAGGTGAGACTGACACACAAGTTTCACAAGGGATGTAAACTAAAAGTCTGACCAACTTGCTACCCTGCCGGTTCAAAATGATACGAGCTCTGACCTTGATCATTCAAAAGGTACACACACTTGCCTTGTCCCTGCAAGTAAGGCTACCCCAATCTTATCCACTTTCGGCCCCGTAACCAGCACAGGCCTTGGCCAAGGCCGTCGCTGGAAAACAACTCCCCTGGAGAGCGCTGACGCAAGACTATCTTGCTCCTCCCTCCCCCCCCCCCCCCCACCGACATCTGTGGTTTGGTCTCTGCCCGGGTCATGACCAAGGATGTCTCCTGGCCAACACAATCTGCATAGAGAAAACCGGACTGATTGTGGCCTAGGTCGCGGGCGCCAACCCAGACCTACTCACACATTAACTTTCACCTACTACAGATATCACCACCCCCCCACCCCCATCCAAGGCCTTCGCCTGCTTGTTTCCCCAGGGTGGCTGGCGGGTCTGTGTCCAGCGCCTACCATGGCTGCAGGTCCAGATGCTGCTTGTCTACCCCCCCCCCCCCACTCCCCGTTGCAAGTCACGTGTTTTTGTAAATGTTGTTGTGCTTATGTGCTGAGGTTTTTGTCTGTTCCCACACTGTACTCCTCTGGGAGCATTGTCTGGGTGTTGCCTTTTTCTCTCCTCCTCTCTCCTCATGTTATGCTGTAACTTTCTAGTTGGCGCCGAAAATGGCTGCCTAGGTAGGCTCTCCTGCCAAAGTAAATTCCTTGTCTGTGCAAACTTTCATGGCGAATAAAAACCAATTCTGATTCTGATTCGATTTGATCTCTGATGTGCTAGTCCAGACGTTGAAAATTGGAAAAACACAATGGCGCAATTCCTAAAGGCAAATGGCCAGGCTTAATGCATTAACTTAAGTACCCACGATTAAGCCAGCTAAACCAAGGGAGTGGGGGGTGTTACCTTACATACAGTATGTATAAGTTCCAAAGAAGAGTAGCTAGGTGAAAGAGGAGGTGCACACTGCACACAATCGTCAGACAATGTAAAATACGGTAAGACCCACAATAATAAAACAGTGTGCATGTGTAACAGGTACCTCCCTCCTGCAGATCATGAAGGGGCCAGAGCACGGTGAAAGCCAGCTGGCTTTGGGTGTAGAAGAACGGAGCCATGCAGCAGCTGGGCTGGTCCGAGTGCTGCACCTGGGAGCCAAACTCGTCCATGATGTACCATACTGGCACCTTCTCTTCCGCAGACTGGCCGATGACGAGGCATGGGGAACAGAAGCATGGGGTGGGGGGTTAAGAAAAATTGCAGCAGGGTGGGGAAGGATGAGGGGGAAAGGAACAAGGTGGGAGCCTGGTAAGAGTCAGGGATGTAAAAAAGATAGCAGCAGGGTGAGATAGGAAAGAATGTGGACCAACTGCCAGGAGGATAATAGAGGAATTGCAAGAGAAATGGAAGAAGCAGGGTAATGATTGATAATGGAGGCAAAATAAAATAATCCAATCATAAAGACAGCAGTGGAATTGTTTTTGTTGTTCTATTTTTTATCATGCTACATTATATATTGCTCCCGATGGGAAGGCCGGCGCCTTGCATGGCAGCTCCACCGCCGTTGGTATGTGTGAGTATGAATGGGTGAATGAGAGTCAAAAATTGAGAAGCGCTTTGAGTGCCGCTAAGGTAGAAAACAAGCTATATAAATGCAGTCCATTTACCATTTATATGTATACTGTATGCATATGTATGTGTAGGGATGAGTGTGTAATGTGTGTGTGCGGGACACACACACACATTACACACACATTCCCCTTGTGCATACCCCTTGGGCCAGCTGATAGGTCTGGCTGTACTTCCACATGCAGTCCATGACCAGATCCACAGTGTCGGGGTCTGGAGCTTCTCCGTGGAAAGGAACCCCCATGAGAGATGCCATCCTGTGCAGCAGACCAGGAATCTGCTCTAGCTGCTGCCTGCCATGCTCCACACGGTACGTCCATGCATGGTCCACCAAGAACACACTGGAGGAAGGGAGGGTAGATAAGAATAGAATGTTAGTGAGTCAAGAAGGCGAATTATGAAAAGGATTTAAATTTAAGAATAACTTAAAGGTCCCATGGCATGAAAATGTCACTTTATTAGGTTTTTTTTAATTAATGAGTTCCCCTAGCCAAATCATGGAATTTGCTTTACATCATATTTAAAGGAAACAAAATGATATTGTTGCAGTGTTGAAGTTTTGCATAGCATATTGACAATTAGCTTGCCGGCTATGTGAAAGCTCCTGTGCATCGATACAATCCTGTCTCGGAGGCAGGGCCGTTGCTAGGAATTCTGGGACCCCTGAAAGAATATTGGTGTGGGCCCGCCCCCCGCCTTTTCATCGCCAAAGATCAATTTTACACCTGCTGGACCACTACAGATGCTACACATGCTGGACAACTACAGGCTCTGCAGTGACCATTTCACGGCGGATAGTTTTAACATGGACCATAGACGGACAGGTTTCACGGACACACGGCTTCTCTTGCAGCGCGGAGCCGTACCGAGCATCGCCCTCCCGGCCGTTCCTCCTCCGGTCGCACCTGGACAATCCACCGCCGCCAGCAGTTCATCACTCAGTTCTGTGTGCTTGTTATAATTTGATACGCAGATTTTCTATACACGTGTGAGGTTGTCTTTTGCTGTGGTCAAGAGGTCACGGAGCAGGCCTTGGACAATACACATATAGATCAAGGAATGTGCTCTGGTCAACTTAGGTTAAGTGCAAGATGCAGAGAATAGCACAAGCAATGATTGATGACCGCATCACCTGTGTGTTGTTTCTTCTGTGCATCAAGTTGTGGAATGTGTACCGTTAAGGAGATGTTGTGGTGGTAACTATATTTGTACATTCCAGCCATATATAAAGGACTTCTGAGAGACATGTTTTCTCACTCATGCCAACCACTCTGCCTGTCGTGGTGATGTGATCCGAGCAGCTCGACTTAATAAACAAAGTCAACTCTTTTCATTGTGGTGCTTTCCTTGGCATACATAAATAATTATAACATAATTATACTAGGTAACTTTTCCAGAGGTATCTCTGCTATGAGTTAGTGCAAACCGCTAACTTGATATTAGGCCTTTGCCTGTGGCTTTTCTGCAGCTGTCTGGTCATTTTAGGTAGCTATCTATCTCCCAGAAGTTAACAAACTACTAAACAAATCGTCTACTATAGGTAATCAAGCGGTAATCCTTTCTAAAATCATGACAATACTTCTGAATTAATTGCCTCAGGAACAAATAGCCCACAGTTGTGTCAAGAACCACACCAATACGATGGACACTCCACATATTGTGTTCAAAGCTCTTGCTTTACAATTAGACTGCTAGTGAGTCCAGTGTCCTTTATAGGGTATGCCATTAGATTTGCACTTATACATTTACAAAAGGTCAGATGGCGGAGCGGTTAGGGAATCGGGCTATTAATCAGAAGGTTGCTGGTTCGCGGCCATGCAAATTATGTTGTGTCCTTGGGCATGGCACTTCACCCTACTTGCCTTGGGGGAATGTCCTTGTACTTACTGTAAGTCGCTCTGGATAAGAGTGTCTGCTAAATGACAATGTAAATAACCAGTCTGCCAGAAGTAACACTTTTTAACCAAGGGAGAACATTTCTCAACTTTTTTTCCAATAGGGAAGAATGGTCACTAGATTATAGATGAGAGTTACAACTGGTGTATACTGAATACCAAATTTAATTTGGCATTACCGTTCATGTTTGTCTAACTTTCTACTCAAATTCTCTCCCAGTGTAGGCTACCTAAACTTTTTTTTTGCTAGTATGTTTAAGTAGTATACCTTTCTCAAATATAAGTATTTGCTGAACTCACGATGCAACCCTTTCTACAAACCATCTTAAGGGGTTCCTTTAGCCTGACATTAGTTAACTTCACGTACGTCTACAAACTTGTTGGAGTGCAGTTAAAGAATCAGATCTTCCATCACCCACCACTTTTTTTTTTTACAAAAAAGGCAGCTGATCTTATGGACAGTAGCACCCCCACCTGGTAGGATCAGAGACTTGCAGGCCACTCTCACGGGTCACGACAACTTTACAGGTGATCACGGATCCAGGGTTTGACTTTTTCTTCTCCTGATCTTCAGCTCCATCCATCTCCTCCTCCTCTTTGTCTTCTACTTGTATGATTCCAAATACTTCCCCTGCGTCATACACCTGGACCCAGAGAGTAGTGAACTGCTGATCAGTAGGAGTGACAGTCTGCCGTACTATCCCATCTGCACAACTGCTCGTTTTGTTTTGATGCTGTCTGGGGCACTGCAGTTACACCAGAGCCATAAGTGAGCTAATAACTGGTTGGGCTATATGTAATTACTAGACCTGGTATGTCGAACTTGTATCTCAGAAATAAAACTCCCATTACACCAGATATTTTGTATACTGTAAAAATCATCAGGCAAAGAGCTACTGTTTCCTGAACAAATATATGACATTGAATACTGGACATTAGCTAGCATAACCTTATGTTGGCATAACATTTTAAATTCAGACCTCGTTTGCTAGTTTGTAGAACAAACTCTTCCAATATATCGGGGGGATTCGTGAGGACTGTAGAGCGGCAGAATGCAAAGCCAAAAAGGTATTAAACTCGTCATCCTCTGTCTCATTTCCATTGATGAGGAGTGTGTTTGTTGCAGTTAGTCCCTGCTCCATCTTTCACGTGTTCTCAAACTGTCGCCGGATAGAACATCCGGATATGACGTACCCGGATATAGCGTGCATGGTGTAGACATTAGGTACGTTCGACATGGACTGCGGCGGCATGAAACTACCCTAGAGAGTAGCCGCTTGCAGTCGGGGAGGAGTTGAAACGGCTCTGTGAAGTCGGACATTCCAGCTTCTCGTGGTTTGCTGCATTGACGTTAGTCATGGCCGATCAAGCGCTGTTTGCTTACTTTACTTTATTTATAATTAAACTTAGTCATTCCGTTAGTGAAGAGGCGGACTAAAACCCTTTCTTCAACACATTTTTAATTCAATTAAATTGTTTGGTCCGGATTTGAGCGTTGGCGAAACTGAAGGTGTCAGTATAATTACAAAACACGCGTCAAAGTTGTCGTGTGTGAGTCTGGCCAATCATGAAATAGCTGTGTCGTCATTAGAACACTTGCAGTTGCTCTAGATATATATAAAGGGTAGATGTCTCGTCCGCGTTGCCGGACAACGGAGTCGAAAGTCCGTACATGGCGGCCATCTTCCTACAGTCAACTCGCTCACCCATAACATTAGGTGCGTTCGACTGCATGCCGCGCCGGCGTCGTCTGCAGACGCTGCAGGCGGCTGTCGGCGCCGCCGGTGCTGCATGAAGTCGAACACACCTATGGTGTTGAGGCTTTGGATCAACGTCAGAGATGTGGGAGTCAGGTGGCTGAGCGGTTAGGGAGTCGGGCTAGTAATCTGAAGGTTGCCAGTTCGATTCCCGGCCATGCTAAATGACGTTGTGTCCTTGGGCAAGGCACTTCACCCTACTTGCCTCGGGGGAATGTCCCTGTACTTACTGTAAGTCGCTCTGGATAAGAGCGTCTGCTAAATGACTAAATGTAATGTCGTTATGCCACTGCATACTTGAATAATTATGTTTTTTGTTATTTTATAGAATAGAAGTATGCAGTGGCTTAACGACATCTCTGACATTGATAACAAACCAAACCGTTTAAAAATTGAACAAGTTATGGTCATTTAATAAGTACATGTAGCATCAACACAATGTTATGGGTGAGCGAGTTGACTGTAGCAAGATGGCCGCCATGTGCGGACGTTCTAGACTTCGCCGTAAGACATTTAGTCTTTATATATATATCTATGGGCTACACAGCCGGCAGTTCTTGAATCGATCTCACGGTAGTTTGATGGCTACGTCTCAGTGACCTAGCCTCGGCGCCGTCTCAAGTCGGACAAAAAGTCTAACCAGAATTCACTGTTTCAAGTCAGCCGGCTGCAGCGCTGCATGAAGTAAGTCCATGTCGAATGCACCTAATATATACATCTATGGGGAGAACTGCCACTCTCGGGAAACTTCCGGGTTCTGAACTGGTTGCAGTTCCATGTGAGGGCGCTAACGAGCAAGTACAGAATGAACGGAGGTCTATGGAGCTATACCCCTCAAAATCCACTTTTCTCGGGATATAATTTTTTGTTTAGTAATTTGAATTCTGAATTCGAAAGGGGAGGCAAAAAACATACACACTGCTGGCTGTTAGATTTTTTTTAAAGTCGCCTTTCTGTTCTAAAAAGCCTTTGAAAATGTAATTGACGTCATACACATGGTACGACCAGAGCTACTGCTTTATGGCAAGCTCTGGTCCCTTCCTTTTTTCTCTCAAGGCATCGACAACACAGCTAACAAGTTACACCGTGTCCTAACTGGATGCGAGCGTACGACTGTCGCGTAGCATCGACGCTCTCTGTCCACACTGAATCCGTCAAATTCACTTCTATTACGACATGTACACTAACCACATTAGTATGACTTCATGTGCTACAGAGCTTTCAACGCGAGCGACTACAAAAAAATAGAAACAGGGCGTCCGACAAAAAGCTCAGCCAAAACGTTGCGCTACGTCGTGCAGTAACGCGTCGCTCGCGTCCAGTTACAGTGCGTTCACACTGCAGCGGAGCGGGCGGCGTCGGCTTCCAATTCATTTTCAATTAAACCAGGCGTTGACGCTCGCGTAGGGCATTGTGGGAAGGCGAGCGGAGAGGAGCGTTGCAAGTTGGATTTTCTCAACGTTATGTAAATGAGGAGCGTGAAAACGCTAGCGTTGGCCAATCGGATTGGTTTCTTGTTTATTGTAACGTCATGATAAACATTTCTAGGTTTCACAATTTCAAGATGGAGGAGAAACTTTTCGTATGTGTCTGCACACCCAGTTCTGTTCAGAACAAAGTTACTTATGTGACGAGCCTGAATTTAAAGATTACATTAAACTAACTAGAGAGGGTACAATTTCTGGGGAAATTGTAGGGTGTGCTTGCTTGCGTCGGTTGCACAGGGGTCCGTTTTTGAATGACATTTTTACAACTGATATTTCTGTATATTTTATATAAAAATGAATACTTATTATTTATAAAGATTACATAGATTTAAAAGCATTTTTTTTGCAGCTCATTTACAACTGAAAATACGAGTGAAGTGTAGAATGAAATAGATGTCTTCTCATTTCCCCTGCAAGAGGCAGCCTCAACGTTGAATCAAAACGAATACATTTGGCAGACCGGTGTAAAAATTTACCTAATCTCTATGACTTAAACGTCATCTTAAGTTTTTCCCTTCTCATGATATTTTCATGCATTTAGCCTACTCATTGCATTCATTCATTAATAAAGAACCCCCTTTGAAGATTATTCTACGACGTTACCCGGCAGTAGAAGATGGAATCGCGATTCAAACAGTACCATCTGCTAACTGAAAATATGCCCCCCAAAACGTAAATAAGCTTGACATTTATTTAGTGGAAAATCGCTCATTCATAAAAAGCTCACTGGTAGCGATCATTGTCAGTATCGCAAAATGCGATATAGCCCTGTGTGGAGAAGCCCCGGTAAATTGTACTACTACGGTACAGTACTAGACTACTGCTGTGTTCGTCTTGGTAGCGATTGCGTTGGTTGAATTTGAATTAACGTTCCGTTGTACGGTTTAGGCTGAAATTAATTATTTTCATGAACAGATTGACAAAGTTTAGGCTGTGGCAATGAAGTTCAGGTTAGTAGTTAGACTTTTGATTTAAGTAAGGGGAGTGCCGAACATGTTCTGTCGCCGTTTGACTTCCTAAACAGCTGTGTATATGTTTTTGTAGTGTCTCGCGTAGGCTACAACGTTGCAGTGAGCTACACTAGTTTGAAACCACAGGTAATGATAATTTCACCCACAAATCGTTTACTTGTAATCTAATGTCATAATAAATCCTACAACGAAAATTTATTTGTGAGGAATGTTTAATTTAACGATTGAAAACAGATGCATCATAGACCACTGTAGTATGTGTTGCCCGGGCAACAGAGGCTAATGTCGTGATGCTAATGCTTCAGTGAAATAGTAGACTACTGTTTCCGAAAGTAGATGTACTTCCTTAATAATATCAGCTTATATTGTACATTACACATCACAATTGTGTGTCATATCACAAAGTAAAATGAGTAAATAGTTATCACCCTGGCCTCTTTTCTTGTGGCGTTTCTGCAGCTGCCTTGCAGTAAAGCTATAGTTAGCCTAGCTATCCCCCAAGTTAACAGATGCGAAACGAATGTTCTGCCAAAGGTAGTCACGCGTGTTTTCGTGACGTTAGTGACGCAGTGACGTTAGTAACGTCAGTGACTGTGGCTAGCAAATTAGCCACCGTTAGCTTCACTTTTCGCCACAAAAACTTAACTGAAGCCTAAACCATGCAACGGAACGTAAATTCCAATAGAAGCAACTCAATCGCTACCAAGACGAAACTTTTGACACCTACGTTGTCTATGTAGGCCAAATATTGACTGAGTTTTAGGGGGGCAAAAATAAAAAAAAATAAAAAAAATTATAATATATATGTGAGAGAACAAAGGTTGTGCTCTCGCCGAAGGCTTGAGCACACCCAATAATATATATGTGAGAGAACAAAGGCTGTGCTCTCGCCGAAGGCTTGAGCACACCCAAATATAGCTGCAAGCAGCAATGCGGGTTCCTCCGCAAAATGGCAAAATATTATAAACATGTAATGTATAATTAATCTATGGCATTGCATACCATATCATTGTTGTTGAAACGTTTTCCATATGCATATATAATTATAATATTTTGAAGACTGATCAAATTATTTCAAAGATTATAAATGTGACCATTCATTAAATCTAAGGTGGAATGAAACCACCGCGCTAGTGGTTGTTTTGATTTCATTCTGCGAGTTTAGAAGTACAACAATTGAGAAAATGACTGTGGTAATTGTTAAACAATGTCAATGCTATTGCTGTATTTGGCTGTTCATTGAGATTGGGGAACAAAAAGTTGTCCACAATCAAGATATGTAAATTTCCTACAAAAACAAGACATGGGGATGACCTGGTTTAGCCTGGCTGCCAGCCCAACTTCTCCCCGCCCACAAAAGAATTTGGTCGGGAAGTTGGGTCTGGAGGGTCTCGTATTGGGAATAACTACATAAAACCAGGATCTGGACGGACCAATGAAATTGCCAGGGCGGGCTTTATACGATGATGGACAGATGATCAACAGTAACGTAATCAACAACGTCACGAAAGAGCCCTTGGGTTGAATTCGTTTTCAACAAACAACATATTACGTTGCTCTGATTGGTTGTAGGTCTATCCAACTGAGCGAAGAGGCATTTGTTTTACGAGTTCGGTTGAAACAGGCCCCGTAGTCACAGCCCAACGGAGAGTTTTCAGACTCATATTCTGACTAGAATTATGAGTATGACAACGTCAGGCTAGACCTGGTTGCTGCTGTAAAGAATATATTACTCATAGTGCTTAGAATAGGTTGTTTGGGGTGCCATAACTCAACATAAGTCATGGAAGAGAATTTCAAATCATGCCTAGCATCAGTGGCCGTGTGTCCTAGCTTAGGTCACTGAAATAATTTGCGCAACAGGCAAGGGGTCCACCTCAATAATCAATATACTTCATTAGAGCTAACTCAGTTGTGAATCTAACACTACCATGTGTAGCTAGCTACTATGGTGAACCTGGCTTGTGTTGCAGTGGTTTACACAGTCTCGCTAAACAGATGTGTTGTGATGGGCTCAAATAAACACGCATTGCTATGTTTTACAACCGGAGGATTTATCGGGAGACTAGAAACCGTTTGGTCAGAATAAAAAATTTAAAACTATGCCTCTGACTGGTATTGAACCTTGATTACCAGCACAACATCTCAGCCAATTGAGCCATTCCCAGGCATGGAATACACAAAGTTCAATAACTGGATAATTAAAAAAAGCTGTTTCTCCAATGGCGAGCATTGTCAGATTTGGTCCAAGTTCAAACAGCTGTAATTCAGTCATATTTTGACATATCAAGGTGAAACTTTGCATGGTACTTCAGAGGCATGTCACCTTAAAGCTTATTAGGTTTGAACCATCCTTCAAAAATACATTTGATTTAGTGACACAAACATATTGAGGCAATGTGGACATTTACATCATAAATACACCCATTTCAGCCATTTTGTACTTGATTCAATTGCCTTAAGTAACGTTTTTAAATACGTCAATGATACATATCTGTACCAAATTTCAAGTCAATTTCACCTTTGGTTCAAGAGAAGAGGAATTTTGAAGGTTTTCCCAAAGTATCACAGTACAGGAAAATCCATCATGGCGGACCTTATGGGTCCTTGAGGCTTTTTTGTTCCTCATGAAAAATGAGGCATGCACACCAAGTTTCAGAAGAATTGGAGGAATGGGGTGGAAATGCCATCACCTCGAAAATCGGACTTTTGGGCGTGGCCTGTGGCGCCCCCTATGGTCCGATGTGGCCCGTATTTGGTGTGGGGGTACCCACTTGGATGTAGTATCAATGTGCCAAATTAGAAAATTTATGACCAGGGACTTTTTGAGATATTGGGGCGCAAGGAGAAGAAAAATTATAATAAGAATACCAACAATAACAATAGGTTCCCTCCTACCGGAGGAACCTAATAATATATATGTGAGAGAACAAAGGTCGTGCCCTTGCCGAAGGCAAAGCACACCCAAATACATGGCTCTGGGCGTACCTATACAGACAGGAAAGATTTTGCCAATTTAAGGACTGCTGGCTGTGTATGGATTTCAAAATAAAATCTGTCCAACATGACGGAACGTGTAGTGCAGATGGGCCAAGTAACAATTATAGCATACTGTTGTAGTATGTAGTGGGCATTGGTTTGCGTATTATTTATTGGAGTCATCTCTACTGAACCCCGTGCAGTTTGCCTACAGAGCCAACAGGTCTGTGGACGATGCAGTTAACATGGCCCTCCACTTCACCCTACTGCACCTGGACTCCCCAGCATCCTATGCCAGGATCCTGTTTGTGGACTTCAGCTCTGCCTTCAATACCATCATCCCCGCCCTGCTTCAGGACAAGCTCTCCCAGCTGAACGTGCCTGATTCCACCTGCAGGTGGATCACAGACTTCCTGTCTGACAGGAAGCAGTGATCCAGCGTTAAGCTGGGAACACAAGTCTCTGACTCCCGGTCCATCAGCACTGGATCACCTCAGGGCTGCGTCCTTTCTCCTCTGCTCTTCTCCCTGTACACCAACAGTTGCACCTCCAGTCATCCGTCCGTCAAACTCCTGAAGTTTGCGGACGACACCACCCTTATTGGGCTCATCTCTGGTGGAGACGAGTCTGATTATAGGTGGGAAGCGGCCAACCTGGTGACCTGGTGCAGCCAGAACAACTTAGAGCTCAATGCTCTTAAGACAGTGGAGATGGTTGTGGACTTCAGGAGGAAAACAGCCCCACTCACCCCCATCACCCTGTGTGATTCCCCAGTCAACACTGTGGAGTCCTTCCGCTTCCTGGGCACTATCCTCTCCCAGGACCTCAAGTGGGAACTGAACATCAGCTCCCTCATCAAGAAAGCACAACAGAGGATGTACTTCCTTTGGCAGCTGAAGAAGTTCAACCTGCCAAAGACAATGATGGTGCACTTCTACTCAGCCATCATTGAGTCCATCCTCACCTCCTCCATCACCGTCTGGTACGCTGCTGCCACTGCCAAGGAAAAGAGCAGGCTGCAGCGTATCATCCGCACTGCTGAGAGGGTGATTGGCTGCAATCTGCCTACCCTCGAGGACCTGCACACCTCGAGGACCCTGAGGCGAGCGAGGAAGATTGTGGCCGACTCCTCCCACCCTGGACACTCCCTGTTTCAGTCACTCCCCTCCGGCAGAAGGCTGCGGTCCATCAGGACCAATACCTCACGCCACAAAAACAGTTTCTTCCCTTCCGCTGTTGGCCTCTTCAACAAGGCCAAGGGACCACACTGACTCTAATGACTTCTTGCTTAAAACACTGATTTTTGCACTGCATTACAATAATGGTATCTTGTACATTTGTATTTTTTGTAATATTTGTATTTTTGTATTTTTATATTGTCATTTACGGCAACTTATATTTTATTTTATTGTATATTTAATTCTATTCTAATCCCACTTAGTACTGCTAGTTTATGTACCCTTAGTATAGATAGTCCACATATTTAAATTTTAGGTATATGTTTATTGTATGCACCTTCCTGCCAAAGCAAATTCCTTGTCTGTGCAAACTTTCATGGCGAATAAATCCCATTCTGATTCTGATTCAGATCTGAGCTACATGGTTGTGTGTAGGCTACTACACATTTCTAATGAGGAATATTGACATATTTATTTGATGCGTTCTATCTGTATAAAAGTATGTCCGAATGCTACACATGATGTGGCGTAAACGTCACAATGGTGTATATTCATACTTCAATGAAACATTACAGAGCTACATCACATTTCTTCTGAACAGGCCGGCGAATAGTAACTTGAAGACTATTGTAAGCTTTCTCAGAAGATTTTCTCAGGCTCTTCAGACAATTTTGTGCTTGTTGGTGAGTAATTCTTATTTACACATTAATGTTTCCCCTATTTATTGTAATCTTACACAAAACATAATTTTATGCTAAATTTTATTCACACTTTCGTTATGCAGTTACCGTAAATATCATGGCTGTACAACTAAGAAAATGTCTCTCAGATTCAAAATTCTAATACATTTAAAGCAAGTTTTGATAATAAATCAATCAATAAAGCTTAATAATTTAATGGCTCTGGTCGGTACCTATACAGACAAGAAAGATGTTGCCAATTTAAAGGACTGCTGGGCTGTATGGATTTCAAAATCAAATCTGTCCTACATGACGGAACGTGTAGTGCAAATGGGCCAAGTAACAATTATCGCATAGCCTACGTGTTGTAGTTTGCATAGTGGGCATTGTTTGCGTATTATTTATTGGAGTCATCTGAGCTACATGCTTGTGTGTAATTACACATTTCTAATGAAGAATATTGACACATTTATTTTACGGACATACGTTCTGTATAAAAAGTATGTTTGAATGCTACACATGATTACGTACAAAAACCTCATAATGGTGTATATTCATACTTCAATTAAACATTATACAGCTACATCACATTTCTTCTGAACAGGCAGGTGAATAGCAACTTGAAGACTTGTATTGTAAGCTTTCTCAGACGATTTTCTCAGGCTATTCAGACAATTTTGTGCTTTTTGGTGAGTAATTCTTATTTACACATTAATGTTTCCCCTACTTATTGTAATCTTAAACGTAAAACATAATTTCATTCTCAATTTAATCCACACTTTCGTTATGCAGTTACCGTCAATATCATCGCATCAAATACATTTAAAGCAAGTTTTGATACATGGTTTTCTTTTTGTGTTTTGTTATAACTGACCACATCAATAAAAAGAGACTCAAGACTCAGTCCACAAATGGCCTGTAAATCAAACCTCAACAGCTTTGCAGTTACAAAAGTTACAAGTTTTTCTCTCAATTGCTTCACAGCCAATCATTGTGAGCCGAACATGCCGATACCAAACTCTTCCAGTCAGGTCAGCTCCTCTCAAATAACACGTTCCCATAATCACTGTTATTGGCCATAGCCTAATGCAGTGGTTTTCAGAGAATTTATTTATGAAAACTAACGATCAATCTGACACAGTTTGATGATCCTGATCACCGTCGTGGGGACAGTGGAAAGAGATCCAAACGGATACTGGTTCGACAAATGGACGGCGCAGAAATGGTAAGAGCCTTATATCAACTTAAATGTAAATGTTTAAACAGCAAACATATACCTCTCTGAGTGACTGTGTCTCTAATGTAGAAAGTTGACCA
Organism: Osmerus mordax; assembly: GCF_038355195.1. NCBI lineage: Eukaryota > Metazoa > Chordata > Actinopteri > Osmeriformes > Osmeridae > Osmerus > Osmerus mordax. The sequence continues at coordinate 11,188,571 of NC_090066.1, read as the reverse complement.
TGATGGGACAACTATTGAAGAGGTGGAAACGGATTGGAAAAATCGGGATGATCTGTCTCTCCGTTCACTCGATGAGGCAGATTTTCTGGTCAGTTGTTTATGCATAGCGATAGGTGAAAGGGATGACACCGAATTGGTAAGATCCTTATTTTACATACACTTAAATGGTTAAATAGCAAACATGGTCAAATACCTCTGAGTGACTGTGTCTCTAATATAGGAAGTGGAACGTGGTGGGAACACTATCCGTCAGACCCAAGATTACGATGACCTCTCTCTCCGTTCAGTCAGCGAGAGAGATTTTCTGGTCAGTTTGTGCATCAAAAGCATCAAGGTACATTACATTTTGAAGATAGACTGTGTGAACAATATGTTTCCATCTGACTCACAGTCTGATGAGGACCGTGACCGCCAGCAGAATCCACTTCCGGATAGAAGCCTGGTATGTGTATGTGTGTGACAAAAGGTCAATGAATTGTCTTTTTCTCTTAGTGCTGAATCAGCTTTTCCCTCATTTACATTTAGTCATTTAGCAGACGCTCTTATCCAGAGCGACTTACAGTAAGTACAGGGACATTCCCCCGAGGCAAGTAGGGTGAAGTGCCTTGCCCAAGGACACAACTTCATTTGGCACGGCCGGGAATCAAACTGGCAACCTCCTGATTAATAGCCCAATTCCCTAACTGCTCAGCCATCTGACCCACCTGACCTCCTCCCTCACCATATGGATATTCATATTTTCACATTTTCCTCTCTGCCCTGTTCCTGCACATTGTACTTTACTCTTGGTCTCCCTAGAATCCTGTTATGGATTACGAAGCCCAGGGCCTTCTTCCTTCCTCGGTGAGAGCCGTGACCAAGCCTTGCATCACTAATGACGTGCACCCCACCATGCTACACGATCAGAAGAGGCGCGACAGGCAGTCCCGTGTCACAAGAGAAAAGGTCATGAAAAGGTTCAAAAAATCCCTGGTTGCCCTGGAACAGGACCTTATGACAACCAAGGAGGAGATCCTGAACACCAACGAGTACTTCAAAGAGATGTCTCGTGTGAAGAGCCAGGGAAAAGGCCTGATGGGTGCGTCTCTGAGAAGACTTGTTTATAACGTCAGAGGGAGAAGGCTCCAGAGGATTCAGGCGCAGAAGTATATACGGGTCAGCCAAGATTTCGATGCGCTGATCCAAGTGGTGATGAAGGACTGCAGAGATGACTTCAATCTGACGGGCCTGCAGAGCTGGAAGAAAGAGGTTAAGAAGCTACGCATGGCCTGCAGGGCCTGCACTGAGAGGATCCAACCACCCGAGGTGTGTAGTTCCCCACCACAGGTCCAACCCTCTCAGGAAGAAAAGCCCTCCATCCAACGCTTTGTAAGTAATCAGTACAGACGTACTGTACGTATTCGTTTATTCAGCTATTGTTTGATTCAAGGTATGGCATGGCACTGTTTGTTGATTATCATCCTAAAGAGCCATGGAAAGATCCCAGGTCCCACATGCCAAAAGGTGATGTCTTCTCTTGTGACTCTGTCTCCCCAGGATCTATCTGAGACAGAGACCACTCCTGTGGTCCCCTTCACCATTGAGGACGACGCCATGGAATCCCCCCCTCTGACTCCTCCTACTCCCGAGGCCCTCCTCTTCGACCAGCAGGTTCCCCGGGCTTTGACTCCCCTCAACCGTGTCACCGTTGGAGTTGTGACTCCTAGCAGGCCTGAGACTCCGCCTGCTGTGGGGTATTTACCCCCCCCTCGTCTGACACCAATCACCCGCTTGAGCGCTGATGTAAAGAGGCTGCTCCAAGGAGGACTGGAAGGGCTCCAACAGGTAGGTCATTATCATCATGGGCAAATATATGATGATATTCACTGTTAAAGCATAAATACATTTAAATTAATTAAATACATTGCGGACTAATGAGGCTGGAAAAGAACCATGATTTCATTGGTTCAATTTTTTTCTCAGCTCAGTGATTCATCAATGTAAGCTTGTGTTCTGCTTTCAGGATGTGACGGAAGAGAAGAAGCCTGGCAAAGGGGAGAGGAAGAACACTGGCAAAGGGGAGAAGACGGCCAAAACACAGTTGTATGTCAAACCACTGCTTGTGTTGGAAGTCAGTAACAAACAGCCAGAGGAATACTCTGAAAATGATGTGAAGGAGGAGAAAAAGAAAAAGAAGAATGTGGGAAAGAGGTGAGGACAGATAGCAGAAAGGCTAAATGGAGGGGGTGGTAGAATGTGGGTAAAGACATCAAGACAGTCATTGTAAGGATGTGAGAATGCGTACTGGTATGGCAGATTACATTTTATGTTTTTTCTTATGATTGACAGGTTTCTCCAGTGGCTGTCGAGCAAACTGATATGCGGCTGTTGTTCAGATGTTTAACAAACATCATGCATGCATACTCATGCTCTTTCTCTCTCTCTGTCTTTCACTACACAGAGATCATGTAGACATACACACATATGACATCATCAGTTACACTCCACCCTTACACACACATACACACACACACATTCTCTCTCTCTTCTCTCTCTCTCTCTCTCTCTCTCTCTCTCTCTCTCTCTCTCTCTCTCTCTCTCTCTCTCTCTCTCTCTCTCGCTCTCTCTCTCTCTCTCTCTCTCTCTCTCTCTCTCTCTCTCTCTCTCTCTCTCTCTCTCTCTCTCGCTCTCTCTCTGTCTCACACACAAACACATATTCACTCTCTCTCTTTCTCTCTCTCTCTCTCTCTCTCTCTCTCTCTCTCTCTCTCTCTCTCTCTCTCTCTCTCTCTCTCTCTCTCTCTCTCTCTCTCTCACTCACTCTCATATCACAGATGCTTGACTAAATGTTGTTCTCAATAAAGTTATCATTTTGTGTTAATTTGGTATTGCTTTTTGATGGTTGCCAGCCTCATAAACTATAGCCGACTATTCATTTGGTCATCTCGCACCGTAATACTGTAAGCCTAAATTACTTTGCATGGCAGCCTATTTACAGTTTTTCTCGATTGGTTACACACATTTTCTGAATGCATACTTCATACTCTCAGAACTCTACACACAAATCAAAAAAACACACACACAATTGGCAAAACCCCTCACTTCTCCTGCAAAATTAAACTTAACATTCAAAACAATGTTATTTAATCTCAAAATGGTATTTTGTTTTCAAATGACAAACACAAACCATCATAAGAATAGACATTTATAAGAACCATTTGAACACTGATGTTCTCAATGTAAAACACTATGATGAATGGAAAACACTTCTTCTTCATTCATCATAGTGAGTTAGGCCTTTTTTTGTTCAGTGTTACACTTACTGTACCACAGACAGTACATACATAAGTGTGTTGTAAAATATTTGAGAATATTGTTTTTATACTCAGAACACAGAAATACACGGTAACAAATATATTTTACGTATTTTTCCCAGAAAAACAATGTACACAGTGTACATCCCAACCAACACAAAGTTGCACATACAGTGGTCTACATGCAAAACAACAGAATAATTTACTGTACAGTGTATAGAGTTACATTATCATTATTTTTCTTTGTATTTGCCGTAATGTTATGGCGTTATTTTCTAGGACCATGTTCATGATTTCAGTTTCCTGTTCAGGAGACAAAACACGTTCCCGACCACCTTGTGTTGGTAATCTTTCAGTTCTGCCAAATAAAAAGTAAAATACTGTAAATACTGTGTAGGAATACAAAGTAGGAATACATTTTCCAAATACTTGAAACATACTTTATTTTTACAGTCCTACAGAACAGTCCACAGGCAATACTGTACTACTGTACTCATTGAGTACTGTATTGATATGCAGTAGGCCTACTGCAATTTTGTAGTGAGAGTAGATTTCTTACCTATTCTCATTTCGGAAAGTCCGGATGATGGATGCTAGAGTGTACCTGCTCAAATGTGGCTATACTCTTTGCCCAGCCTCCCTCATTGTTAGACCATGGTTGACCACATGGTCAACCAAAGTGGCTCGGATCTCATCAGAGATTATGGTCCTTGGCCTTCCTCATCCTCGTCCTCCCCGTCCTCTTACTCTCACTCCTCTGCCTCTGCCTCTGTTTCCAATGTTGGCATCCATTGCTCAAAAACAGAAGAGATCACCTGTTGCCCTTTTATGCTAAAGCTCTGATTGCTAATTGTAAAACTGGGTGACAGGTGTTTGTCCATGCGATGAGTCAGTGTGCGTATTTGAATGGCAGTGTGTTCCTTGTGAAAACAAAAGATTTTCTTCATGAAAATTGTGCCAAATGCAGAGAATTGTGTGTAGTGTTTTGAAAAAAGTGTGTTTTAGAACTGCAATTTGAGTGTAAAGCAGGAATTGTGCTTGTAGTTTAGCAGAATTGGTTCATGGGGTTTGTGCATGAGTTACATGTTGTGGTCATTGTGTCTCAAGTACCAGTATTTGTGTGTAAACAATTGAGAAAAACTGTAAGAAAATAACCCTTTGGTGCATTTTATCTGTAAAACAGAGACTACTTGTTACCAACCGTTATGTTAGAATGTGAACACAGCTGGTCTTCCTCCTCCATTACACATTGTGGTGCATGGAACACGTTTTTCAGTTGTTTTTATTGACCAGAACCATACTTTAAAAACACATGAATATGCACAGCATGGAGTGCATGTGGAAGAGGGAACATGTAAACCTTTTAAACCGACTTACCAAAGTAATTGATCGCCAATCCCTGTATGATGCAGAATCCTTCTCCGAGGACATAATAGCCATACGAGTTGGTGACTGTGGCGAGGAGGGTGACGGGAAAGTAAATAAGTCTGAGGATGAGGATGTTCAGAGGGGTGATGAGGGTGTGTTTCTGTTCCGGGGCGGCACTAATATGACCAGGAAGTTGTTGGAGACGAGGGTGAGAAGGAACAGGAGGAAGACCAGCATGCTGTGGTCATCCTGGGGAAAGACTGTGGGCACTGCCAGCTCCATGCCAGTTCTGGATGTGCCAGCTGTACCCGCTGTGGCCTAGAACCAGACCTCAGTCCAGACCCACTTGCTCCCCACGTCTAGTTGAACCCAAGCAGAACACTTCAGCACCAACTGGAACCACAAACTCTTGACCACAGTTCTGACTGGAGCCATAAGAAACGCTGAATCCAAAACCAGCAACGAACACCAAGATTTCAACCTCAGGTAAAACTGGAAGTCATTTGTGTCTGTGTGTGGGGTCAGATGGCTGAGCGGTTAGGGAATCGGGCTAGTAAACTGAAGGTTGCCAGTTTGATTCCCGGCCGTGCCAAATGGCGTTTTGTCCTTGGGCAAGACACGTCACCCAACTTGCCTCGGGGGAATGTCCCTTTACTTACTGTAAGTCGCTCTGGATAAGAGCGTCTGCTAAATGACTAAATGTAAATGTAATGTGTGTGCATAATAAATCGTGATGTGTAGGAACGTTGCTTCGAATCCTGGGTTTGTGTTTCTTGAATGAGGAATTGAGAACGACGTTTTGTGGGGAGAGAGCTTTATCGGTCTCCGACTTTCTCTCTGTGTGATCTTCACTCTGTTCAGACTGCTAACATTTACATTTATTCATTTAGCAGATGCTCTTATCCAGAGCGACTTACAGTAAGTACAGGGACATTCCCCCCGAGGCAAGTAAGGTGAAGTGCCTTACCCAAGGACACAACATCATTTGGCACGGCCGGGAATCGAACTGGCAACCTTGTGATTACTATCCCAATTCCCTAACCGCTCAGCCACCTGACCCCTGGAGTGAGTGCTTCAACAGAAACAGTGCAGAGGGAAAATGCTGCCTAGAGGATTTCCCAAAGCATCCTTGTGGCCTTGTGTTTATCAGGAGGCCCAGCACCCTGCAACAGACTCATCCACTCTCCCTTCTGCAAGCCTCATTGTTGGCATCTAACAGAAATAAGCGCAGCTCGTTCAGACAGGGCAATCGGGCAGCGCGCGTCAGTCATCGGGGATGTAAGGCGTCTTACTCCACCTTCCTTCCTCTGCCCACTACCACACCCATGTTAGCAGCGCATATCCATTGGGCCACGTCCGATAAGGCGTCTTTAAAAGACGCGCGGATATGCCCACACTCACCCCGGTTGTTGTATGATCAGTGCTGCTGCCGCCCTCCACCATCCCCTTTCTCCCCCGTGCTGTCTGTCTGTTCGATCCCTCCGGGGGATTATATCTCTATTGCTCCCTGCCTCATATGTCATGTATGTATGTGTTGCATCGAGGAGGCAGGGAGTGCTTCCCTTAGATCATCCATTCCGCCAAAGTTAAATCTACATGTCCATGTCATGTAACAATAAATGCTCAAATCTAATACGTGATTGTCTTGACTGAACTACTCTTTCTCTGAGTTCACAAACACAATTCTAACAGGTTTCATACATACATGCTCTAGATATCGATGAAACATTCCAAATTCCACAACATCCGTGTGTATGAAAAGCCTGTGTCTTCAATGGCACGACTGCCTTATTCCAGGGGCTGTAACGGAGAGATTATCATCCCAGCCACTTGTCAAATTTGGCTCTGAGATTAAGACCCGGAGTGTTGATATAAGTACATTCGACCATTTCTGAGGAAGAGGAAATGTTTCTCATTGTTTTGTGGGTTACACAGCTGGTGTGTGTGGTGCCAGTAATGCCTTCAGCAAAAATCGGGTACACTGCTTCTGGTAATAATGTGTGTGTGTGTTTTTTGCCTTATAGTCTTTGGATTCTTGGAGAGCATATCAAGTGTGTTTGTGTTGGATGTGTGGGAGTATGCTGGCATTAGTCACATTTATTTAGAGGTGAAATATGAAATATTTAAACAATCTAGATGGAAATACTGAGGACAAAAGACTGTGAAGCCAGTCCCTTCTTCCATGTATATGGTTTATGGCCCCTAAAGCTAAACTTTGTATCTCAGTCTGTATTACCTGTCAACGTGTCAGAAACTGTTTCGTATTCCATTCCTGTCTTCACCTTGTCATCTATTTGCTCAGGTGAAATATCACATCGAAAGACATTTCTGGGGTTCAAAGCCACATTATATTACATTTACATTTATTCATTTAGCAGACGCTTTTATCCAAAGCGACTTCCAAGAGAGAGCTTTACAAAGTGCATAGGTCACTGATCATAACAACAAGATAGCCAAAAAACATCGCGAGTAGCCAAAATATGAAGCACACATTGTGAACAACCAAAGTAAGTGCCAAAGGGAAGAACCATAAGAGCATGTAGTTAAACAAGTTACAATTAAACAACATGAACAGCTATAAGTGCAAGTGTACCTGTGGAAAAAAGCAAGCAACAGTAATAAAACAATATATCACAGCGAGAACAAAAATTTAAATCAGTTACCACTAACCACAAGAGCAACAAGTCTCTAAGCAAGAGTCATTGTGATCCTTGAGGAAACTAACATCGGGTCAAGCGAACCGTTCCTAAGTACCGTTGTACTCCCGGAACAAGTGCGTCTTGAGCCTTTTCTTGAAGGTTTTCAATCAAGTTGAAAATATCCGTGTCACAGATGGACTGCTCTCTTTCAATTATTGAGAATGTACAGATTTTTCAGTTGTCGTAATATGAAATTACATACATTCCAACCATTTTTTGAAATACCTTTCTATTTTCAAATTATTTACTGTTTTCTACTCTGTGATCAATTGAAAGCAAAAGTGATTAAGGTAATTGGGAATTGATTTTTTTTACAGAATGATCAGCATTCCCATACCTCTGATAGATGGAGATGTAGTTTGTGTAAGTGTGAGACAGGTAGAAAGAGAGGGAGAACATGAGAGATTGAGTGTGATATTTTTTACCTCCAGTCTCCCTATACAACCATGTAACACAATTTCCACTATGTACTTCAATGTACCAAAACATCCCAGCCCTATCAATCAACAATGTATGTCTCTGGGTGGGTATGGGTAGAAAACATGGAGTCTATCAGTGTTTCCAATAAAACGCTTGGTATCATCCTTGTGACAGATCGGTGTTGAGATTGGGCATGGTTTCATTATAAGCAAAAGTCCTAGCATGTCCTGTATTGACATGGTCACCTATCTGTTCAGTAAATATTTTAACCTTGAAGGTAAGACATTTGACATAAGCTCTGGAAGAAATTGAGAGACCACTGCACCTTTTTCTTTCACTTTCAAAAGCTTTAGGACAATTATTTGACATTTTGAGTAAGGAACAGAAGGGTAAACATGTGCAGTACCCTTCTGTTTCTTGCTCAAAATTGTCGGCCCTTATTGGGAAGCTACAATAACTCCCTTTAAAATGACGACTTGATACAGTTCCTCTCCTGCACTGAACCTCTTCTCCAGCAGGAACAGTTCACTTGGATTGGCGCAGCTGGCGGGGCCAGCTAGCGAGAGATGGTGTCATGCAAAGTAGCTATCTAAAATGTTTTCGAGGCAGTCGTACTACTTTTCTTTAAAAATAAATAAAAGAAAAGCCTAGTAATAATAATTACATGGCTCTGGGCGTACCTACACAGACAGGAAAGATTTTGCCAATTTAAGGACTGCTGGCTGTGTATGGATTTCAAAATAAAATCTGTCCAACACGACGGAACGTGTAGTGCAGATGGGCCAAGTAACAATTATAGCATACTGTTGTAGTATGTAGTGGGCATTGGTTTGCGTATTATTTATTGGAGTCATCTGAGCTACATGGTTGTGTGTAGGCTACTACACATTTCTAATGAGGAATATTGACATATTTACTTGATGCGTTCTATCTGTATAAAAGTATGTCCGAATGCTACACATGATGTGGCGTAAACGTCACAATGGTGTATATTCATACTTCAATGAAACATTACAGAGCTACATCACATTTCTTCTGAACATGCAGGCGAATAGTAACTTGAAGACTATTGTAAGCTTTCTCAGAAGATTTTCTCAGGCTCTTCAGACAATTTTGTGCTTGTTGGTGAGTAATTCTTATTTACACATTAATGTTTCCCCTATTTATTGTAATCTTACACAAAACATAATTTTATGCTAAATTTTATTCACACTTTCGTTATGCAGTTACCGTAAATATCATGGCTGTACAACTAAGAAAATGTCTCTCAGATTCAAAATTCTAATACATTTAAAGCAAGTTTTGATAATAAATCAATCAATAAAGCTTAATAATTTAATGGCTCTGGTCGGTACCTATACAGACAAGAAAGATGTTGCCAATTTAAAGGACTGCTGGGCTGTATGGATTTCAAAATCAAATCTGTCCTACATGACGGAACGTGTAGTGCAAATGGGCCAAGTAACAATTATCGCATAGCCTACGTGTTGTAGTTTGCATAGTGGGCATTGTTTGCGTATTATTTATTGGAGTCATCTGAGCTACATGCTTGTGTGTAATTACACATTTCTAATGAAGAATATTGACACATTTATTTTACGGACATACGTTCTGTATAAAAAGTATGTTTGAATGCTACACATGATTACGTACAAAAACCTCATAATGGTGTATATTCATACTTCAATTAAACATTATACAGCTACATCACATTTCTTCTGAACAGGCAGGTGAATAGCAACTTGAAGACTTGTATTGTAAGCTTTCTCAGACGATTTTCTCAGGCTATTCAGACAATTTTGTGCTTTTTGGTGAGTAATTCTTATTTACACATTAATGTTTCCCCTACTTATTGTAATCTTAAACGTAAAACATAATTTCATTCTCAATTTAATCCACACTTTCGTTATGCAGTTACCGTCAATATCATCGCATCAAATACATTTAAAGCAAGTTTTGATACATGGTTTTCTTTTTGTGTTTTGTTATAACTGACCACATCAATAAAAAGAGACTCAAGACTCAGTCCACAAATGGCCTGTAAATCAAACCTCAACAGCTTTGCAGTTACAAAAGTTACAAGTTTTTCTCTCAATTGCTTCACAGCCAATCATTGTGAGCCGAACATGCCGATACCAAACTCTTCCAGTCAGGTCAGCTCCTCTCAAATAACACGTTCCCATAATCACTGTTATTGGCCATAGCCTAATGCAGTGGTTTTCAGAGAATTTATTTATGAAAACTAACGATCAATCTGACACAGTTTGATGATCCTGATCACCGTCGTGGGGACAGTGGAAAGAGATCCAAACGGATACTGGTTCGACAAATGGACGGCGCAGAAATGGTAAGAGCCTTATATCAACTTAAATGTAAATGTTTAAACAGCAAACATATACCTCTCTGAGTGACTGTGTCTCTAATGTAGAAAGTTGACCATGATGGGACAACTATTGAAGAGGTGGAAACGGATTGGAAAAATCGGGATGATCTGTCTCTCCGTTCACTCGATGAGGCAGATTTTCTGGTCAGTTGTTTATGCATAGCGATAGGTGAAAGGGATGACACCGAATTGGTAAGATCCTTATTTTACATACACTTAAATGGTTAAATAGCAAACATGGTCAAATACCTCTGAGTGACTGTGTCTCTAATATAGGAAGTGGAACGTGGTGGGAACACTATCCGTCAGACCCAAGATTACGATGACCTCTCTCTCCGTTCAGTCAGCGAGAGAGATTTTCTGGTCAGTTTGTGCATCAAAAGCATCAAGGTACATTACATTTTGAAGATAGACTGTGTGAACAATATGTTTCCATCTGACTCACAGTCTGATGAGGACCGTGACCGCCAGCAGAATCCACTTCCGGATAGAAGCCTGGTATGTGTATGTGTGTGACAAAAGGTCAATGAATTGTCTTTTTCTCTTAGTGCTGAATCAGCTTTTCCCTCATTTACATTTAGTCATTTAGCAGACGCTCTTATCCAGAGCGACTTACAGTAAGTACAGGGACATTCCCCCGAGGCAAGTAGGGTGAAGTGCCTTGCCCAAGGACACAACTTCATTTGGCACGGCCGGGAATCAAACTGGCAACCTCCTGATTAATAGCCCAATTCCCTAACTGCTCAGCCATCTGACCCACCTGACCTCCTCCCTCACCATATGGATATTCATATTTTCACATTTTCCTCTCTGCCCTGTTCCTGCACATTGTACTTTACTCTTGGTCTCCCTAGAATCCTGTTATGGATTACGAAGCCCAGGGCCTTCTTCCTTCCTCGGTGAGAGCCGTGACCAAGCCTTGCATCACTAATGACGTGCACCCCACCATGCTACACGATCAGAAGAGGCGCGACAGGCAGTCCCGTGTCACAAGAGAAAAGGTCATGAAAAGGTTCCAAAAATCCCTGGTTGCCCTGGAACAGGACCTTATGACAACCAAGGAGGAGATCCTGAACACCAACGAGTACTTCAAAGAGATGTCTCGTGTGAAGAGCCAGGGAAAAGGCCTGATGGGTGCGTCTCTGAGAAGACTTATTTATAACGTCAGAGGGAGAAGGCTCCAGAGGATTCAGGCGCAGAAGTATATACGGGTCAGCCAAGATTTCGATGCGCTGATCCAAGTGGTGATGAAGGACTGCAGAGATGACTTCAATCTGACGGGTCTGCAGAGCTGGAAGAAAGAGGTTAAGAAGCTACGCATGGCCTGCAGGGCCTGCACTGAGAGGATCCAACCACCCGAGGTGTGTAGTTCCCCACCACAGGTCCAACCCTCTCAGGAAGAAAAGCCCTCCATCCAACGCTTTGTAAGTAATCAGTACAGACGTACTGTACGTATTCGTTTATTCAGCTATTGTTTGATTCAAGGTATGGCATGGCACTGTTTGTTGATTATCATCCTAAAGAGCCATGGAAAGATCCCAGGTCCCACATGCCAAAAGGTGATGTCTTCTCTTGTGACTCTGTCTCCCCAGGATCTATCTGAGACAGAGACCACTCCTGTGGTCCCCTTCACCATTGAGGACGACGCCATGGAATCCCCCCCTCTGACTCCTCCTACTCCCGAGGCCCTCCTCTTCGACCAGCAGGTTCCCCGGGCTTTGACTCCCCTCAACCGTGTCACCGTTGGAGTTGTGACTCCTAGCAGGCCTGAGACTCCGCCTGCTGTGGGGTATTTACCCCCCCCTCGTCTGACACCAATCACCCGCTTGAGCGCTGATGTAAAGAGGCTGCTCCAAGGAGGACTGGAAGGGCTCCAACAGGTAGGTCATTATCATCATGGGCAAATATATGATGATATTCACTGTTAAAGCATAAATACATTTAAATTAATTAAATACATTGCGGACTAATGAGGCTGGAAAAGAACCATGATTTCATTGGTTCAATTTTTTTCTCAGCTCAGTGATTCATCAATGTAAGCTTGTGTTCTGCTTTCAGGATGTGACGGAAGAGAAGAAGCCTGGCAAAGGGGAGAGGAAGAACACTGGCAAAGGGGAGAAGACGGCCAAAACACAGTTGTATGTCAAACCACTGCTTGTGTTGGAAGTCAGTAACAAACAGCCAGAGGAATACTCTGAAAATGATGTGAAGGAGGAGAAAAAGAAAAAGAAGAATGTGGGAAAGAGGTGAGGACAGATAGCAGAAAGGCTAAATGGAGGGGGTGGTAGAATGTGGGTAAAGACATCAAGACAGTCATTGTAAGGATGTGAGAATGCGTACTGGTATGGCAGATTACATTTTATGTTTTTTCTTATGATTGACAGGTTTCTCCAGTGGCTGTCGAGCAAACTGATATGCGGCTGTTGTTCAGATGTTTAACAAACATCATGCATGCATACTCATGCTCTTTCTCTCTCTCTGTCTTTCACTACACAGAGATCATGTAGACATACACACATATGACATCATCAGTTACACTCCACCCTTACACACACATACACACACACACATTCTCTCTCTCTTTCTCTCTCTCTCTCTCTCTCTCTCTCTCTCTCTCTCTCTCTCTCTCTCTCTCTCTCTCTCTCTCTCTCTCTCTCGCTCTCTCTCTCTCTCTCTCTCTCTCTGTCTCTCTCTCTCTCTCTCTCTCGCTCTCTCTCTGTCTCACACACAAACACATATTCACTCTCTCTCTTTCTCTCTCTCTCTCTCTCTCTCTCTCTCTCTCTCTCTCTCTCTCTCTCTCTCTCTCTCTCTCTCTCTCTCTCTCTCTCTCTCTCTCTCTCTCTCTCTCTCTCTCTCACTCACTCTCATATCACAGATGCTTGACTAAATGTTGTTCTCAATAAAGTTATCATTTTGTGTTAATTTGGTATTGCTTTTTGATGGTTGCCAGCCTCATAAACTATAGCCGACTATTCATTTGGTCATCTCGCACCGTAATACTGTAAGCCTAAATTACTTTGCATGGCAGCCTATTTACAGTTTTTCTCGATTGGTTACACACATTTTCTGAATGCATACTTCATACTCTCAGAACTCTACACACAAATCAAAAAAACACACACACAATTGGCAAAACCCCTCACTTCTCCTGCAAAATTAAACTTAACATTCAAAACAATGTTATTTAATCTCAAAATGGTATTTTGTTTTCAAATGACAAACACAAACCATCATAAGAATAGACATTTATAAGAACCATTTGAACACTGATGTTCTCAATGTAAAACACTATGATGAATGGAAAACACTTCTTCTTAATTCATCATAGTGAGTTAGGCCTTTTTTTGTTCAGTGTTACACTTACTGTACCACAGACAGTACATACATAAGTGTGTTGTAAAATATTTGAGAATATTGTTTTTATACTCAGAACACAGAAATACACGGTAACAAATATATTTTACGTATTTTTCCCAGAAAAACAATGTACACAGTGTACATCCCAACCAACACAAAGTTGCACATACAGTGGTCTACATGCAAAACAACAGAATAATTTACTGTACAGTGTATAGAGTTACATTATCATTATTTTTCTTTGTATTTGCCGTAATGTTATGGCGTTATTTTCTAGGACCATGTTCATGATTTCAGTTTCCTGTTCAGGAGACAAAACACGTTCCCGACCACCTTGTGTTGGTAATCTTTCAGTTCTGCCAAATAAAAAGTAAAATACTGTAAATACTGTGTAGGAATACAAAGTAGGAATACATTTTCCAAATACTTGAAACATACTTTATTTTTACAGTCCTACAGAACAGTCCACAGGCAATACTGTACTACTGTACTCATTGAGTACTGTATTGATATGCAGTAGGCCTACTGCAATTTTGTAGTGAGAGTAGATTTCTTACCTATTCTCATTTCGGAAAGTCCGGATGATGGATGCTAGAGTGTACCTGCTCAAATGTGGCTATACTCTTTGCCCAGCCTCCCTCATTGTTAGACCATGGTTGACCACATGGTCAACCAAAGTGGCTCGGATCTCATCAGAGATTATGGTCCTTGGCCTTCCTCATCCTCGTCCTCCCCGTCCTCTTACTCTCACTCCTCTGCCTCTGCCTCTGTTTCCAATGTTGGCATCCATTGCTCAAAAACAGAAGAGATCACCTGTTGCCCTTTTATGCTAAAGCTCTGATTGCTAATTGTAAAACTGGGTGACAGGTGTTTGTCCATGCGATGAGTCAGTGTGCGTATTTGAATGGCAGTGTGTTCCTTGTGAAAACAAAAGATTTTCTTCATGAAAATTGTGCCAAATGCAGAGAATTGTGTGTAGTGTTTTGAAAAAAGTGTGTTTTAGAACTGCAATTTGAGTGTAAAGCAGGAATTGTGCTTGTAGTTTAGCAGAATTGGTTCATGGGGTTTGTGCATGAGTTACATGTTGTGGTCATTGTGTCTCAAGTACCAGTATTTGTGTGTAAACAATTGAGAAAAACTGTAAGAAAATAACCCTTTGGTGCATTTTATCTGTAAAACAGAGACTACTTGTTACCAACCGTTATGTTAGAATGTGAACACAGCTGGTCTTCCTCCTCCATTACACATTGTGGTGCATGGAACACGTTTTTCAGTTGTTTTTATTGACCAGAACCATACTTTAAAAACACATGAATATGCACAGCATGGAGTGCATGTGGAAGAGGGAACATGTAAACCTTTTAAACCGACTTACCAAAGTAATTGATCGCCAATCCCTGTATGATGCAGAATCCTTCTCCGAGGACATAATAGCCATACGAGTTGGTGACTGTGGCGAGGAGGGTGACGGGAAAGTAAATAAGTCTGAGGATGAGGATGTTCAGAGGGGTGATGAGGGTGTGTTTCTGTTCCGGGGCGGCACTAATATGACCAGGAAGTTGTTGGAGACGAGGGTGAGAAGGAACAGGAGGAAGACCAGCATGCTGTGGTCATCCTGGGGAAAGACTGTGGGCACTGCCAGCTCCATGCCAGTTCTGGATGTGCCAGCTGTACCCGCTGTGGCCTAGAACCAGACCTCAGTCCAGACCCATTCATTATTCATTTAGCAGATGCTCTTATCCAGAGCGACTTACAGTAAGTACAGGGACATTCCCCCCGAGGCAAGTAAGGTGAAGTGCCTTACCCAAGGACACAACATCATTTGGCACGGCCGGGAATCGAACTGGCAACCTTGTGATTACTATCCCAATTCCCTAACCGCTCAGCCACCTGACCCCTGGAGTGAGTGCTTCAACAGAAACAGTGCAGAGGGAAAATGCTGCCTAGAGGATTTCCCAAAGCATCCTTGTGGCCTTGTGTTTATCAGGAGGCCCAGCACCCTGCAACAGACTCATCCACTCTCCCTTCTGCAAGCCTCATTGTTGGCATCTAACAGAAATAAGCGCAGCTCGTTCAGACAGGGCAATCGGGCAGCGCGCGTCAGTCATCGGGGATGTAAGGCGTCTTACTCCACCTTCCTTCCTCTGCCCACTACCACACCCATGTTAGCAGCGCATATCCATTGGGCCACGTCCGATAAGGCGTCTTTAAAAGACGCGCGGATATGCCCACACTCACCCCGGTTGTTGTATGATCAGTGCTGCTGCCGCCCTCCACCATCCCCTTTCTCCCCCGTGCTGTCTGTCTGTTCGATCCCTCCGGGGGATTATATCTCTATTGCTCCCTGCCTCATATGTCATGTATGTATGTGTTGCATCGAGGAGGCAGGGAGTGCTTCCCTTAGATCATCCACTCCGCCAAAGTTAAATCTACATGTCCATGTCATGTAACAATAAATGCTCAAATCTAATACGTGATTGTCTTGACTGAACTACTCTTTCTCTGAGTTCACAAACACAATTCTAACAGGTTTCATACATACATGCTCTAGATATCGATGAAACATTCCAAATTCCACAACATCCGTGTGTATGAAAAGCCTGTGTCTTCAATGGCACGACTGCCTTATTCCAGGGGCTGTAACGGAGAGATTATCATCCCAGCCACTTGTCAAATTTGGCTCTGAGATTAAGACCCGGAGTGTTGATATAAGTACATTCGACCATTTCTGAGGAAGAGGAAATGTTTCTCATTGTTTTGTGGGTTACACAGCTGGTGTGTGTGGTGCCAGTAATGCCTTCAGCAAAAATCGGGTACACTGCTTCTGGTAATAATGTGTGTGTGTGTTTTTTGCCTTATAGTCTTTGGATTCTTGGAGAGCATATCAAGTGTGTTTGTGTTGGATGTGTGGGAGTATGCTGGCATTAGTCACATTTATTTAGAGGTGAAATATGAAATATTTAAACAATCTAGATGGAAATACTGAGGACAAAAGACTGTGAAGCCAGTCCCTTCTTCCATGTATATGGTTTATGGCCCCTAAAGCTAAACTTTGTATCTCAGTCTGTATTACCTGTCAACGTGTCAGAAACTGTTTCGTATTCCATTCCTGTCTTCACCTTGTCATCTATTTGCTCAGGTGAAATATCACATCGAAAGACATTTCTGGGGTTCAAAGCCACATTATATTACATTTACATTTATTCATTTAGCAGACGCTTTTATCCAAAGCGACTTCCAAGAGAGAGCTTTACAAAGTGCATAGGTCACTGATCATAACAACAAGATAGCCAAAAAACATCGCGAGTAGCCAAAATATGAAGCACACATTGTGAACAACCAAAGTAAGTGCCAAAGGGAAGAACCATAAGAGCATGTAGTTAAACAAGTTACAATTAAACAACATGAACAGCTATAAGTGCAAGTGTACCTGTGGAAAAAAGCAAGCAACAGTAATAAAACAATATATCACAGCGAGAACAAAAATTTAAATCAGTTACCACTAACCACAAGAGCAACAAGTCTCTAAGCAAGAGTCATTGTGATCCTTGAGGAAACTAACATCGGGTCAAGCGAACCGTTCCTAAGTACCGTTGTACTCCCGGAACAAGTGCGTCTTGAGCCTTTTCTTGAAGGTTTTCAATCAAGTTGAAAATATCCGTGTCACAGATGGACTGCTCTCTTTCAATTATTGAGAATGTACAGATTTTTCAGTTGTCGTAATATGAAATTACATACATTCCAACCATTTTTTGAAATACTTTTCTACTTTCAAATTATTTACTGTTTTCTACTCTGTGATCAATTGAAAGCAAAAGTGATTAAAGTAATTGGGAATTGATTTTTTTTACAGAATGATCAGCATTCCCATACCTCTGATAGATGGAGGTGTAGTTTGTGTAAGTGTGAGATAGGTAGAAAGAGAGGGAGAACATGAGAGATTGAGTGTGATATTTTTTACCTCCAGTCTCCCTATACAATCATGTAACACAATTTCCACTATGTACTTCAATTTACCAAAACATCCAAGCCCTATCAATCAACAATGTATGTCTCTGGGTGGGTATGGGTAGAAAACATGGAGTCTATCAGTGTTTCCAATAAAACGCTTGGTATCATCCTTGTGACAGATCGGTGTTGAGATTGGGCATGGTTTCATTATAAGCAAAAGTCCTAGCATGTCCTGTATTGACATGGTCACCTATCTGTTCTGTAAATATTTTAACCTTGAAGGTAAGACATTTGACATAAGCTCTGGAAGAAATTGAGAGACCACTGCACCTTTTTCTTTCACTTTCAAAAGCTTTAGGACAATTATTTGACATTTTGAGTAAGGAACAGAAGGGTAAACATGTGCAGTACCCTTCTGTTTCTTGCTCAAAATTGTCGGCCCTTATTGGGAAGCTACAATAACTCCCTTTAAAATGACGACTTGATACAGTTCCTCTCCTGCACTGAACCTCTTCTCCAGCAGGAACAGTTCACTTGGATTGGCGTAGCTGGCGGGGCCAGCTAGCGAGAGATGGTGTCATGCAAAGTAGCTATCTAAAATGTTTTCGAGGCAGTCGTACTACTTTTCTTTAAAAATAAATAAAAGAAAAGCCTAGTAATAATAACTAGAGAGGGTACAATTTCTGGGGAAATTGTAGGGTGTGCTTGCTTGCGTCGGTTGCACAGGGGTCCGTTTTTTAATGACATTTTTACAACTGATATTTCTGTATATTTTATATAAAAATGAATACTTATTATTTATAAAGATTACATAGATTTAAAAGCATTTTTTTTTGCTGCTCATTTACAACTGAAAATACGAGTGAAGTGTAGAATGAAATAGATGTCTTCTCATTTCCCCTGCAAGAGGCAGCCTCAACGTTGAATCAAAAGGAATAAATTTGGCAGACCGGTGTAAAAATTGACCTAATCTCTATGACTTAAACGTCATCTTAAGTTTTTCCCTTCTCATGATATTTTCAGGCATTTAGCCTACTCATTGCATTCATTCATTAATAAAGAACCCCCTTTGGAGATTATTCTACGACGTTACCCGGCAGTAGAAGATGGAATCGCGATTCAAACAGTACCATCTGCTAACTGAAAATATGCCCCCCAAAACGTAAATAAGCTTGACATTTATTTAGTGGAAAATCGCTCATTCATAAAAAGCTCACTGGTAGCGATCATTGTCAGTAACAACGCAAAATGCGATATAGCCCTGTGTGGAGAAGCTGCCCCGGTAAATTGTACTACTACGGTAAAGTACTAGACTACTGTTCGTCTTGGTAGCGATTGCGTTGGTTGAATTGGATTTAACGTTCCGTTGTACGGTTTAAGCTGAAATTAATTATTTTCATGAACAGATTGACAACGTTTAGGCTGTGGCAATGAAGTTCCGGTTAGTAGTTAGATAGACTTTTGATTTAAGTAAGGGGAGTGCCGAACATGTTCTGTCGTCGTTTGACTTCCTAAACAGCTGTGTACAGTAGTGTAGATGTTTTTGTAGTGTGTTTCGCGCAAGCTACAGCGTTGCAGTGAGCTACACTGGTTTGAAACCACAGGTAATGGTAATTTCACCAACAAATCGTTTACTAATGTCAGAATAAATCCTACAACGAAAATGTATATGTGAGGAATGTTTATTTTAACGATTGAAAACAGATAACGCTACATCATAGACCACTGTAGTATGTGTTGCCCGGGCAACACAGGCTAATGTCATGATGCTAATGCTTCAGTGAAATAGTAGACTACTGTTTCCGAAAGTAGATGTACTTCCTTAATAATATCAGCTTATACTGTATTATACTGTATCACAATTGTGTGTCATATCACAAAGTAAAATGAGTAAATAGTTATCACCCTGGCCTCTTTGCTTGTGGCGTTTCTGCAGCTGCCTTGCAGTAAAGCTATAGTTAGCCTAGCTATCCCCCAAGTTAACAGATGCGAAACGAATGTTCTGCCAAAGGTAGTCACGCGTGTTTTCGTGACGTTAGTGACGTAGTGATGTTAGTAACGTCAGTGACTGTGGCTAGCAAATTAGCCACCGTTAGCTTCACTTTTCGCCACAAAAACTTAACTTGAGCCTAAACCATGCAACGGAACGTAAATTCCATAGAAGCAACTCAATCGCTACCAAGACAAAACTTTTGACACCTACGTTGTCTATGTAGGCCAAATATTGACTGAGTTTTAGGGGGGCAAAAAGAAATACAAAAAATAAATAATAATATATATGTGAGAGAACAAAGGTTGTGCCCTTGCCGAAGGCAAAGCACACCCAATAATATATATGTGAGAGAACAAAGGTTGTGCCCTTGCCGAAGGCAAAGCACACCCAATAATGCATGGTGCATGGTTGCCGATGTCGTCATTGTTCCTAGTGTTTTTATAGCCTACTTTTAAATTCAGTCTCGTCACATTACGTGACTGTTCTGTGCCACTGCTAGCTCCCTAGCCCAGCCTACAAACGACTGGTTGAGTGACCGGTGGCGTAACATGTATTCTACTGTAATCTTGCACTAGTAAAATCTTGCACTTACATAAATGTTGTGTAAAAGTGGTATTTTGATCGATATTGTGAGTACATGAACCCAAATCTGCACGCTTGGCCACTACAACTCTGTATTAACTTGTCTAACACGCCCCCGAGCGTGGTGTACTGTGGGAAGGCGAGCGATGCAGAGCGTTAAAAAACGCTGCAGTGTGAACGCAGCGTTACGCTGCCAAGCGTGCAGATTTGCAGATAAAAAGCACAGGCACAACAGATAAGACAATACATTTCCTAAAACATAGCGTTACATATTCACATACAGCAGCATAAGCTCATAATAAAGCATAAAGCTTGCTGCGGCGTGTGATATTTGCAATGTACGGCCCGAGAAGGTCTTGCAAATAAATGAGTCCTTGTCGACTGAATCGATATCGCTCAAACAAGAACTCATCCGTGTGAAATAAAGGATCTTGGCAATCGCGAAGAACTCGATGGAAAGCTAATCGAACTAAAATATAGCTCCTTGGTCAACTGGGTCTCTCAAAAAGGGAGCTGCCATGTTATTTTCCGGGGGTGTGGCAAGCTTATCCAGCTACGTTAGGATGCTCTGGAGCAGGTTAGTGATAATTGATGTTACTATGGTGATTTATCGAAAGTTGCTTCCACGAACTAAAAAGAGGGGCGTTTTTTTATCTTAGCCTTAAAATGAGCTTGCTTAACCGCTTAGCGAGCTACGATGAATACCCCCTTGGTCGTCGTCAGTCCTTCACTAACCAATCAGCATTCATTAGCAGAATGCTAGCGTATGGGCAACAACGATTCAGTCTGTAAGAAATCAAAAGGACATAAGTACTCGTTCATTCAAATTTCGACCTATAATCCATGTTAAACATGCAAAAACTACAATCAAATAGGAGATTTCTCAACGACAATCAGGCATTCGCTCGCGATCACTCCCAGTGGAACTCTGGTGGAACTGCAACCAAATTCGGTACAATGGGGGAGTGGCAAGGCTGTCCTTAAACAGGCTCTGGTGGGAGTTCTCCCCATATTAGACATTCTCTGATAATATGTATATAAGTATATATGTATGTACACTGGCGCTCCACTTGGCTCTTCACTTTCCTGCCAAAATGGCGATGACCGGTGCATGCTGGGATTGTGTGACGTCAACTCCCGGAGCTCTATACTCTGTCCGAGTGGAGCGCCAGAGTCAGAGCTGAGTTAGCTTCGTAGCTAGTTGACCCTATTGTAATTTTCTGCCTTTTTCAGTAAACTCTTTGGATTCAACATGGTGGATAGCTGCTGTGCGCCGGGATGCCAGAACCATCGGGAAAAAGATGAAGGGAGAGCATTTTATAGGATTCCTAAAGATCCCGAGAGAAGAAGTAAATGGATTGCTGCCATAAAACGTGCTAGAAGCAGACAGAACCAAACCGAGCGATGGGAGCCCACAAACAATGGATTTCGGTTATGCTGTGACCACTTCATATCAGGTAACCAGGGCTTGACATACACATTTTTACTCACCAGCCACTGTGGCTAGTGGTTTTCCAAAGTTGCACCATTAGCCACAATTTTGTTGTTGGGAAATTACGTTTTATTTGATTAAAGTTGACTACGGTTTGCTACAATTTACTTGAATAACTAGTTTTACAATCCTTTCAAATGTAAATGAGCATTGTAAACACCCAAATCAAGACTACATAAAATGTATATGTACAGTCACCAAATCTTCAGCTCTTATAAGTGTGACCCCACAGACAAGTATGTTTAATTAGGCTTTGAAATCGTGAGAAAATCAGCACTCTGCCCTGCTTGAGACTGGGGGGCGTGTCGCCTGAAGGAGCTGAAGCTCCTTAACTACTACGAACCAGAAAATGGACGCTACGTCAAGCCCAACAAAACAGTATAGAATTTATTTGTTCAATGAGTGAAACATACAGATGCATATAAATGAATTGTTCCCCTGAGCTGTAACACAGGAGTAAAAATGGACACCAGAGACAGCAGAAAGTGAGCTCTCCAACTACTTCTAGCACAATAGCTACCATTTCACCAAAATACTATCATTCTACACCGAGTAGCCTATTTTCAAGTTAGCGGTTAGCACTAACTCATAGCAGAGATACCTCTGGAAAAGTTATTTAGTATAATTATAACAAGCATACAGAACTGAGTGATGAACTGCGGGCGGCGGCGGATGGTCCAGGTGCGACCGGAGGAGGAACGGCCGGGAGGGCGAAGCTCGATACGGCTCCGCGCTGCATGAGAAGCCGTCTGTCTGGTCCATGTTATTAATTATCTGCCGTGAAATGGTCACTGCAGAGTCACTGTTGGAGTTTATCCGAAGCTTTCCATCAGCGTGGCTATTCACAAAATCAATTCCACCTATTTTTCCTTTCCTCATCAATAGGGAAATTAAATAGCGTTGCAACGCAGCTGAAGTTCTTGCATCCAGGGAAGATGCAGTTGCAGATGGAGGGAGACATCCTGAAGCTAGCTAGCTTATGTAGGTTACAATAACAGTACAGCAGGAGGAGCCATTCAGTGATCTGACGTAGATAGGTGAAAATGACGTAGATAGGTAATTTTTTGGCTCCGCCCATTAAAGCCTGATCTGAAAACGGAAGAGAAACTGTTCTACGGTCTAACTCCACATTTCAGTGCAACAAAGTTTTCGCGCTTTGCACATGCTTTCAGGAACTAATTTCACACGTATATACTGTACTGAGAAGCAAATCATGGAATTTGCTTTACAGGATCTTTAATTAAAAATATATGAACTACACTGAAAAAACCCAACAATCAAAATGTTGTCAACTTAAATATTTATAAACAACAACATTATTGATAAAAAGCAAGGTTTTAAAAAGCTTAAGTTACTTGACCCCAGGTACAGTCAGGTCCATAAATATTTGGACATTGACACAATTTTCATCATTTTGGCTCTGTATACCACCACAATGGATTTGAAATGAAACAATCAAGATGTGCTTTAAGTGCAGACTTTCAGCTTTAATTTCAGGGGATTTACATCCAAATCAGGTGAACGGTGTAGGAATTACAACACATTTTATATGTGGCCCCCCCCCTTTTTAAGGGACCAAAAATAATTGGACAAACTAACATAATCATAAATCTAATTGTCACTTTTAATACTTGGTTGCAAATCCTTTGCAGTCAATGACAGCCTGAAGTCTGGAACCCATAGACATCACCAGACGCTGGGTTTCGTCCCTGGTGATGCTCTGCCAGGCCTCTACTGCAACTGTCTTCAGTTCCTGCTTGTTCTTGGGGCATTTTCCCTTCAGTTTTGTCTTTAGCAAGTGAAATGCATGCTCAATTGGATTTAGGTCAGGTGACTGATTTGGCCGTTGCAGAACATTCCACTTCTTTGCCTTAAAAAACTCTTTGGTTGCTTTTGCAGTATGCTTCGGGTCATTGTCCATCTGCACTGTGATGCGCCGTCCTATGAGTTCTGAAGCATTTGGCTGAATCTGAGCAGATAATATTGCCCGAAACACTTCAGAATTCATCCTACTGCTTTTGTCAGCAGTCACATCATCGATAAATACAAGGGAACCAGTTCCATTGGCAGCCATACATGCCCACGCCATAACACTACCTCCACCATGCTTCACTGATGAGGTGGTATGCTTTGGATCATGAGCAGTTCCTTCCCTTCTCCATACTCTTCTCTTCCCATCATTCTGGTACAAGTTCATCTTGGTCTCATCTGTCCATAGGATGTTGTTCCAGAACTGTACAGGCTCTTTTAGATGTTTTTTGGCAAACTCTAATCTGGTCTTCCTGTTTTTGAGACTCACCAATGGTTTACATCTTGTGGCCTCTGTATTTACTCTGGTGAAGTCTTCTCTTAATTGTTGACTTTGACACAGATACGCCTACCTCCTGGAGAGTGTTCTTGATCTGGCCAACTGTTGTGAAGGGGTTTTTCTTCACCAGGGAAAGAATTCTTCTGTCATCCACCACAGTTGTTTTCCGTGGTCTTCAGGGTCTTTTGGTGTTGCTGAGCTCACCAGTGCGTTCTTTCTTTTTAAGAATGTGCCAAACAGTTGATTTGGCCACACCTAATGTTTTTGCTATCTCTCTGATAGGTTTGTTTTGATTTTTCAGCCTAACGATGGCTTGCTTCACTGATGGTAACAGCTCTTTGGACTTCATATTGAGAGTTGACAGCAACAGATTCCAAATACCATACTTGAAATGAACTCTAGACCTTTTATCTGCTCCTTGTCAATGAAATAACAAACTCCCTTTATGAGGGAATAACATACACCTGGCCATGGAACAGCTGAGCAGCCAATTGTCCAATTACTTTTGGTCCCTTAAAAAGGGGGGGGCCACATATCAAATGTGTTGTAATTCCTACACCGTTTACCTGATTTGGATGTAAATACCCTTAAATTAAAGCTGAAAGTCTGCACTTAAAGCACATTTTGATTGTTTCATTTCGAATCCATTGTGGTGGTATACAGAGCCAAAATGATGAAAATTGTGTCAATGTCCAAATATTTATGGACCTGACTGTAAGTGCTCCCTGGCCGCAAAACAGCCGATGGGACAAGCAATGTATGCCTAGAATGTGCGATCTGTCTCTGTGCAATTGGCTGACTACTCCTTTCTTGACACCTGTCATCACAGCAGCACCGTCCGTCCCACATGCTACCAGTTTCTGTAGCCACTGCCCTGTCTCATCTTCGCTTCCTGACACGGTGTCCATTATCTAAGATATGGCCTCAACGATATGGCTAGCATCTGGTTTGTCCACCGATTTTAATACCCACAAAACGTACCTACATCTTCCCTGCTGTTGCTGACCTAACATACACCAGCTCCTCTTCCATCACTGTGCTGTCTGTCAAACTGTCACTCATTACTGACAGGAACTTTGTCATGGCTAATGCTTCTTTCAGTTTTTCTCTTTCGGCTTCAGCAATGAAAAACATGAACCCCTTAGCGCTACTTGGGTTCATATAAGTACTTCCAACTTTCAAGCCTTTTTTCTCATCCACCCAGGAGAAACACAAATTGACTAGCAGTTCGGCTAGCTATCTCGCAAACTTTAAAGGGGCGATTGATTGCAAAACCGATTTTACCTTGTCATAGTTTAAAAATTTGGTTTGGTGTGTAAAATAGACATACAGTGAACCTCAAAGTCCATTGAAACTTCTTTCCTATCAAAATTTCACTTCTCACTACTACTTTGAAACTGCAACTTGCAAATGTTAGCTTTTGAAAGAATGCAACTTGTGACGTCACAACCAATCAGCGCGCAGCTCATCTATATATTCATGAGCATACCATAAAAGGAGAAAAACTAGCGTTTTTTCCCGGGAAAATTTCACTCGATGTGTCAGGGGGCATAGACCAGCACCTGGGCCATTTTCAGCCCAACCAATGTTACATACCCTATTCGGAGACCTTAAGGAACAGTGTGAAATACCCCAAAAACCCGTCAATCACCCCTTTAAGACTTTATGCTAGCCAAGCAGCAAGCACAATGTTAGTTTAATAATACCCAAAACATGACATGTTTAATACTTACTCGGACATCCACACATAGTCCATGAAGGGTCGACCTTTCTTGCCTATCGCGGGTATGTTGCGAAACCACATCTCCATCTTCTAAAGCTCCACCGACTTCATGATGACCAGGGACCTTACCGCATCACTTTGTTGTAGCGAACCAGCTGTCTTCGTTCGTTTAGTCGCAATGCTTTTGACATGGCCAATGGAAATTTCATAGTCTTTTATTGTTTCCACTTTGAAATTGCTTGTCCCAACTACAAAAGAGATCCCCTTAACCTTTTCACTCCCGTACTTCCTACAATCAGTAGGTACAGTGAAAGACATTGGCGGGTGCCAATGTCAAGCCCTGCAGGTACCGTAACAGAAATATAGAAATATCTATATTTAATTTTAGCTAGCAAACAGGCTAAAACGGTTTCTAACGGCTGAGGGTAGGGTCGGGATAGAGCTACGGCGACAAAAGTTACGTTTAGGTTAGGCACCAACCGACTGGTTAGGTTTAGGAAAAAGATTGTGGTTTGGTTTGAAATGCATCAGAGGAACTATCACAAATTTCCTGGTAGAAAAATATAAACATTTTATTATTATATTAGCCTAGCTTTTGCGAGATTTAGGGTAATTTTGCTCACTTTCCGGACGTAGCTGTATTCCTTTCTAGCCATAACCGTTAGTTATTACGAAAAGGTAAGTTCTGCCTATGCAGAATGGCAAGGATTTTGTGTGGATTACAAAGGTTAGCAAACCTAAAAGAAGCCACATATTAATTAAAATGTTGCGGGACATTTACGATGTGTTCATGTTGTTTCTATGTACTTATGTTTTAGGGAAAAAGAGTGACAACCCTCTGTCACCTGACTACGTTCCTTCAATCTTCAATCATGTTCCATCCCCGGAGAAGAGAAAAAGAAGAATGAGGTTAGATGTATTCATAAATATATGGATACTGAAGTTCAGGGGAGCTTTCCGTTTCACTTGTAAAGGTTGTAAAAATAACTCTGGGAGCATTATATGGATCACTAATGTTTAATCGATCAAGTTTTGCTCTATAGCTGCCTATGTCTTTGGAATTGAAGTGCGCAGTGAACTCGGACGGGTTGAAATCCGTGCTGGCGCCGTTCATTTTTTCCTCTACTTTCCTGCCAAAATGGCAGCGTAAACAGTCAAGTCGCGTGACGCCCGCAAGCCCTATCAATACATATAAAAAAAAAAAAGTGGTAGGATGATTTTACAGTGCAAAACACCTAATCAAATGGTCCTACCAGTCAACAATAAACGAGTTGGATGATTTTTCAGTGCAAAATAGCTAATAAATTGTCCTACCATTCTAAAATAAACAGGTAGGATTTTACAATGCAAAATAGGCAACAAAATAAATAAATTAAAACTACCAGCCAAACTAGTTGTAAGAACCGAAGAACAGTCCCTGAAATTCGTTTTTGCTGGTTGGGATGTCTGTGTTTGAAATGCTTACTTTATTTGTTCTGGATGGTACAATGTATAGTGAAAAATATATCTGTTAACATACTCTGAGTTCAAACCACATTTCTGTGTTGACCTATTCAGGACGATTTTTTTAGTCAACCCTGAGTAAAGCTTGCGCTAAAAATCCATCATCAATGGAAAACGGACACTTTTCATCATGGCAACAGGAGAAAAAAAGACTCAAACCGTCTAGTGGAATCCGAAATATTAATGACTGCTTATAGCGAAAATAAACCGATACTTCCTTTTTTTTATACCATAGCAGCAGCAAAATAATGTGAGTTGGCATAGCAAAATATGCATTGACCAGGTACGCTCCCTTTGCCGGTAGTTTGATTGAAAGGTGATCTGAACAATCATAACGCAAACATTATGTGCCAGACAATGCTGAAAACATCAGTTTCTCTTGTATAAAAAAGCTAATAATAACCACAATGCATTATTTTTATTTTACAAATTACAATCATTAAATTAATTATATATCATATAACCTGCTAAGCATTTCATTTTGGAAATATCAAATGTACATCATATTTACAGAGTCATATGTGATCTACAAGGCGTTTCCATGGATATTACCAGAGAGATGGCAACAGAATCATTAATGGAGGATACCACTACAGAGGAAAGCACTACGGTCACTGAAATGGGTATGTGTCATGTTTTTTGAGACAGGAATCTCTCAAACTGCACAGGGCTACCCACACACACATTTTTGCATCAAAGTGAATGCATTCCAGATGGTAGTCACACTTCACAAAAAATGTCACACCATAGCATCCTAGTAATCCCCATCGTCCTATAATTTAGTAATAGTAGGCCTACTCGGGATTACGTTTGAGACTGTAGGTGTCACCACTGTGCTTCTGGAGGTATTGACAACCTGTGTAGCTGTATTGGTCTGGGCACTTTATTTCTTAAAGTCCATAGCTTTTGTCGTAGCTTCTCTGAAGAACATTCCTCTCAGGAGATATACAAGAACTGTGGGCGTTGGGATTAAAAACAAAGCCACACATATTGACTTGGCTTCCTGTGATTTATGTGTATTGGGCTGCCACAACTGGCACAAGCTCCAGGCCTCTTCATTGCTGTGGTTTGCAGTATCTTCTTCTTCTTCAGCATGCTGGTGGCAAGCTGCTCGTTAGTGTGCTCTTCTGGGGTATATCCTTTTGAAAGAGGATGAAGTAAGACAAAGAGAGCGTACACAATGCCAGATGTGTCTCTGATTCAAACTTTGAGACCATCCTGGCATTGTAGCATTCTATCTGGTCTTTTGTCAGGACTGTAAAGAAAGTGCTTGGCTGTGGTGACAAAGGGAGTACTGGAAATTCATCAATAGGGTTTAATAGGGAGGCTCTAGGCCAAGTGTTGTCCAATAATGGGAGCTACACACACACATTTGGGGGCCGAGCAGCGATGCTGCAAAGCCACCTTAAGTGTTTCTACGTTTTCTTATTGGGTGTGCCTGCGTCAGAAAGGTGCACACTTATCTCACATATATATTTATTATTGGTTGTTATTATTTTCCCACCCCTAAAAAAAACATGAATATTTACACTACATAGACAATGTCGGTGTCAAAATGTTCGTCTTAGTACCGATTGCGTTGCTTGTATTCGCTTGACATTTGACGGTTTAGGTATAGTTCAAGTTTTTGTGGAGAAAGGTGAAGCTAACGGTGGCTAACTAGCTAGCCACAGTCACAAACCCGCGTCTCAAATAGTAGAATGTTAGTTTATAAGCTTGTTAACTCTTGTGTACTGGGAGATAGCTAGCTAGTAAGTGGCTAGCTACCTAAACCGGCAAGACAGCTGCAGAAACGCCACAAGCAAAGAGGCCAGGGTGATAACTAGGATCAGATGGCTGAGCGGCTAGGGAATCGGGCTATGAAGCAGAAGGTTGCCGGTTCGATGCCCGGCCATGGATAATGACGTTGTGTCCTTGGGCAAGGCACTTCACCCTACTTGCCTCGGGGGAGAATGTCCCTGTACTTACTGTAAGTCGCTCTGGATAAGAGCGTCTGCTAAAATGACTACATGTAAATGTAACTATTTACTCATTGGGTGTGCTTGCCTTTGGCAAGAGCACAACCATTGTTCGCTCTCCATACATATTTATTATTATTTATTTTCCCACCCCTAAGGATCCCTCAATATTTGGACTACATAGACAACATGGGTGTCAAAAGGTTCGTCTTGGTAGCGATTGCGTTGCTAGTATTGGGATTTAGGTTCAGTTGCACTGTTAAGGCTTGAATTACGTTTTTGTGGCAAAAGTTCCTTGTGCAGCCAAAGGGAACTCGGTGCTAGCCTAACGTCACAACGTCAGCACATGTCAGCAATGATGCATAGATACGACCAGAGAACGTTATAGTAAGAAAATATCAGCAAGCCCTAAGCATTACCTAAAAGTCTAACAAAACGAGTTGAGGCTACTTTTCGCTAAGTACCTACAGACATGTCTTAATCTGCTGGACAAGTGAGTTCCCCTTCGTTCTTTTGGTGAGCAGTCTCACTAGCCCTACTTACCTGGCGTCATGGAGCCGAGCAGTTAAATAGTTATTTAGCACTAGCGTTGTTAGCTACTGTATCCCTGTGTTTGCGCTGTTGCTCAGCAAGTATCGTGCCGTGGTGTAGGAGAACTGATCGACAAGCGCATTATACATTAAACAGTTCCCCAGTATTTCGCGGGCCTTTTTTGTGATAGTTGTGGGCTAAATTTCCTGATTTTGTGGGAGCTTTTCCAAAATGTTGCGATGAATGTTGCTGTGTTTTTTAGGTGTTTGTTGTGATGAAATTGCGGGAGCAAGTGAAAGTTGCGATAAAAAGTTGCGAATTTCCCTCTTTGTAATTTTAATTGAGTTATTTGTTGAAATTTAAGTAATTAACAAACATTCATCAAAGAATAAAACCATTGAGAAATGGTCCCCTAAATAACCTTACCAACATGCCAATTTTCATCATATACCATTTTTAATCCTTATCCAACCAGGATTTACATTGTATTGAAGGGAGGAATCTCCCTTTTTTTAACAAAAAAGATTGAAATCTTTCCTATGGCTGAGAAATAAAAATGTTAGTGAAACGAAAAGAAAATGCCGTGCAGCAGAAAGAAAATGGAGGAAAACAAAGATCACTATCCACTACAATATCTACAAAGATACACTAACCACCTTCAACAAAACCATCCGTCTAGCAAGGAGAGAATATTTCTCCAACATTATTACAGAAAATGCCAGAAATTCCAGAGTTCTTTTCTCCACCATTGACCAGCTGCTAAACACTGTCCCTGCCCCACCTCCATCCTCAGCAGTTAAATGTGAAGAGCTTGCTTTGTTCTTCAAGAACAAAATAACTTTGATCAGAGCGAGTATTATTAATAGTGGGGTCGAAACTGACATCAGTAGATTCTGCAACATAACCATGAGCACATTTACCTGTATCACACTTAGTGAACTTTCCAAAATTGTCAGCGAATCTAACTCCACAACCTCAGATATTGATCCTATACCCACAACATTCTTTAAGCGAGTGTTTGATAGTGTCTCAGGTCCGGTGCTAGAGATTATAAACACATCCCTTAGAACTGGCGTCTTCCCAGATGCCTTCAAAACAGCTGTTGTAAAGCCCCTATTAAAGAAACCCAAATTGGATAACAGTCTACTTGCAAATTACAGACCAATATCAAACCTCCCATTTATTAGTAAAGTACTGGAAAAGATAGTTTTAGTCCAATTAAATTATTTTCTTGAAGAAAATAACATCCTGGAAGTCTCGCAGTCAGGTTTCAGGAAATATCACAGTACTGAAACTGCTCTCACCAAAATAATTAGCGACCTCAGACTAAACTCTGATGCAAATAAAGTCTCTATCCTTATCCTGTTAGATCTCAGTGCAGCATTTGATACAATTGATCACGACATCCTAATCAATAGACTGGAAAAGCTTATTGGGTTCACGGATAGTGTATTGAACTGGCTGAAATCATATATCACAGGAAGGAAGTTTTATGTTAGTTTAGGTGACCATAGGTCCAAGAAACATCAGAACTGCTACGGGGTTGCTCAAGGAAGCTGCTTAGGTCCATTACTTTTTTCTCTTTATATGTTACCACTCGGCGACATAATCAGAGAACATAACATAGATTTCCATAGCTATGCGGATGACACACAACTATATATATCCACTGAACCCAACGATGCAACGGCCATCAATTCCATTACAAACTGCCTGTTGGCAATAAACAAATGGATGAATGATAACTTTCTTAAATTAAATGAAGACAAAACCGAAGTCCTACTATGTGGCCCCAAATCCAAAAGAGAGATGCTTATTAAGAATCTTGGAGGCTTAACCCCCTGTCTTAAACCAGAGGTGACGAGTCTCTGCGTAATCCTGGACTCAGATTTGAATTTCAACTCTCACATTAATAAAGTGACCAAAACAGCTTTCTTTCACCTGAGGAATATAGCAAAGGTACGACCATTCATAAACCAAAATGATGCAGAGAAGTTAATTCATGCTTTTATATCCAGCCGGCTGGACTACTGTAACGCACTTTTCACTGGTCTTCCCAAGAAAACCACTGAAAGACTACAGCTCATTCAAAATTCTGCAGCTAGATTATTAACCAAAACTAAAAGGAGAAAACACATTAGTCCTGTCCTAGCTACTTTACACTGGCTCCCTGTTACCTTCAGAATTGACTTTAAGGTCCTTTTTCTCACATACAAAGCTCTACACGGACAAGGACCTAGCTACATTGCTAACTCCTTTATAAACTACACACCAGCTAGAACACTGCGATCATCAAATGCAGGCCTATTAGAGGTCACCAGAAGCAGTCATAAGAAGATTGGTGATTCGGCCTTTGTCAATTACGCCCCAAAACTATGGAACAAATTACCCATAAATATTAGGGAAGCTAACACTCTAGACATTTTTAAAAGACAGCTTAAAACCTACCTTTTTACCGAAGCATTTAAGTAATTTGATCTCAAAAGGGTTTTCCTACTTTTTAAAGTTGTTTTCTCTCTTGAACAGAGATCTTATTGGGATTTTTATTATTGTTTGAATTATTTATCACTTGTATTATTGTTTTTATTGATTTTATGTAAAGCACCTTGAGCTACAATTCTTGTATGAAATGTGCTATATAAATAAAGTCTTACTTACTTACTTACTATCTGTCTGCAATACCGCTCTCGGCCTCTACGCAACTCGGCGCTCTCATGCTTGCCAGGCATTGACAGTAGAAGAAAGCACACGCAGCAATTGACTGGTTGGGCAACCCTGGATACAGACAGGACTGTTAACGGTGTGTTTTTCACCTGGAAGTCTCTAGAAATCTGGCACCTTATTGAACGAAATTAAAGAGTTCACAGACACTAGAATGAATGCGTTCACAGTATCGTTCATCAGGCAGTAATACAGTATGTTCAGTTCACGTTCACCAAAATTATCAACGAGTTCATGAACTTTCGTTCAATGAACGCGTTCAGGCGCAACACTGGATTTAACCCCTACTGAGGAGAGTTGTGGGAGACGACGATGATTGTCAAAAGTTGCTGGAAAATTGCGGTGATTGGGTAAAATTGCAACGTCGCGCCGAATTCGCGGGGAATCGTTGAATTCGCGTGAATTGGTGCGGTCGCAACATCGCAAATTCCTGGAGGGACTGATTAAAGCTTTTTAAGACTTGCATGTACAGTACGTAATATGTCACATTAAATAATGTATTTGAACTCAAGCTTGTATGTTGCATAATTGTACAGAATCGCTGCACTGTTTAGGATTATATTAGACTACAGTAAATAAGTAGTCTGGTTCAGTACAGAAGTGAAGTGAACACCATTTTGCTACCTGCAAATATACCTACAGCTGACAAAAATACAGCCCAGGCTGGTGTCATCGCAAGAAACGTGGTTGAAATGCAAAACTAGTTGGCTGTGGTAGCTCTACTTAGCCTACCCATTTTCCCACCCTTAAACAAACATGTAGACTAGCTAGGTATGTTTGCAGGCTGTGATATCAACACCCTGCATTTTTGTACGCCCTTCGACCTAGCTCCTGCGATTCCCACACAGCATTAGTCTAGTAGTTAGCTAGCTCACAGTACAATTTCCCGGGGTCAGCTTCTCCACGCAGTGCTCTAGACTGAGACCAAATGGTCGTATTTTATGTTGTTACTGATGTAAGGTTTACAAGTAATGCATATATTTAGGGTCAATCTACTAAACATATATTTACAATGTTTACACAGTTAACTACTTGCATATTTGTGTTACAATTATTATATGGTTACGATAATCTACCTCTGTGGTTTCCTTACATTTACCTTAGTTTAAGTCCTGCTAACGTTTGATTGGTTGGTTAGCAACATGTGAGAGGGAGAGGAGGAAGTGTGGATGTTATGGCACGGATAAAGTGTGGAGTAAAGTAAAGTGCTGTTTAAGAAAGTTATCCGTCTCCATCTGGCTGTCTCTTCTTATTAAGAGTGATCCAACCAACATATACCGAACCCTCACGTTACACTGACAATGATTGCTTCCAGTAATCTTCTTTTGAATTAGCCATTTTCCCCTAAATAAATGGCATGCTTATTTACGTTTTTGGGGGCGTATATTTTCAGTTAGCAGATGGTAGGGCCTACTGTTTGAATCGCGATTCCATCTGAGATACTGCCGGTGACAACGTTGTTAGAATAAGTTTGTTTCAAGGGGGGTCTTTATTAATGAATGAATGCAATATGAGTAGGCAAAATGCTTGAAAATATCACTAGAAGGGAAATACTTAACGGACGTTAAAGTCATAGAAGTTAGGACCATTTTTTACACTGGATTGCACAATATCTTCGTTTTGATGCAGCTTTTCAACTATGAGGCTGCTATAGCTTCCCTCTTGCAGGGGAAATAAGACAACCATTTCATTCTACACTTAACTCTTAGTATTTTGAGTTGTAAATGAGTATCAAGAAATGTGTGCTTTTAAATGTATGCAATTTTCATAAATAATAAGTATGCATTTGTATATAAAATATACAAAAATATCAGTTGTTAAAATTTCAGTTAAATAACTGACCCGTCTGCAACCAACGCAAGCACACCCCACAAATTGTACCCTCTCTAGTTGTACGATGTTATTGTAAAAAGGATGTTACTTTAGGTAGCCTATTTCAATCAACAATGGATTTTAGGAAATGTATTCTACGCAGTCGTTAGCTAGAGCTACCTTGTTGCTGATGCAGAATTAAAGGACAACGTTCATGTTACTTTTAATACTAACGGAAAGTAGACAATGTCGTAATCTTATGATTCAGGCTTTTACGCTCAATAAGATAGCTCTACCCATCACAAAATGAAGATGTCTAATGTATGCGGTTGTTTATTTAGGTAGGCTTAATAGTTTAATCATACGCGCTGTGACTTCAAAACAAGTGGCAGACATGCACAGTTTCCAAAAACCACAAGGAAGCCGAGTAAAATCTTTCTTATTTCCAAAGTCGGGGTAAGGTCTTAATCGGCGTATTCATAACGCCAGGGCAGGACTTAAGGGGGTGGGGGCCCCTGGGCTTGAGTCATTTTCGGGCCCTACCTTCTATACATGACTTTAAATAGAACAAAATGATACATACACAAGCTATGTATGTTCTGGATAAATTGAGAATACAATAGATATCACAATTCTGAACAAACAACTAAACAAAATTTAAAAAATTATGTTAATTGCTGAAGTCTATTTAAAATGTTAAAATAATCTGAATTATAAAAAAAAAACGTGGTTTGAATGATTCAATTACTCACTCAAATACTTCATGTTTCATGGACGAATCAGCATTTTTGAACGAATCTCCTGAATGAACGATTCAATGACAAATATTTAAAGCCATTATATCTGGTGAATGTCTGGGTGAATACTCGATTCTGATTGGCTGCAGGGGTGTCCATTATCAGATGATAATGTACACCTATTAAGTAGTTCCAGCAAAACTTTCTTTTCACCATTCTAAATTATTGCGCTGGCTACATTGTATGCGCAAAGAACTATACTCTTTGGTATGAGCCTGTACAAAGTGTCTGAAATAACTAGCTAACCATAACAACAGGGACGCAGTCAAAGCCTCCGTTTACAATTTTGAAAGACTTTAACAAGCTAACATGTAATTACAACAATGAGTGACTTCAATATTTCTTTTAACCTATTTGGAAAATGTTACCTTTATGAATTTACTGTGTCACTGTCACGTAACCGCTAATCACACATCCCATTCGCTATTCACCTCGCTAGTCAGACAGGCTGCGGCCAACACGACATGCCGATTTATTTTGTTCGTAAAAATCTTGATTTGATTTGGGGACAGTGACATGGCTGGATAGCTGGCTAGTATTGTTGTTAAACATACGATCAAATTATAATGACTGTTTGGAGAATATATCAACTTTGATACGATCATCTCACATCCATTTGCTATTCAACTTGCTACAGTACACAGGCTGCGGCCGTACTGTAGCTTAGTACTAGTAGTATATGTCCGATACCTTGTTCGTGAAAATCTTCATATTGATTTGTGGACAATGACATGGCTGTTTAGCTATCTGGTCTTCTTGTCCAACATATTGTCAAATTATATTTACTGTTTGTCAACCGTACACAATGTTATTGCCTATGAATCTTGCTAGCATAACTTATCTTTCTGGCTAATAAATAGCTCAGTCCTCCACTGCGCGTAAATGTAAACCGGGGCCTGGGCTGGAGCCCAGTCAAGCCCAATGGTAAGTCCGGCCTTTCTTTGATGCATGTGAACATTTTACTCGGCTTTCTACATGTAGCCTACCTAGAAGTTGAATGGAAAAGCTTTTTCGCTACTCCTCCTATAATTTTTGTCAAATCTTCAAAATGGCCAGAGATGATCACCAGACTCAGCCTCACGAATGTTATCATAGGGCCTATGTATTTTGGATTTTCAAAATTGTTTGTCTGGTGCAGTTACGCACTACCATGATTTGATTGTATTGTATTTTAGGCTGGTGAATGACCGTGGTAAAGTTGGTTGGAAGTTCGATATTCGACAGATATTCGGACGCCCAGTTTGTGTTATTTTAACCGGTGTTAGCACCGCTACGACCGGCCACTTAGCTTTTGGCTGACTAAACAACGCGTATGTTTAGGGACCATCAACAAATTACACGTTTCAAAAGTCAATAGCTTCTCAACCACATGAACTACGAGCGTCAAAATAATGTTTAACTGTTGAAGATGTAAGGTCACGTTAATAAAAAATACATATTATTATTTTTAATATATATATGTGTATATATATATATATATATAGCGCCCGATCACAAAGTAAGTCATTTAAGGTTAGCTTCATGACTTAAAAAAGCTCTATAGCTTGCTCTTTTATTAAACAAACTAAATGGTCTTATGTTATTTATCTTACTTACACGGCAGCATGTCATTTCTGTCTCTACATGTTTGGGCGACCGTGTCTCTCGTCGCCCCCCCCCCCCCCCCCCCCTCCCCCAAAGCTGTAAACCTAGGGGAAACACTGAAGCCTCTCAAAAGTTATCACGTTTCTTTTTTCTTTTTTTTTATCGTTTGTACGGTACAGCCAAAGTCGTAAATAAAGGCTCCATAAAGGAAGCAAGGTCATTTCTCAGCGGATGTAAAAAAAAAACATTTAAACTGCTTGGCCCGCTCATTGCAGCTACATTTGTTGTTGTTGCTGCAATGTTTGTTAATTTATTTAGTTTACATTATTATTTAATTGTTAGTACAAAGTCAGACTTATTCTAACTATAGGTCAACTAACACACTGAAGTCTTTGATAGTCTGTCATCCTCATGGCTCCATTATGTTTGCATCTACATATTACACAGGATAGATTTCTGACCAAGATATATCTCTCTCATAATGCCAGGAATCTCTGTGTGTATCTATATTTTGAATCAGATTTTAGAGCAGTGAGTTTCCCAGGACTCTGCAACTCTCAGTTCTCTCAGAACTGGGCACTCTGCAAAGTAAACATTTTGCAGGTGCCCTTTTTGTAATCCAACAGAGTGCAGTGCCGCGATTTCCGTTGTTGGGATAAGTATTTCAACATTTTCCCAAAATTATTTGGTGCCAGTTTTGCCATGTTCAGCTCACACCATACGCTTCACTAGCACGTGCACTAAGAGGCTATATCGGAGGCTGTACTTCTGTTGAACATTCACATCAGTGAGTTTTGTTAATGAACTATTGCGATTAACAAAGGCATTTGCAATTAAATGAAACTAAGCTCAACGCACCGGAGTTCGTAGTAAGGAAAGGGAAATTCTGATTCATTATTTAGAAGTGAATTCGCTTTTACAACCAATATGGCCAGGTTAGTGTTGACTGCTGGCATACAATTAACTAGATAGATACAGATACAAATAACCAGGCAGAATCATTTAAGATCAAATTCTTATTTACAAAGATGGCCTGGCAAAAAGCAAAAGCTTTTTGAGGGAAAGGGGGCTATGGAATACAAATCTGGTTAAAAGCATAACGGCACACAACCACAGCAGTACAACACACAGAAGAAAAACAAGCAGGGCATTTTTACATAGGGAATCAGAGAGGATAAAAAATTTAAAAGCACAAGAACACAAAGCAAGACACAGACTATTTACACCAGACAACAACTATAACCAAGACATAGACTGACTGGCAGGAATGAACAGAGGATACAGGCAGGTGAGAAACAGACAAGGCAACATTAGTGCAACAGTAAGACTAAACTAGACAGTTGGCAACAGATCATACAGACAGACCATGGGGATGAATAGGACAACAAATACTAAGGGGAGGGGTTAACAGGTGAGAGAGCATTTACAGAAATCGGTGAGGATGAGTGATGTTTTTTTTTAAGGCAGGGATAGAAATGAATGTGTCCAGTTTGAAATGTTTTTGCAGAGCATTCCAGTCAGAGGCAGCAGCGGACTGAAATGATGCTAGACCTAGGATGGATTTGTGTTTGGGAATTTTTAACTGGATATACAGAGAGGACTGGGTGTTGTGCGTGACAGGAAGCAGATGCAGCAGGTGAGCCAGGTAGGGGGGTGTCCGGTGAAGAAGGGTCTTGTAGATGAGGATAGGCCAGTGAATATTAATCAAGTTACAATGAGTACTATTGCAGCATAATGAAGGGGTTTAACAACTGATTGAAACACACACAAAAATGTGTAAAATAATGCTTTGTTAGCAAAAAAAGAAAAAAAAAGAAAAACGTTTTATGTGACTGTCCCACATTACCTGATCATGTCAGGTAATGTGGGACAGCATTCTTCAGGTAAAGTGGGACATCTAGTAATGCTTTGTTTATGCTATAAAAGTAATTTAATTTGACAGTTTTCACATTTTTAATACCAATGCATCACATTGCACTTAAGTTCCCAACTAAATAACAACTTTCAGACTTGTAAGCGTGACCACTAACGCTAGTCCAACGAAATGCTAACGCATCGTGACTAGCTAGCTAGCACATAGACTGCAGATCACCAAGGTTTACCTCAGTTATACTTTATGCCTATCCACCTTTTTCCTGGTTAGCGAATTTACCCATGATTCATAGCGGGTTTCAACCGGAAAACGGTTGTCCTTTTCCGGTTCGAAGCTTGTGTACGTTTGATAGCTTGTAGTTTTTTATCTTGTTTGCTGTAAAAGCCGGTGTTTCTCAATGGATGAAGCACAAATGGACAAAAAACGGAGGTGGATACACACCATGGATGTTTTAACAAGTCGTGACGACAGTACCGTAACAGTCCCTCATCCATCCCGTCTGACGGAGTGGCTAGATGACATGAAGCAATGGCCCGATGTTAGCTACATCGACGTTGTTAAT
Organism: Osmerus mordax; assembly: GCF_038355195.1. Lineage (NCBI taxonomy): Eukaryota > Metazoa > Chordata > Actinopteri > Osmeriformes > Osmeridae > Osmerus > Osmerus mordax. The sequence continues at coordinate 11,149,658 of NC_090066.1, read as the reverse complement.
TACCTTTTATTTTCTGAAGGTGTTGATGGCGAAGAATTGCGTAATTACAAAAGCACAGAAGCTTATACTTACTTGCATAGTAACAAAATAGGCAGTGGCGAAAATCTGCTATCAACTTTGGGGGGAACAATTATGACATTTTCTCAAGAGCAATTTCTGAGGGAGACACCAAAATGACTGCTGTAACACAGCCTACATTGTAATATGTTAAATGTATATTGAGGAACCATGATTAATACTCTTGGATCATTTATAGTTAGTAACTGAAGGGTTGTCTCAACTTGTTCAAATGTAGTTATAGTAGTGTTTCTTATCACTCAAGTATGAATGCAGGTGTACAGTATTTACAACCAGCAATACCAAGAAAGGCCAGTATGTACTGTACACTGTATGGGTGAAGTTTATGTAATTACAATGGGCATGGTGCAGTCTCATCTAAAATAATCTCAATTGAACCATCATAAAGTCGGGGGAAATTGCAAAACCATTTCTCTTGAAATGTCAACACTTTGTTGGCAAGAGTCTGCTGTTCTATAAATTGTGGGTGTGGCTGATATGGTTCTGTGCCACCACTGAGGTGACTAGACAGTGCTGTGCCACTGTCTCCTATACTGGTGCTGCTGGCAAAAAGGTTGACCCCCGGTCCTGCCATGGCTGTGACACTTTCATCTGAAGTCTCTCCCTGACTCTTTCCCTTTCACCACCCTAATTGACTCAGTCTGTCTCCTAGAAAAGAAATAAGATGTTTGCCATCCTCCTAACTACCAGTACCCAATACTACACAATTAATCACAACAACAATACCATTGCCTCAAATTAATCTTGGTTCAGTCACCAGTTTAAGTAGAGAGTGGGGGTATCCATGGCATTGTCCAATTATGTCCCTATTTTACAAGTCTAAAGAAGAGAACCCGTCATGTTGCCAAACAAGAGACTCAACAAACTTATTTTAGCACATTTCACATCATTTTTATGAACATTTTATCAACTAGTCTTTGAAATTAGGCCACTAGGGTTCTTTCTTTGCGTTTTGGTGTCCTGAAATGCTCTGATGTCCGTCTTTCTTTTTTCTGCAATTTTTCTACCATGCTGGCCGCACACAATGTACAGGTTATTTACAGTAGGAGATGGGCTTTTATCATTTATTACCATTCTTCTAGAATAGGCTTCGATCTACCAGGTAGCTAGACAGTCAGTTAGGAAAGGTGAAACAGATAGTGATACATGAAACTGTCTGCTTAGATCACCTATTACACGGTTAGTTTTTAATTTCATAAGTGTCATGAGAACTTGATCTCGAACAGGCATTGTAAATGAATTACTGGCATGTCCTTCCAGTGTTGATGCAAAAATGTCAAATGTTTCTAGATCTAGACCAGTGTAGAGGAAAGCATCCGCGTTATGTTGAAGCAAAAAGTAGGCAATGTCATCACACTGAGTCATCTTATCCTGCACATCTTTTCTGCTGGCTGCCTTGCAGTAATCATGATCTTGTCGGGCAGGGTCCTCCCACTGTGTATGGACTGAGTGTAACTGTTGGTGAATGGGAGTTGCAGAACTTGAGTTGCTGATCTGGTCTGAAGCAGTTGAGGACAGGCCCGCTGAGCAGTCTGACCAAAACAAAAGTATTGCCAAAGTTACACAGTAGGAAACTTCTAGTGTTTACACACTAGAAGTACAACATGTTATAATTGACCAGTAAATGTACATTTTGTATTATTTATCTAAAACTGAAAAGGTAACTAGCAACTAAAGCTCTCAAATAATTGTACAGTAGTGGTGTACAAGTAGGCTATAATATTCGCCTTTTGAAATGTATTGGAGTAGAAGAAAGTATAGGGATGAACTGATAATGAGTGAAACACGTGACGAATGAAAATTTCTCTGAGCTCATACAACACTGATATGTCAAACTGACATTACATCAGCATGTACAGTATGAAGTACTTAAGCAGAACCCTAACGTCTGTAACGTTTTCTTTATATATGGCTTGCAGCTTTGAAACTAAAACACCCTCCAAAGAATTGATGTATGTTTGCTCTTTCCATTTCTTAAAATAAATATATATATTGCTGCATAAAACGTGGAATAACCGTAAAGTTACAGTTTAACTTACGAGGTCTTCCTTCGATGTCTTCATTGCTGCTGCTAGCCGTTTCCGACACAGTTAGCCAGACTAGCTTTCTCCTCGTCTTCGGAGGTGGTCGGTCGTAGCCCAGATAAAGCTCCGGATCAGGATACCGTTCGGTTGGATTTTTGTTTAAGAAATGGAAAGAGCAAACATATACTTTTTTTGGAGGGTGTTTAAGTTTCAAGGCTGCAAGCCACGCTGTTTTGCGTTCCTCAGTCCTTGGCATGCAGTGCAAAGCATACGGCGATAGACACGGACAATTTTTTCTAAGTTGTTTGTTCGAAGCAAGACGTTTCTGACAAAATGTTCAGTTTTCTGGAATTGTTATGGCAACCAACAACGGCACAAGTTGAACCTGAGCTCATGTTAACAATTAAACACAACTTATTGTAATCAATGTAATGTTCTCTGTCGATATACGCTAGTAGAGGTTAGCCGCTGAACAGGAAACGCAAAACCGGAGAGCGGAAGTAGGTCAGCACCCATAGGTTGCTGGAGAAACAGGCGAATTGTATAAGTCAAACCCCACAACCAAATGAATCTTGCCACACCCTTGCACCTAGAACTGTTGTATATAAACTAATTATTATTAATATTAGCAGACTAGGCTGACAGACATGACTGTCCCACTTTACCACACAAGCTGTCCCACATTACCTTAAAATGCTGCCTGAGTGAAAGAGGGGGTCATGTTATGTTTGAAAGTGTGTAGCTCCTAAAATACTGTGTATTCCCATTTTAATTCAACACGAAAATGTTCCTAAGCCCTAAAACCATTTACAAAAACACCACTGAGGTGAGTTAACAGTTTTTTTTGTAAGTCTACTGGAGCCTCTACAAAAAAGTGTCCCACATTACCTGAAATCACCCTACATGTTATGCCACCGGTCGGTCACTTAACCAGTCGTGTTGGCTGGGCTAGCTAGCAGTGGCACGGAACAAAGTCACATAATGTGACGGGACTGAATTTAAAAGTATAAAAAAACACACCAGGGAAACCGACAACATCGGCAACCATGTACCATGCATTTTTATTTCATGTTATCTTCATTTTTGTAAAATTCAGTCTCGTCACATTATGCAACTTAAATTAACGCTAGTGTTTAACGCTCCTCATTCACATAAAGTTGCGAATATTCCAGCTTGCAATGCTCCACTCCGCTCGCCTTCCCACAATGCACTACACAAGCGTTAACGCCCGGCTTCATTGAAAATGAATCGGAAGCCAACACTCTGCGCCGTCCACTCCGCCGTAGTGGACACGCACCGTTTTGACAAATGGCTCAACCATTGTGCATGTAATTATACTTCTGTTATCTAAATGTCTAGATCAGTGGTTCTGAAACTTTTTACACCCCGTACCGCCTCAGAAAATATTCTCTCCCAAGTACCACCATTATGACCGACGTGAAAATACAGTAGCGCAAGCCTACCGTATTGAGCTACACACAGTTCACGCAGTAACTATTGTGTATGTTTGCATGAGTCACTATCCGGGAACAGTCAGGTAGTAGCGCGTGCCAACATTTATTTTTGTTTCGACGCAAAAATATTATTGGGAAGTCAAAACTTACATTTATATTTCATTTGACATTTATGCATTTAAGACAATTAAAATAATTAAGACAGTTACAACAAACCAACAAGAGCAACAAGTCTCTCAATAAGAGTCATTGTGATCCTGGAGGAAACTAACATCAGGTCCAGCCAATCATTCCTAAGTGCCGTTGTACTCCCGGAACAAGTGCATCTTGAGCCTTTTCTTGAAGGTGGGGAGATAGTCAGTGTCCCTGATGGAGGTGGGGAGTTGATTCCACCATTGGGGGGCCAGACAGGAGAAGAGCTTGTGTTGGGACCGGGCACTCTTGAGCGGTGGGACCACCAGACGGTTGTCAGAAGAAGACCGTATGTGGTGAAATCACATTTCAATGATATCATGGGAAAGGTATTTAAATATTGCATGCCCCCGGACCCCCCTAGAGTGTCGGGGGTTTGCCGTAGCGTTCTCACATTTTTTTACCCATGACCTGTTTGCATGCCTGTATTTTACTCGCCAGACTTTTTACATGAAATGCACGAATAATGCAACTGGGAAAAAAAGTACATTATCTGTCTGAATTAGTCTTTATGTTGCATATGGATTTAATCTACCATTTTTTAGCAAATGGCTTTCTCTTGCCACTTGAATTCAGCCACCTCTCCACAGCTGATGATGGATCATACTGCTGAAGCTCTGGCCTCCTGTTTAAATGAAGATCAGGTCTGAAAGGTGTGAGGATGTGAGACTGCTGCGGACACCTGATTTTTATTCTATTTTGGTCACTGAAGGCTCTTTCGCAGTTGGCAGAGCTGATTAGTAGAGCAAAAATAATCTGAACAAGGAACAGTAATCTTAAATTGTCTTGATAACAAAAAGAACTATTAAGCGTTTTCTGTTCAGACTGGAATTGTAGCTTTTTTGCATCCATCTCTTTGTGCGTGACGAGTGCCGTAGCAAGTCAATCTTTTTGTGAGAGAAAGCGACAGGCAGTGTAGCGTTTTACCTTCCCTAGCGACAATCTTATTTAGCGACGAGCGACAAATCTAGCGACTTTCCGTTACTTTGGCAATCTCCGTTTTCGTTATTGAGCAGCAGAAAAATAACTAATTGTACGTCTGTCATAGTATAAATGGTATAAATCATGTTTGATTTGTCCCTTGCTATGTTAAGCTCAAGAGCACATAACCCTTGGTTATGTCCAGAGAAAAATATGCCTATCTAATATGTTTCTTGAATCATTGATTTTTTCATTGATCATTGTTTTCTTATGCCTATATAGCCATAAGTTAGTTCTTTGTAAGGTGTGACTAGGAAAGGCCTGGGTCACAAATTTAAGTCGAAGGTCACACTATCTCCAAAGTGTATAATGCCATGCAACTTTGAATGAGGAAAATAGGAGCGACAAGGCCATTTCTAGGAGCCCTATCAAAGGACCTAAACAAAAGCTATCTAGCTCCGTTTTTTTTTCTGTGCCTGCAAAGGCTATGCTAATCATCTTGTATCCTCCCATATTGTGATACCATATACTCCCTTGATCCCCTTTATTCATTGTTCAGTCTTCTGTGATACTCAACTTGAGTGTAACAGACACTGCACCTCACATATGTGTAATAAATACATTGATTTTGTCTTAACTACACTTGACACTTTGAGAGCAATTGGGTATTATCCAATACGTCTTCACTAGCAAAATCTGTATAGTTTATTATATAGTCTATAATTATGTGCAAAATGACAAATGTAAGTGGATTCTATGAAGTACATTAGCGTCACATTGGCATTTGTGTGTTGACTGGTAAGTGCAATTCTTTTGTCATGAGATAGTGGGAACAAATTGTAAAATGATAATGTTTTGTAAAGTGGATAAACATAACTAACAAATGCAAAATGCATTTGTTAATCACACATGAGAAACAAATCATTATGACTTTGATAGTTTGCAACTATTTTGCAAATGGTAGGCTAAACCATTTATGAATGTAATAAGGTAGACCTAATAAAAGGAGATGATGGCATGGGAGGGGCTGCTATGATAATTGGATTCACAAAACTGTAACCGATTATTCTTGAAGGGTTATAAATCATAATAGAGACACTGACAGACTAGTCTGAGATTTGTGAACAACAGACATCTAGAATACCGGATATGGCACTACAAATAACAGGAGTGGAAGACCATGGGTTGGGAAACAAACTTTAACCTATTATATAGTAAAATGTTTTATTGAATGCAATTGGTTGCCTTGTATCTGTTCTGGTCCTTTGTCTTAAATTGAGCAGTTGCTGGATATCTAGATTTAACTTTGCCATTGCATCAAGTAAATATGACTTGTCAACGTAGTCAATTGTATAGACCAATTATTTGTTTGTAAACATTCGGGATGCGCGCGCAATGTGGTTGCAGAAAACCGGGAAAGGATAGCCTTTATAATGGCTAGAGAAGTACACGGATTATACAAATAGTTCTATTTAAAAAGACCAAAAAGGTATAGGAGGACAGCCTTAAAGAGAGAAAGCGATTCCCCATTGATCTGTCACATCAGAATTTTGATTTGGGTTACGAAAGTCTTGAAATTTGAGTGAGAATGTCGCCCGGTAGGCAGCCATGTCTTCACGTCATGTCACAAAGTTCATCATTTTACAGTTTTACAGTCAATCATACACCTAAAAAGTCGAGCAGGGCAGCTTTCAAGAGATATGGGAATTCTGCTGTTTGCCAGCTGGTCTGATTATTTTTGTGATTTGTGTAAAACTGGCAATCTGAGTGAGACTGCGTCCCCGTTACACTCTTCTGACGTCGTTGGCCTCAGTCAGACTCGGGTCGCTCACTGGCAGTGTGCACAATGTTGTAGGCTATTTCACTCCATTATACATTACAAACGTCAGGGAGGATTGCCTTAAGTAGATACGAGCCTGCTGAAGATAGCCAGCATCTCGGATTTCTTTAACCGAGCCTTCTTCATTCGTCATTTGCCTGATACAGTGACCTCCGTTAGCCAGGTTAGTTTTGCCCGATCACTTGGTCAGGCTATTTAAAGGTATCGGGGTCAAGTGACTATTGTGCATGGACAAATGAAACGTAAATGTACAAGTGCGTCAAAAAGTTAATGTCAAGCCCTGAAATCCAGTGGCCAGAGATATATGATGACCTGATCGACACTCCAAGTGTATCATACGAGAAGTTTGTGATTTGCATCCGACATGCGCAGTTGAGCATGCTTGACAGTCGTGGGACGTAGGGTGATAATTGGTCTATAGTAGGCTGCTTAATAAAAAAACGTGTTTTAACAAATCCCATTTAGGCCAACAGTCGAAAGTTAAATGTTAAGTAGCACAATAGTCCTCAATAGGCTACAGTACAGTAGATAGCCATTTCTAGCTCTGCTTTACAATATTGCTGCCTATAGTGTTAAGCTTAAGCAGGGCAGGACTTACGGCGGTGGGTCCCGGAGATTTCTGCGGAGAATTTGAGTTTAGCACGTTCTTCGACAAAAGGACACGCCATGTCTGACACATTCAGATGGCAGGTTTCGCTCTTAGAATAGGACAAACTCAGTTGAATAAAACCTTCTCGCAAGCAGGTATAGCTTCACGGAGTAGCCCATTTTGCGGGAGTAGCTAAATGACTGATAGAAACGCTGAACTGGCTCTTTGAAACCATAAACCCAGTTTCCATCAACTCTTGAGTCAAGTAGCCTAACTCGTAAGTTTTGAAACACCCCCAATAACGTTTTTAAACGTTTGATTAAAGCATGTTAAGTTAATTGTGCCTTTTTGGGGAAATAAAGTTTACTTTTTACATCAAAACAAAAAGTAGCTATGGTTTGTCTCGAGTCTTGACTTTTATTTTGAAATATTTGAAGAAATTAACCGGATATTCAATTTTCAGACTGGCGTCACACGAGGCAGCCGGAAATGGGCAAACGAAAATAGTTATCATGGTATCGGCTTGTGAAATGTGTTTCCCGAGTCCTGACAGGTTTCTCTGCCACGCGCGCAACTAGGGGGCAGAAAGCAGCATTCTGCAAGGCATATAACTGAGCCAAACGCAAACGCAGATATGACAAGGAGTTGTTGTGCAGTAAACTGTACCAACCGCCAAAAAGATGGATGGAAAATGTTCAATATTCCGAGGAAATCAAATGCATTTGCTAAGAACAGAAGAAGATTATGGATTCAGGCCATTAAAAGGGCGGATTGGGGTCCCGGTGGTCCTAAAGGCAGCGAGAGTCTGTGCAGCGCTCACTTCATGTCTGGTTAGTTTGTCTAGTTTCTGTTGGTAAACATTAACTAGACAGATAATGAGGAGCCTATGTTAGACAATTACACAGGCAGGAGAACAGAGTGGCGGACAGAGATGAGTATTGTAGAGAGAAGCTGCAGAAGGAGAGAAAAGTAGAGGAAGGAAGAAAGAAAAAGATGATGCTGGTTTCACGTGCTAGTCGGAAGATACGATTTCCCACTTGTAAAATCATTATGAGGATTATGAGGATGTCATGTTCAAGTGCTTTTGTTGTCATAGCGATGTTAAAAATGGCGGACCCGAAATTTGTCTGTACCATTATATTGTGGAAATCCTTTTTTTGAGTCCATTATGCACCTTCTAGAGGAGGAAATGGATGCAACAAATGGTACACATTCAGTGTACATAGATTACAGATTAAAATTACGTATACAAACAACTGCTAACAGTAGTTGCAGTTAAAAGTAAAGAATGACATACCTTCCACCGTAGACATAATTAAGAGTAGACGCTGCATTGGCTGCCGAATGCGAGAAATTCGGCCGCCATCTTGGACAGGGCAAATTCCTAGTTGCGTAGCATCAGAATAAACAAGATGCCAGCACTGTGCAAAACGGGGCTCGGGGGGATTACTTTTCACAAGTAAGATTTAACATTAACATACTATTGGTTGTATTTTGTGAAAAGAATAACCATGTCCTGTATCATAGCTACATGTATGACCTTTGCAGCAAAGCAAACCGCATGAAAATCAGTTCGGTATTCAGTTTGGTATGATTAATTAAATGCACTGACAGCTCATTGCCCCAGCCAAACAGATTACACTGAGTGGAGCGGTTGCGCGTTCCAAGATGGCGGTCCCACAGCTCGTAGGCAGGAGCTGTCGATGCGGCGTCTACTCTTTATTATGTCTATGCCTTCCACTACGTAGGGGAGAACCCGGGCGAAAGTAACGCAGGACGAAAGAAACAAAGCGATTTTCTCAGAGCCCTGACCATAGATATATATATAAAGTCTAGATGTCTTACGGCGGAGTCTAGAACATCCGCACATGTCGGCCATCTTGCTACAGTCAACTCGCTCACCCATAACATTATGTTGGTGCTACATAGTGATGTCTTTCGTGAACGATTCGTTCATTTTGAACGAATCCTTACAAGGACTTGGGAGTAACGAGTCCTCTCAAACAGTGATTCGTTCATTTTCTCTTGGCCGTGCATCGGGACTGTTGCATAGGCTCGTCCAAGTAAACAGAAATGATTCGTTCATTTCCAGACTCGGTCTTCGGGTACGAATCTTTGGATCATTTTTCACGTGACCTGCATAGGCTCTGTACTGGTAGCTAGAGGAAACAAACGATTCGTTCATTTCTCGACTCGGTCTTTCTACGAGTCTTTGGATCATTTTTCACGTGACCTGCATAGGCTCTGTACTGGTAGCTAGAGGAAACAAACGATTCGTTCATTTCTCGACTCGGTCTTTCTACGAGTCTTTGGATCCTTTTTTCACGTGACCCGCATTGTATTTTTTTGTAGAGGAAACATTTTCCTCATTCCCTTTCGCGTGGCCGCTGTTTTTGTAAGACGTGAATGATATTCGCTCAAGTCATCATACTGACTGGTTTTGTTATTTTCACTTTACATTTACACTTACAGTTTAGTGCAGTGTAATCGTTTGCCGTGATAATTAAATGCTAGTGTGATAATAAATGACCAAATCATACAAACTGTCATGATACATTATTTTAATGCAGGAATTTCTTTTAAAATAGTATCTGCTGGTGCACATGTCATGCACTAACCTACATGAGAATATGATACGTGTTTGCAGTGGACGGATAGCCCCCCCCCCCACCCCCATGAAATGAACGAATGACTCAAAAAAAGATTTGTTCATTTTACTGAACGATATTCAAAGAACTGAATCAGTAAAATGATACGAACTTCCCATCACTAGTGCTACATGTACTTTTTAAATGACCATAACTTGCTACATTTTCAACCGATTTTTCAACGGTTTGGTTTGTTATCAATGTCAGATGTCGGTATACCACTGCATACCAGGGTTATTCCTTCGTCAAAATGGATCTTCGGTGCAAAAAAAAAAAAAGATATAGTCTTTTTTTATTTTTTTATAATAATAAATGTATTTATTCCCAGGTGTTTTTCATCTCTCTCAACACCCCCCCCCCCCCCCCCCCCCGACTGAAACTAAACCTATATTTCGGAACAGGTTAATGTAATAGTCTAATAGCTAATGTAATATTGCACATATTGTCGTCCTATTTCCACTAATGCTATAAAGTTAGGCTACTTAAAGACACCTTACGCTCATAAAGTATGTTCTAAATGGCATACATGCTGCCAATTAATAATTGACGTAACAACTTATTGTAAATGGTCAGTAGCCTAGTCTATCGATTAAGGCAGGCCACTCTGAAGCATGTACACTGCCTGCTTCATTCAACTCGATTACTATTGATCAAAACAGAACGAGGGTTCGGCTGTAGCCTACTTGAAACATACTATTGAGAACATATTCGCTGACATGCATTGCACGCGTGATGATCACAGCTTTTTTTTTTTTTTTTCATCGCAGACCTTTTTGCGTTTGGCGCTCGGGATTTGTCATTGGCGCTCGGGAAAACGGCTTTGGCGCTTGCCAAAATGTTCTCTATGCAGGAAAAACCCTGCATACTTATGAATAATTGTTTTTTTTTATTTTTATTTTATACAATAGTAGAATAGAAGTCCTGGACCCTAACAAGTGTCCTTAAATATAGTTTGTTTTGCAGTCAACTGTCATACCACCCAGGGGCCAGTTCTCCGTACGTCGCTTATTACATCCGAGATCAAATGACCCATCCTAGATGACATCGTCTTGCTAATCATGGTCTTCTAATTCGGTTCTTCGAACACCCATGTTGTTTATAATTAGTATAGCTGGATTGAGTTATGCGTTGGTCTACATTTTATTTTATTTAAATTTTTTTGTCATTTAGCAGACACTCTTATCCAGAGCGACTTACAGTATTTACAGGGACATTCCCCCCGAGGCAAGTAGGGTGAAGTGCCTTGCCCAAGGACACAACATAATTTTGCACAGCCGGGAATCAAACCGGTAATCTTCAGATTACTACCCCGACTCCTTAACCGCTCAGCCACCTGTCTAAAAGGGGGTATGTATCGATATCAGCAACGCTGCTATTGGCTGCTCACCCTGGCCAAAAAGAGCGCCCTGTTTTTCCCGCAACAGAGCCAACAGAGCAACAGTTTGCTCGAAGGTTACTCCGAATTTGAAGATTTAATCAAAACGCCAAGGAACACCTCAAAGTCTGCAAAATCCAAGAAAGAGGGCTGGCCAAAAGTAGCAGACCAAATTAAATGTATAGCAGTGACTACGTTCAATTTTATTGCTTATTACAGTAGGCTAGGCCTATGCTTTTGTATTATCATACTTTATATGACATTAAAGATGTTAAACAATGTGGTTTCAACACATTTATTATGTAAATGATCCCTCACGAAAAAAAAGTTAGGCTATCTCAAAAAGTATATTGCACTGTGCTTAGGATCTATCTCGCAATGAGCAATTAATTTGGTTTCATGTTAAATTCTGCTAATTATTCTTGCACCTTCCGCAACAGGGTTGTTGTCGTAAAAACAGACAAGCCTCTGCTTATAAAGTCGCAATCAAATCTTGTTGATATAAAAGGTCCAGAATGAGCTTCGAAGAACCAAACAATCCAAGCATGACAAATCGTCAAACAATCAAATCCAGCTAACTGAGTTAGCGATGTACGGAGAATGGGCCCCTGGTTAGCAACCTGTTTTGATTCAAGATGAAAATCATACAGAAACGTGTCTTCAAACAGCTAATGTTAGACAACATGTATTAAGCGATGCTTGTTTTTGTGCTGTTGGTGCTTATTAAGGCTGAACTCACGGTTTATAAAATAGCAAACCAATTTTGGTTATTTAATTAGCCAAGATAATCTTTTATTTTTTTCTTATTAGGAGAACCGTCCATGGATTGTGATCATCCAGATTTTGTCCCATCCGTTTTTTCTCATAGCACCCAAGACACCACTGGAAAGGAGGCACGGTCTGTGTTGTGTCATGTAGCTCTTTTTGTCATTTGTGATATTGTAATATGTCTGGGTAGCTTGTTTAGTATCTAAGCAAAAAGGTTTTATTTGTTTGTCCTTATTTATGTAATTCCATTGTTATCTTAATGTGTTGATAGGATAATTTGCATGTTAATTGGACCATAATCTACTGTTTCTCCTAGATATGAAAGAAAGAGAAGGTGGGATGAAGCTATGGCCCCAGTTTGCAGCCCCACAGGCACAACTGAGGCATCTCTTCTAGAATACTCTGAAGGTATGCCCAAGCTATACTTTTAAGTGTGTTTTTGTTGATTGGTAGGTAGGTGGGTGGGTGGGTGAGTTGAGTGATGGAGAAACAGACAGATATTTATGGAAACTCATAGGGGACTATATTCAAATGATAATGCCGTTTCAGTGTCGGTGGGTGGTAAGCTTTCGTATTACTGCTACCTATCAAATACAATTATACACATGGCCAATCTTCGCTGTTCTAGTTAGCTCCTTGTCCCGTGACAACGGAGCACAGTGACAAGGAGTGACTGACGGCTAATATTAACCAATCTAATATCTGCATTCAATGCACGTAGGCTAATTGGTGTGCATTTAGTAAGACACGAAAACAGGTCAGATCATAACGATTATTTGCACTTGCACAAATGCTCTCCAATATATTTTCAGGTTGCACAGACATAATTTCGGGAGAATTTGTGACTAAAATGGTTGCAATTTCAAGGCCAGTAAACAATATATCCTAATTTTCCATTTGAGCAACCATTATTTGAGTCGCAATTAAAATTTAAATGCACTTTCTAACTATTTGAAAAATGAAAAAAAAAAAAAAAACGACATTCGACATCATATTTTCAAAGACTTGAATGTGCTGTGCAGTGGACAAAATTATAATGCAATAAGATAAACAGCGCCCCCTGTCAATTATATTTCCATTTTCAAGTCACCACAATCTTTTAACCCTTGTGCTGCCTTCGGGTCACATGACCCAAAGGTTCACAACGAACCATCGTTGTGTTTACCCAATTTTACCCAATACAAAAACAAATAAATAGCATTTTCTTTTAACTTCGCAATGTGGGGGGTCTGAGACAGCCCGACGGTTAAAAGAAAGAGCTTCACTTTGTTTTTGTATGCGGTAAAGTTGTCGCAATACGACGGTGGGTTACAATGACTGATGTGTCAGAATGACCCGAAGATAACACAAGGGTTAAGGAAAATGCAATACGTGAGACCTCTCATCAAGGCAGATCTTCTGTAGGGCGAACACCTGAAACAACCTATCCGTACCTGACTTTTGCGGTCATTGCGTGATGGCAAAGTCTGTAGCCTATCATAGGTCCTCCGTGAGGCTCCGGATGCCTTGGAAAAACTAAATTCCGCTCGACGTAGTGACTTAAGCACAACCAATGCTACAAAGAGCAGCGATACAGACTTTGCCATCATGCAATGACCATGTATGCCATCTTAACATTTAATCAATACATTTGTGATATCAAGAATTAGAATTTTTGATATTAAGAATTGCATTTTTGATATAAAAAATTAATTGACTAAATGTTAAGATGGCTTGCCATATGAAAGTCAGGTTACCTATGGTGTGATGAAATGTGATACAAAAATCGCATTAACTATTGATGTCCCTACCAAAGATGATATCAAACTTAACTTATAATGAGTAGGGGCACGCCTGGTTCCAGTGCACGGTCAAACTTTGTTAAACAGTGGCTGTCCATCATAAGTAAACAAGCTAGCTACCAGCTAACATGAATTCCTACCCAACTACTTAGTTTTTGGACATCTGTATTTTTCAAACCCTGCATACGGCCATGGTGTTAAAGTGTATCTTCTTAATTTCCATTTGATAACATTGCATTCAGCATCTTTCGTTTTAGGCCGTAAGGTGAACCCTGTTATCGTTTCAACCCCCTCCACAGTCTGGCATCTACACAATCTTTAGCTCATAAAAAAGAACGAGTCCTGCTAAGCTACCAAAAAAAAGTTTGTCGCTGAAATTCCAGTCGATTGTCGATGCGTCTGTTTTATGCACAACTAGTTTCTTCAGAGCGTAATAGGATTTTGGTGGCACGGTTCGACACGTGATCCTTCTACACCAATAAGGTAGCTGCTTTTTGTCAACATGGATGGATATGGTTGTCAAATAGAGGGTGGGGCCTTGCAAGTTAGTGTTTCCTATGTTTATTTTGCCGTGGCGGCCCGCCACGTCTACATTTCTGCCGCCATGGTATCATAAATAGGGCTGTACAAAATGTTAGGACGTCTATGTGATTGTTAGAGTGCATGTCGGAGAATAGCATGGATACGCGCTTCACACTGCAGTTGAGATTGTGCGTCTTTGAGAAGTCGTATAGCTAACTTGTCAGTTAATTTAAGCCTGTTATTGTATTAGTCTATATTCTTGCTAATTTAAATTAAGTTAACTAGTGATCTGTATTATTCCCCTGCTAGCTAAATTGCACATGTCTGTTGATTCGATAGCGATTGCTGCCTTTGCTTACGTTTGTATTTTCGGTGCATTACTATGCAGAAGTAGTTTTAATTAATAAATAGTGGGTTTATTATTATTTGCTACAGAATGCTTAGCCTATCAAGCTCAAATCAAGCAGACAGTGTACATGCTTTCGAGTACCTTAATCGATAGGCTACTGACCAACGTCAATATTAATACGTCAATTAATAATTGGCAGCATTTATGCCATTTAGAACATACTTTATGAGTGGAAGGTCTCTAAGTAGCCTACTTAGAGACCTCAGTCTCAGTCCTCACTGTCAGTGTCAGGACAGTTATCTTCCAGTTCCTCAGTTTCTTTTGTGTTGGCACAATTACAACAACGACATAAGTCTGTGCAACACAGTCCTGCAGAAAAACATGAACATCTGCCTGTCTCACACGCACTTTTGCAGCCGCAGTGTATCACATGCAAAACACTGTCGGGCCGAATTTCTGTTACGTGCAAGGTCCCATCCACTATTTGCCAAACATATCCATCCATGTTGACAAAAAGCAGCTACCTTATTGGTGTAGAACGATCACGTGTCAAACCATGCCACCAAAATCCTATTACGCTCTGAATAAACTAGTTCTACATAAAACATAGACGCAACGATAATCGACTGGAATTTCAGCGATGAACTTTTTTTTGGTAGCTTAGCACAAATCATTCTTTTTTATGAGCTAAAGATTGTGTAGATGCCAGACTGTGGAGCGGGAATCATTTTCTAAAAGACTTTTCGTGGTTCACCTTGCAGCCTATTTGTCTTCACCACATAATAGCTGGAACAGTGAGATCTGTGGTTTCATAATTCATTAGTTTTTTAACAACACTTCCGTGTTTCCCACAAATCATTAGATTATATTTGTGGTGGTAGGCAGGGGCGGAGCCAGACGTTGTAAACATTAGGGGCTTTGCCCAAACATAGGTCCTAGTATCGGTTTGCCCAATCCCAATGTCCCCCCTAAACCCTAAGTCCCGAACCCTCACAAACTTACTTGACGTCACCTATAAGTGATTCGTTTCGAGACGTTTTCGAGAGCCTGGAGATTCAGTTGTCGTTTTTGTGGGTTCGGAGGAAATGTACAGTGCATACAGAAAGTATTCACAGCGCTTCACTTTTTCCACAACATGATATATTACAGCCATATTCCAAAATAGAATATATTCTTTCTCAAAATTCTACACACAATACCCCATAATGAAAAAAAATCTTTCTACTCTATAAAAAATACACAACGTTCATTTTTGGTGCAGAGTTTATTTGATGGCGGCGTTTAATTGAAGAAATACGGTATAAAAAATTTAAACTAATTGTGAATCACTAGAAGACTGAATTGCGATACATATGTGATATGATTTTTTCCCCCACCCCTAAGAGCTAGTGCAACTAGCTAGTCAACTGATGCTGTATCTAGCCACTACTACTAGTATGATGATATTAACAGTAGTTAATTATATTAGTAAGTATCATTTAAAATACAGTTTTGCAAATATTATTTCACATCTAACATTGCGTTAGCTCTAGCTAAATCACAACAACAGATTACTAGCCGGCTAAACTCCAACAGTACATATTTAGCTCTAGTAAGTGGGTCTGTGCTGGAAACTTCACATTGCCTCATTTAATTTGGAATTGTATATTATCAACTTGAACATGACGCCATAACAACCAATTACAAATTGATTTTCTTTAATCACTGTCATGTAACCATGACCCTCTAGTACAACTGTATTGTAGTGTAGTACAGTATGCTTTGCTTTAACCCTTGTGTTATCTTCGGGTCGTTCTGACCCATCAGTCATTGTGACCCACCGTCGTATTGCGACAACTTTACCGCATACAAAAACAAAGTGAAGCATTTTCTTTTAACCGTTGGGCTGTCTCAGACCCCCCACATTGCGAAGGTTAAAAGAATTATTTTTATTTGTTTTTGTATTGGGTAAAATTGGGTAAACACAACGATGGTTCGTTATGAACCTTTGGGTCACAATTTTGAAACCTTTGGGTTTCACAATTTTGAAAAAGTTAAGATTTGTGAGGATTAAGCTATTTTCAGAGATTAGTGATTTTCTATAATTTTGTTTGAAACTTCATTGAAAAAGCAAAGGCTGAGGAAGTACACCAGACATTGTTAGAATACTCTGGTGTCCGTTTGAGGTTTTATAGTCATAAAAATATTATAAGTCATCATTTTTCAAAATTATATGGGTAGTTTTTACCCGGCCCCTAACGCGACGATGCAAAGTAGCGTCTTACGAATGTCAAATGTCGAATATGAAACTAACTTCACCTCGGTCATCTTATGACTGAAGTTAGCCAGGATCATGATTTCCAGTTAATATAGTAAGCTTGGCAGAATAACGATACAATGCATTGCGTTACTTATGTTAACTACTTTACAGACCAATTATCATGTGAAACACTTACAGACAAATGGCATGGGTATTTAACATCTTATAAATAAAATGTCTCACACATCATGAATGCCTGCTAGCTAGCATGCTATTTAGCAAAGCAAGCTACAGTCTGTAGAGACTTTACATCAGTCCACTCCCTGGATACGCCCCTGGTTGGCCGTGTTGCGTCTTTGCTCCGCAGCTTCGCTTGTTGTAAATCAACCAATCAGCGCGCAGCTCATCTATATATTCATGAGCATACCATAAAAGGGAGAAAACCTCTCGTTTTATTCCAGGGCTATTTCACAGGGTGCATTAGGGAGCCTAGAACAGCACCCGGGCCATTTTCAGCCCAACCAATGTTACCTACCCTATTAGGAGACCTTAAGGAACAGTGTGAAATACCCTATAAAATCAGTAAATGACCCCTTTTATTATGTCCCTTTCCGTTGATTTGAATATTCTGAATATATCCACTGCATATTGCAATCCGTTTCCCCTTGATCTGGAGGTATTACTCCAAAAAGAATCACTTACACTGACCGGTACAGTGTGCTACTTATACAGCAGTTTACAGTTGTACCCGCTATACAAAGAAGCAACGCTTGACGGACTAACAGCGGTAACTAAAGGTGGGCATGGCTACGCAAAAGTTTGTTGTGATCTGAGAAATATAGGTACCAAAGCCACTGAGAACCAGCTGCATCACGGGCACTGCACTATCTACACATCTATAATTCCAGAAATCTGTGTGTGTCACCGACATCATCGCGGGCACTATGCCCTATCTATAATTCCAGGAATCTGTATATGTGTGCATGTGCCACCAATTGTATCACTGGCCCTGTGCACTCTGTGGTTCAAGTAACCTTTTCACTGACATCCTAAGCACTAGGCCTGTCCCCGACTAAGATTTTCTTTGGTCGACCAAGACTCGACTAAACACTTCTGAAAACCGACTAATCGAAATTTGAAACGTTTTTTTTTTTTCTTCTATAAATGTCACAATGTTTTTCATCAAACCATTTTGTTTGATGTTTTACCTCACTGTTTTAGGAGATAATATGAAAGAAATACATACGTAAGATTGAGATTGACAACTAGACAAAAATAAAGGTACAAACATTTTCCCGATTTGACTCAATGTAGCTGCTGGACATTCCAGACTCAGCCGCTATAAAATAAGCTTTTACTAATAAATAAGCCTTGTGTCACCAGTCCTGTTGTTACTAAATGCCAATATAATACAAAATGCCTGATTGGTTATTATTTATTATCTCTTACAATGTACAACAAATTTAAAATATTGTTTGTTTAACATGCAAATCATCCGAGCTCGCTGATCACTGCCTGAAAAAGTGCGGCATGTGAACTTACGTAGAAGCAGAATGAAGAACGGTGAACCAGAGAAAGATTTTGTTGTCTTGGCCGGAAAAGATAATGTCATTCGATTTGGATCTGATTCTTTATAATAAGCATATTCATTTTTCAACCCAGCGCGTTAGCATGAGCGAAGTAGGCCAACTTACGGTTTTCAGGTGGTAGGCTACATCATATTCGACATCGAACTATGAAAAAAAAAAAACCTTGGCAGAGTTTGCATTCAACGTTTTTCGAGTCACCTGGCACTTTGTAAATGTATTTAAATGAAATGCTGCCATACCACAGATTTCTTTGCCATTTTGCCAAATAACACCGACAAAGTTAGCCTGGTCCTTACCAGACTCTCGTACATTTCATTTGTACAGAGAGTCTGGCCTCGCTCCATTGACAAGCATTGACTTCCTTGTAGGCGGGTACTCTGTTGAAGTTTAAAACTATTGGATCTGCCCAGAGCCACTCTGATCTTCCATAACCAATCGCTAGCTTTCGCCTTAGCCAATTCTTTCACCACTACTGTAACAGAGCTAGCTGCCGTAGCTGGAAAATCAAACTGTTCCCGAACCCCGTGGGGAGGAGGGCCACAACATCATGACCACCAACAAAAGAAAAGATTGTTCTTGCTCTGGCTTTAGCTTATGGATATTCGGCAGCGTTGCCACAACGGACCGAATGGCTTCGCTCGCATCTTTCTCCGCCGCCATTACGGAACTACAACACAAACTAGCGCACAAGAGCCACTCCCTCTGTTCGCTGATTGGCCGGTAGAAAATTACCCAGAGACATCTGACTTACTTACCTCATGGCCAGACCTAGTACAGAAGCAAAATCAAAATTGAGCGGTACGTAGGAGGGCAGAGCCAGGCTACGACAAAGTAGGCTATGGCAGAGTTTGTAGTTTGGCAGCCAATTGTGCTTGTCCCCTGTGCAAAAAACAAAACAAAGCGCAGATTAATGAAAGGGAAAATGGTAACACCTTTTATTTTAAATTATATATTTTTAGAGTTGCTTAATTTGTCTTAAAGATCCTGTAAAGTGGAATTGAAAACGACTTAAGTTCACTACATCACAGAAGAATGTGTTATTAACTGCCCATCCAAATTCGAATGAAAAAAAACACAGACAAGTATGTTAAATTAGGCTTTTGAAAAATGTCTGCAATCAGCAGTCTTCTCAGCTTGAGACTGGGGGGAGTGTTGCCTGAAGGAGCTTCAGCTCCGCCCCTTGCTGGAAGGCGCCACCTCTATAGGTTACCTACGAACCAGATAATGGATGCTACGTCAAGCCTGAAACAGTATAGAATTCAAATGTATTTGTTCAATGAGTGAAATAGGGCTGGGCGGTATGACGGTACCGGGCGATGGTAGAAATGTGTCTACAGGGAGAGATTTGGCTGTACCGTTTCAACCGTGGTATACTTTTTTTTAAATTATGTATTTCATACACCCTTATTAAGCATATATGCCATAACCCCCCACCCCCCTTCTCACATGATATATTAATATAATAAATGTATACTCTTATTTTGAAAACAAATTCACACAGTAGTTGCATGTTGTTGTTGCTCTGCAGCAGAGAAGACGATAACTGCAGCAGGTAGGTTGGGCAAAAAGGGCTTGCATCCAAAGTCTATATTTTTGTATTACACGTGTCAATTAAATGTCTGGTTGTTGTATTGTATATAAGCCATCATATAAATAGCATTCTTGTGATATTTAGAATTGTAGTTTAACTTTTATTTGATTTGCTATTTTCATATGACCCTGAAGAATATTTGCGTTGGTCTGATGGAATTTTCGATGTGGAGTGTATTTTGTCTAAGCGGACCACATTCATGCCGATGCTAATTAATTATATATTTGATGACCCATTCTGCAGGTAACCAATTCGATTTGTTGTTCTAGTTTTATGTCTCGTGCTGTAAAATTATTGTTGTAAAATTACACTGGTGGCGTTGCTAGCATTCTTGATCTAGGATGACTAGTGAAGGCTAACTACTTACTAACTGAGAGTGAGGTCATGCCGGGAAATATCAAACTGAGGCTTTAACGTATCGACCGAGCTTTAACGAGGTTGATACGCCGAAACCGAAGTTAGATATGGATAGTAAATCTCAGACTGATTGCTTTCGCTCATTTTGAAATGTTTTGTTTTTACCTCAAGTGTTGTCTCATGTGAGGCAGTTGTTTTTGTTTGTAATAAATAATCGAGTGTGATGATGAAGTACGGTATGGTTATTTTGTACCATTTCTTAATTGAAGTTACAGAACAATAACTATACCGTGATATATACCGTAACCGTGATATCAAATTACTCATACCGTGATAGATTTTGGCCATATCACCGACCCCTAGAGTGAAACATACAGATGCATATAAATGAAATGTTCCCCTAAGCTGTAACACAGGAGTAAAAATGGACACCAGAGACGGCAGACAGTGAGCTCTCCAACTACTTCTAGCACATTAGCTACCATTTCACCAAAATACCATCATTCTACACCGAGTAGCCAAATATCAAGTTAGCGGTTTGCACTAACTCATAGCAGAGATACCTCTGGAAAAGTTACCTAGTATAATTATAACAAGCACACAGAACTGAGTGATGAACTGCTGGCGGCGGTGGATGGTCCGGGTGCGACCGGAGGCGGAACGACCGGAAGGGGATGCTCGGTACGGCTCCGCGCTGCAAGAGAAGCCGTGTGTCCCCGAACCCCGTCTATCTCTGGTCCATGTTAAAACTGTCCGCCGTGAAATGGTCACTGCAGAGGCGGCTGTTGGATTTTAGCCGAAGCTTTCCATCAGCGTGGCTCTTCACAAAATCAATCCACCTATTTTTCCTTTCTTCATCAATAGGGAAATTAAAGAGCGTTGCAGCGCAGCTGAAGTTTTTGCATCATGGGAAGATGCAGTGTGAAACTGTTCTACGGTTTAACTCCACATTTCAGTGCAACAAAGTTTTCGCGCTTTGCACATGCTTTCAGGAACTCATTTCACACGTATATAATGTACTGAGAAGCAAATCATGGAATTTGCTTTACAGGATCTTTAAATAATATAATCTACAATTTCTGTAGAACATTTCTTTAATTCAGCAATGTTGACACAAGCGGGAATCGGATCTCACACTGCCGTACAGCAGCTCGACTAAAAACATCTTAGTCGACCAAGAGCATATCGACCAGAAAATCGACTAGTCGGCTGAGTGGGGACAGCCCTACTTAGCACCAACTGCATCACGGGCATTGTGCACTAGTTAGTAAGAATGCTAAGAGATCTCTTGAGAGCACTAAAGAAATGTGAGAGTGGGAATTTGGGCATTTTCCCCAAACATTGCTATTAGAAAGTGTTAAATGTTCTTTAAAGTGTAACTCCTCTTAACTTTATGTAAAAACATAACATGATTTTTTATGAAGGCTTAAGAAGACTAGGAAAACTATGAACAATCAAAATTAAGTACATTTACATTTATGCATTTAGCAGACCCTTTTATCCAAAGCGACTTCCAAGAGAGAGCTTACAAAAGTGCATAGGTCACTGAACATAACGAGATAGCCCCAAACATTGTGGGTAACCAAACAATGAAGCATACAGTGTGAAAAACGAATGTCCCAAAGGGAAGAACCATAAGAGCATGTAGTTAGACAAGTTACAATTAAACAGCATTAACCTCAAAAGTGCAAGGTTGTACCTGTGGAAAAAGCAAGCAACAATAATATATTTCACAGTGAGTACAATCATTTCAAGTCAGTTAACTACAACAACAACTAACCAACAAGAGCAACATGTCTCAATAAGAGTCATCATGATCCTGAAGGAAACTAACATCAGGTCCAGCCACATTCCTAAGTACCGTTGTACTCCTGGAACAAGTGCGTCTTGAGCCTTTTCTTGAAGGTGGGGAGATGGTCAGTGTCTCTGATGGAGGTGGGGAGTTCATTCCACTATTGGGGGGCCAGACAGGAGAAGAGCTTGTGTTGGGACAAACATAAAATCTTTGTTTGGATTTCTGAAGAATGCAAGAACATGCATGAGTTTATACGACTATTATAATAATTCTGTGAAATACTGTTTTCATTGTATTTAGCTGAACTCTTATTTGCTTTTGTTATGAATGGCCGATATGTGTGATGTGATATACAATTTTTGTGTAATATATATTTTTTAGAGCATTGATGTGAATGTCTACTTGCTTACTGGATTTTCCATTTTTATTTCTCGCTAGTAGTCTCTAGTTATTGAACTAAGATGTGAACCTACAAATGCATCATGGAATAAGGTAGCTTTCTATGCTACACTGTACAAAAAAAGACTGTATGAACATTCGATTCAATATGTTGGCAGTTACCTTGCTCTCACATTCAAGAAAAAAAAAAAGAGGAATTTTGCACTTGGTCACCTTTTGACCAATTGTTTTTCTTTTAATTTCCACCGTACTAGAAAAGGAACAGGAGGAAGAGTTGGAACAAACTAAAGTGAAGCATGCTGTGGTTACCCATCCCCAAGACCATGACTATGCAAGTTGCCCACCTCCTGGTAAGTAGCTATCTAACTCCATACTTAGCAATAGCATTGTATCCAACTATATTTAAAGGCAGGATCCACTATTGCTTGCTCAACTTTGGTGGGCTCTCTGTTGGTGGCTTTGTGCAAATCAGCGTGGAGGTGGGATTTTTCCTTGTTGAAATATCTTCAGTTTACTTTCACTAGCCCATAGTGATGTTGCTAATCCACTAATGCCCTTGTAATTGGAGTGATAAACTCAAAAGGACTGTAAGAAGACAGTCAATGATACTCATGTATAATGAACAGTAGTTTAGCATGACAATAACTGACTCTCCAGTTTTGTATTATTTGTCTACAGATGCTATGGAGAAGGTACTGGAAAAGATTAAGGAGTTGGAGGAACGCCTCAAGAAAAACACAAGGGTCCAGACACAGTTGAGCAGGTTTTGTGTTTCAGATGAAGATTTCAAGTACTACACTAGATTTTCCTCTGAACACATTTTTACGTTTTTTTGGAAATCAATTGAGCCCTCAGCATCAAAAGTTGTATATTGGAATAAAGCACAAAAAATGGGAATGGAGAATGTGTTCCAGGAAACACCAAGCCCTCACTGCAAGCTACCTCTCATCGATGAGTTTTTTTTGTATTGTTTGCGCACTGCTGCTGGACTTAACGAGAAGGTGTTGGCTGGTATGTTTGGTTTGAATGTTTCCACTGTGAGCAGGATACTCATTACTTGGGCCAACTATTTATATCTTTTACTTGGATCCATTCCTATCTGGATGACTAGGGATCAGGTGAGGAGAGCAATGTCTCGGAAGTTTCAGAGAAAATGTCCCAAAGTCAGAGTCATATTGGATTGCTTTGATCTGCAATGTGAATCACCAACATCCAACATTTCATGCTCTGAGACAGATTCCACAGACTCAAAGTCTCATTCCACATTCAAGGGGCTGATTGGTGTTTCACCAAGTGGTGAGGTGACTTTTGTCTCCACGCTCTACAAAGCATCCATCTCTAACAAGGAGATGACAAGGTTGTCTGGAATACTTAATTTACTGGAGCAGGGGGATGAAGTAATGGCTGGCAAGGACTTCCTGATTGAGCATTTATTGTCCATGGTTGGAGCCAAGCAAGTTCCCCCTCAGTTCCCACTAAAAGACAAAGTGAAAACCCTTGAAATGACCCACCCTCTTTTCAAAAGAATTATGTGTAAAGTCAAAGAGTTCCATATATTTGACTGTTCTATTCCACTTTACTTAGCTGGCAGCATCAATCAGATCTGGGTAAACAGCTGTCTGCTCCTAAATTATCTAGGACCAATGGAGTTGGATGATAAACTAGCAAAATGCATATGAGCCCTCTATTCTGTTAGGGGTATATGAAAGGTATATATTCCCCATCTTTGCTGCAAGTGTTATTTTCAATGCAGTTTGTTTTCCCTTTGTAGCTTATAGTGCTTTTTTCTCATTTTTATGCCTATGTAGTTGTTGCTTGTCTTAAGAATGTCATTGCTCAGGATGATCTTGTTACACTGTGGACATAATAAAAAAAAAAAAAAAAAAGAATTTGACTTATGAGGTAGCGATAGCGAAACAACTCTTGAGCCCAAAGCACACCATTTGAAAAGTCATAATGTCAAAAACTGTTTGTAAGTTTGTAATAAAATGTGCAAGGTTGTGTCTTGATGTGAGAGTATATGTAAATGTATTCCAGAATCACTAATGAGTTCCAAAGGTTTTTCCTGTGCAGTTACGGATAGGGTTTGTAGACAAAGTGGATACATTAATCTATAGAGAAATTGAAAAGGTAGAGGAAGTAAATAAGAAAATAAATGGATAATATGAACCAGCTGGTATCGATCATTTGGATCATTAGTTTTAAATTGTGTGATTGCTGAGAGGATGCTGCGCGCAGCACTCGGATGTTTCGCGTTTGTCAACTGCCAGAAGCAGTAGCTCGGTTACAGATGTCCAGCCATCATGAAGCAAACGTACTAACTAGAGCCCGACCGATAAAGGAATTTTAACGCCGATACAAATATTTGGTGATTTAAAAATCCAATATTCCGATATATCGGCCGATATATATTTCAAAATAAAGATATACAGAAACGCGTAACAAAACATAAACAGATTTCCCTAACGGTCTGCCTGACAGGGTTTGTGGCATTCTAAACACAAGGGACGTTGTAGAGTGCCCTCTGGTGAACAAACTATGCAACACCAACACTCAACAATGGTTGAAGGGTGTTTTGTCCGTTACTTTTGTTGTTTTTTAAATATTAATTTATCCACCATTATAAATACCGATAGTTTGGAAAATGCTTAATATCGGCCGATAATATCGGCCCGTCGATATATCGGTCGGGCTCTAAAACATACTCACCTGGATCAGAGAAAAGAAAAAAGGAAAAAAAACGAAGAGAAATGGAGTCGAGGAAAAAGGTACGCTGCTAGTAGCATATTAGTATCTATTGATATAATTGTTTAACCACCTCAACAACAGCAGCTGCGGTGCCAATGTTCTTCTTAGCTAGCTACGAACCTTAGCTAGCGCTAGCTAGATAATGTTTAGCAGGTCCTAATGTTGTTTTCCCAAATCAGACGATAACCAAGTTATCAGCCAGATGTGTTATGATGCAGTTATAGATGACTTGACTTGTTTTATCAAAATGTTTTATCTCTTAATGAAGCCTATTTTTATTGCACTTTTGTATTTGGACAATTTTGTACTTAGTGGAAATAGCGTTTACGCACCTCTAAATAGCGTTTACGCACCTTTAAGTTCCCTGCGCCTTGTATTGTGCCGTTGGGAAAATCCGAAATAAATTTGGTGTCATTTTAAAACACCTAAGACTAAGTTTCATATTGAACATATAAACGCTGTAGTCTGAATAATTTTCATCTGCGTTGTAGGCTATTATTTTCTGTGACACTCCAATGTGTGCCTTGCGGCTACGGCGGCAACACCAATCAGAATCCAAGAAGTAGTGTAAATACGTTTACATTTAGTCATTTAGCAGACTCTTATCCTGAGCGACATACAGGATGCCTTCCTGGCAGTGCCTTCCTGTTCGGAATGGATTAATTAGCGATGAATATCAGACGATTTTTGAAGAGACCATTAGCCTAAAGAATATATTGTGCTTATTAAAGTTATGCATTGTGCTTATTAAAGTTCTGTCTTATGAACTTAGAAGTGTGTTCAGGCTTAAACATTGTGTCTCACACGGGGCGGGGGGGAGTCAGGGGTGCGGGCGGAGAAAGAGGAACAATCCAGACTAGTTTCGACCACAGAGTGTGGGGGAAAAGGCTGTATTTTGTGTCTCTATCTCTTCATTTTCAGAAACAACCTTGAAACCAGGTGGAGACTGCACCCGAGCATGTGGGACGCATAGGCAAGAACAACTCCCTGCTGCACAGGAGAACAAGCTCAACCCTCTTCTTGTGTTTTTTATTTTACTGCACTGTATAATATATGCTGGGGCAGGGACAGATAGTTAGTTGGACTTCGTGAACCAACCCAAGCTCTGTTGCGGGTAGGAAAACGTATGCAAACCCCAAGGCTCTGTACTTGTTGATTTCCAACTGCTGCACTAAAGCTGATATTATGGGACCTCTGCGACTCCAGACCACTTTCTAGAACACAGACTTGTGTCATTGAATACCATCATTACATATTGGAATAGACACAAATAATTTAAATCCTTCACCATCGACTGCTCCCATGCACTGCCACAGATTCTGCAAAAGGCCTCAAGTACAAAGTAAGATCAATTCATTCAATTCACAAAATGTTGTTTTGGTTCGCACAACATCGCATTAAGACAGGGACAATCGCTACTATTAATAACGTGCTTTCAACTACGATGATGCAGGTGTAAGCCAAGTAATAAAACGTAATGATAAATAAATAATACAATTCAAAGTTTACTGTGATAATGTGGCTTAGGCAAATTATTATCTACAGGAGCCACTAGGTGGCGCTAATAGGAATGATGTTAGGTTATCGAGCTTGCTTTGGCAGGTGGTTTTTGGGATAAAAAACGACACATGGAAACTGGAATGAGCAGTCAATAAATCACCCGTGTTCTAGACCTTCCCTGATAATTATTGCATCTCACAAGTGTTCTTTGGAATTATTACATTGGCGACGAGGTGAACAGCTGACGGGAGACGTCAACGTTTTTGCGTTTGTGCGTGCAGACGTCGAAGGAGCTCGTTTCTGGAAGGCTAACGCTGGCTAGCTGTTAGCGGAGTCATGGCTGCCACGGTAGGATCACTATCGACCTTTGATCATCCGACACAGTCTTGGGAAGAATACTGCGAAGTGCTGGGCCATTTTTTCGAGGCGAACGGCATTGATGATGAGGGCAAGAAAAGAGCAATTTTGTTGAGTTCAGTTGGAAGTCAAACCTACAGTCTGATGAGGAATCTGCTTAGTCCTGTGAGGCCGGGAGTGAAGCAATTCGCTGAGCTAGTGGACTTGCTAAAGGCGCATTTCAACCCGAAGCCGAGCGAAATCGTGCAACGGTTTAGGTTCAATTCAAGGAACAGAAGCGGGGATGAAAGTGTGAGCGACTATGTAGCGGCGCTGCGTAGATTGGCACATTGCAATTATGGGGACAACTTAAAGGAGATGCTGAGAGATAGATTGGTCTGCGGTATAAATAATGACCGTATGCAACTGAAGTTGTTATCCGAGACTGGACTTACTTTTGAAAGGGCATTGGTCCTTGCTCAAGCGATGGAGACTGCTACCAAGGATGTGAGAGAAATACAAGGTAAAAGCGAAGACAGTGCTAATATGACGGGGAAGACAGAGACGGGTCAAGGAAGTGTGTTCCAGTTTGGCACGCGTCAGAGTGATACACCAGCACAAGAGGGGTCCATAAGGCGGTGTTACAGATGTGCAGGAAATCACATGGCAAATGAGTGCCGTTTTCGGGAGGAAAGGTGCCATCAATGTGGTAAACAAGGTCACATAAAAAGGGCGTGTAGGGCAAGATCATCTACCGGAGTGTCTAAACCAAGAGAGGAAGGAAGGCAAAACCAAGGAAAAGTGAAAACCAAGTATGGGGCACATCACATCAGCAGGGAAGCTGAACAGAGCGATGTGGAAGAAGTAGAAATGTTTACAATGTATAGCATGTCAGAGGACATCCCGAAAGTATCACCTATCAAAATAACCTTGAAGGTAAATGGGTCGGATGTGAAGTTTGAGGTAGATACGGGATGCAGTGTTACTATTATGAACAGATCAGAGTACTCAAAGTTGGGGGGCAAGGTCGAAGTTCCTAGCTTAAAGCCTTGCTCTTTACATTTGAAAACATATACAGGTGAGAGAGTAGACACATTGGGTGCAGTTAAGGTGACAGTTAAGCACAAAGAGACATTGACACAGCTGCCTGTAGTAGTTGTGTCAGGCACTGGACTAAATCTGTTGGGTCGGGGATGGATAAAAGAACTACAGTTGGGCTGGGGAACAATAAATAAAGTACAGGAGGGACAGCAGTTGACATTGGAGGAAACGTTAATGAAACATGAGAATGTGTTCAAGGAGGAACTTGGAACACTGAAAGGCCCCCTGGCAAAAATATATGTAAACAAGGAGGAACCACCAAGATTCTACAAACCAAGACATGTGCCTTATGCTATGAAGCCAAAGGTGGAGACAGAGATTGACAGACTTTTGAAAGAAGACATAATAGAACCAGTAAAATTTTCTGAATGGGCCGCACCCATAGTGCCTGTGTTGAAGCCGGACAATACTGTACGAATCTGCGGGGATTACAAATTAACAGTTAACAGGGCATCCAAGTTAGAGCAGTATCCAATCCCCAAAACAGAAGACCTTTTTGCAACTCTTGCAGGAGGACAGAAGTTCACAAAGTTAGATATGAGCCATGCATATCAACAGATCACATTGGACGAGGACTCAAAAGACATACTGTACAGTAAACACACACAAGGGTTTGTTTATGTATAAACGTTTACCTTTTGGTGTCTCTAGCAGCCCTGCTATTTTTCAGAGAACAATTGAGGGGGTTCTCCAAGGAATTCCGCATGTGGCCATTTACCTGGATGACATCCTGGTGACAGGGAGGACTGATCAAGAGCACCTGAGAGCACTAACTGAGGTGCTGCAGAAGTTGGAGACTGCAGGCTTGCGTCTGAAGCGGAGTAAGTGTACCTTCATGGGGAACGAGGCTGTGTTCTTAGGACATAGAGTGGATGCAACAGGCATCCATCCCCTGAACGACAAGGTACAAGCAATTCAAGATGCACCAGCTCCTACTAATGTGACTGAGCTAAAGGCTTATTTGGGACTACTCAACTATTATAACAGGTTTTTGCCAAACCTGTCTACAGTGTTAGCTCCTCTTCACACACTACTGAGAAAGGAGACAAAATGGCAGTGGGGGGAGAAGCAGCAGGCATCATTTACCCACTCAAAGGAACTAATGCGGTCATCAGAGGTGTTGGTTCACTATGATGCAGGGAAAGACCTCATTCTCTCTTGTGACGTATCGCCCTACGGTGTGGGGGCAGTGCTGTCACACCGTATGTTGGACGGGACAGAAAGACCAATAGGGTTTATGTCCAGGACACTGAATGCAGCAGAAAAGAACTACTCTCAGCTGGACAAAGAGGGGTTAGCTGTAATGTTTGGAGTACAAAGGTTCCACAGATACATATATGGCAGGAAGTTTACCATATGCACAGATCACAAACCGTTACTGGCTCTTTTTAATGAAATGAAGGCAGTGCCACAGATGGGTTCTCCAAGAATCCAGAGATGGGCCGTGACTCTGAGGGGTTATGAGTATGAAATCATATACAAGGCAGGAAAGTACCATGGGAACGCGGATGCTTTGAGCCGTCTTCCGTTGCCGTTTACACCCAGCATCAAAGCTCAAGAGGACCGAGTTCTGATGTTTGATGACACAGACCTGGGATTAGTGACATCAGAACAAGTAAGGGTCTAGGGTCAGAGAACATGTGGTCAGAGGTTGGCCAGCACAGACAGAGGGAGCTGAATTTGCACCATACGCAGTCAGGAAAACAGAGTTGAGCGCGCAAGATGGTTGTGTGTTGTGGGGAGCACGAGTGGTTTTGCCACAGCCAGCACGTAAAGTTACATTACAGCAACTACATCAGAGTCACCCGGGGGTCTCAAGAATGAAAGCATTGGCAAGGAGTTATGTGTGGTGGCCAAAAATGGATGAAGAGATTGGGAGTCTGGTTAGGACCTGTACCGTCTGTCAGGAACACAGGAAAGCTCCAGCAGCGGCTCCACTGCACCCATGGGAGTTTCCCGAGAAGCCCTGGAGGAGATTGCACATGGATTATGCAGGCCCATTTCTTGGGAAGATGTTCTTGATGATCATCAATGCACATTCAAAATGGATGGATGTGTACCCAGTGAATTCTGCTTCGTCTATCACTACTATGGATTGCCTAAGACAGAGTTTTAGTAACCAAGGGATACCAGAGATGGTGGTGAGCGACAATGCAACTTGTTTTGTAAGCGCTGAAACACAAGACTTCTTTAGAAATAACGGGATAGTGCATGTTACCTCAGCCCCATATCATCCTTCATCAAATGGATTGGCGGAACGAGCCGTACAGACCTTCAAGGAGATGATAAAAAAAAGTGCAGGGGGGAGTATATCAGCAAGGGTGTCCGGGGCATTGTTTGCCTACAGAATAACTCCTCAATCGACAACAGGACTTTCACCAGCTGAAATGTTAGTAGGTCGTAGGCTACGCTCCACTCTGGACTTGGTTCATCCAGATCTAAAAAGGAAGGTGGAAGGTAAAGAAAACAAGCAAAAAGAGGACCATGACAAACATGCCAAGGACAGAGGCTTTGCAGAGGGGGACCTGGTCCTTACCCGAAACTTTAGTCAGGGACCTAAGTGGATCCCAGGATTTATAGACTCAGTGACGGGTCCTGTCTCCTTTAAGGTCAGGGTAGGCAATGGTGCAGTGGTCAGGAGACATGTGGATCAAATACTTACCCGGAGTCAGGAAGGTACAGAGGAGAGGCAAATGGAGGCTGAGGAGGACAGACTAAGCTCCAGTGAGCCATCGGTGTCTGGGGTTCAACGCCCAGAAACAGAGACTGTTCCAGCAGAAACTCTTTTTCAGGAAGGAGCAACACAGTCAGACACCTTTAGCCAAGCTTGTGAACAGCAAGGGCTGGCTACGCCTTTGGAAATGCACACGGCTGAGGTTCGCCAGTCACAGAGAAAGAGCAACCTTCCTAGCCGGTTAATAGACTTTGAATTGTAGACCCTGAGACAGGAAATCCTTAGGAGGTTGTTACTAGTGTTAACTCAGGATACAATGGTACTACAATATTACGTAAACATGTGTTATATTAGTTTAGAGTTTTATATTGTCCTATTGGTTATGGTTTTACCACATGTTAAAATGGGAAGTCCATAGTGATGTCTTAAGGGGGGAGGAATGTGATAATGTGGCTTAGGCAAATTATTATCTACAAGAGCCACTAGGTGGCGCTAATAGGAATGACGTTAGGTTATCGAGCTTGGTTTGGCAGGTGGTTTTTGGGATAAAAAACGACACATGGAAACTGGAATGAGCAGTCAATAAATCACCAGTGTTCTAGACCTTCCCTGATAATTATTGCATCTCACAAGTGTTCTTTGGAATTATTACATTTACCCACCTATAATTTTACCACTACAGCCCTGAATGTAAGATGTTTAAGATGATGATGATTAAGATGATTAAGAATGTAAAATCAATTTACCGGGCTCGGATAGCATTATTTTTTACCAGTCATTTCCTCAGAAATGTCTCATCGGGTTTGCCGCTGTGTATTTAACTTGTTCTCTTACTAGTTAAATCATTTTTTTCAAGGGATTTTTTTTGTAATTGTGCTATAAATCTTTTATAGAGCTTTTTATTTTAAATTTGCTACAAAAAAATCGTAATCGAAGATGTTACCTCCGATGTCCATAATATGTCAAAATGACCATATTCCTTCATCCCACCAGTCTTCTATAAATAAAGATTTTCTATTAGATAATATACATGTATTGTTCCAAATTGACATTATGTGGCCTAAAATTGTGCTTGAATATTAGAAGGACCTGTTGGTGGAAAGTCGAAAGTTTCTAAGCCAGTTTAGAAATTACAATAAAGTCACATTGTAAAATAAATGTAATGTAAATGTAATATAAATACTGTAATGTCTCTTTGGAGCCAGTTATTCATAATTAACTTAAATTTATGTAGCTTGCTATCTAAGTTTGGATTTTCTAAGTTTTCTTAATTCAAAGAAATAAAGTTAAATGAAGGAATCATGAAGCCCAATGTTCGTAATTTTTGTCGTTTATGTAGCCTAATGAAATTCTGATTGAATGGCTTTCACATTTCTGATTTGATTCTTGGAACAAACGTAATAAGCGAGTTAAATACATAATATGAAAATTTCTGCAGGCAATATAGGCCTATATAATAGTTTAACAGGTTATTTCGGTAGAAACATTAAATATATGGCGATACAATATAGATTATTGTGTTTGTAGGCTACATTTGTTCAGCTACTTAGTGGAGTGACGTTTTACAGGATTCACAGTCCAAAATGGCGGACCACTGCTGAGCACAGATGTTGCAATGGGAGCTTCGCCTTGTGTTCTTTGGATTGGAACCGTACTTGGGAAATGAAAGATGCCGTCAAACGAGCTCGCAAGGACACGAAAACGTGGATTGATAAACAGCCTTGGCCAGCGAGAACGCATCTGATATCCCACAAGTTCACAGTCAAGTTTATAGATATCCCACTCTTTAAATGGCTCTGAATGACAAAATGTATTGCCAGTGCCACATATCTTTCAGCCATTTATTGATTTATTCATTTCATAAGTATATTTATTTAATATGGACTGAAATGTCATTTCATACGAGAAGCGTCGGTTATCACTAGGCAGCATGTGCCTATCACCATAGACATGCCTATGCCTATCATGGCCAAGCCTGTATGAGTGCAACCCGTCACGTGGGCGCGGAGACGCCACCAGATTGGCCGTGTCTCAGACCGGGAGAGTTGTTTTTGTTGTCAGGAAGCCTCTTATTTCAGCAAGATAAAGGGAGTTTTGTACCTTTAAGGACAACAATCCCTATTCGTTCCGAAAACAATTGTCACTCTACTAACCGGCTTTACTACCCAAACAAGGATTTGGACTGGAAAAAAATACACTCGTGAGTTTTCATTTTTGGACATCAGGATTACTCAGAACACTCGGATCATTCCAGCCTTGGACATGGACAACCTAGCTCTACCTGCTAGACTAGCCTAGATTTCATTGTCGATTGTACTTAAGTCTGGCGAGTGTGTGTAAAAATCTGATGAAATAGTGAGCTAGCTCACTAGACATGCTAGTCATGCTTCTGTGTTTAGTTTAGGCTTAGTTGTGTAGTTTTCAGTTTTTGCTTAAAAGCAACGTCTAGGCTACTTACTAGTGCTAGTTAACCAGCTGGCTACGCCCCGGCAGCAGTACGTAGACTTCAACAGCTGTAAACGCAAACTTTGGCCTGTCACAACAACAGTGTTCGAAAGTATTTTGTAAAAACTACGTTTGGCTTTCAACATTGTTGAGAATTACAAGACGGATCGTGTAATGCCATTACAGTTGGTAAATCTAGTACAACCCAGCTATATCTGTTTTATTCAGCTTGACGTCATTATCCGCTAGTAAATTATTTGCTACACGTCTTCAAATTAAAACCTCTGTGATACCATTTGATTAGATTATTATTCTACTACTACTATATTGCAAGATGCAATATTTAATATCGACATCCGCGGTTGTAAAGATCAGAGTCTTTTCTGAAGTTGGATAATTGTAGTGAAGATGGTGATTGTCGGAGTTATTTGAGGAAATGTTGGTTGCTTTGAGGTTCTGTTCACACAGATGCACCAACAATAGATCAAGGCACTATTATTGGTTATGTTGCTAGTTATATTCATGTTAAATTCACCCTAAACTTACGTTGAGCATCTTACTGTTTTTGTTTGATTTATTACCATAACTCATTTAAAGAAAACAACCTCTGTTTGCCACTAAAAGTATAATACTAAATGTATTATTCTAGACTGAGTAGACTGAACAATCATAGACTAACCATAATCTAAATTCTTATTTCTAGCGTGACACAAACAGACAACAACCCATAATTCACCAACCCATCATTCACCACCCCAGACACACCTTTTTGTGAAGGGTTGTATGATTGATCCAACCTCTTGCCGTCATGGCGATGGACGAAGGCGCGCGGAGCTGTCTGCTACGTTCACGCTACACCCTGGAGCAGGACATCAAGGCCACCTACTTGATGGATCACATGATCAGTGATGGCGTGTTGACTGGAGATGAGGAGGATATCATCAGAAGCAAGGTATGTTCCAAGACAGGAAACTAACTGCATTTGACTGATTTCACGTGAATACATTGGTGAAAGCTGTAGAGTGAATCCTCACCAATCCAGCCATTTTAGAGAAGAAAGGAGGGGTGGTACAAATTTTTTATTGAAGTTACTTCAATAAAATGATTCCCAAATAGAAATGGCAGTGTTACAGCAGTCCTGATAAAAACATGTTTTTAAACAAACTGGTTACCAATACAAAATACACAGCGCTGTACATGGGAGGTAAAACACCTACAGTTAGGTCCATAAGTATTTGGAAATTGACACAATTTTCATCATTTTAGCTGTGTATACCACCACAATGGATTTGAAATGAAACCATCAAGATGTGCTTTAAGTGCAGACTTTCAGCTTTAATTTCAGGGTATTTACATCCAAATCAGGTGAACGGTGTAGGAATTACAATACATTTTATATGTGGCCCCCCCTTTTTTAAGGGACCAAAAGTAATTGGACAATTGGCTGCTCAGCTGTTCCATGGCCAGGTGTATGTTATTCCCTCATAAAGGGAGTTCGTTATTTCATTGACAAGGAGCAGATAAAAGGTCTAGAGTTAATTTCAAGTATGGTATTTGTGTTTGGAATCTGTTGCTGTCAACTCTCAATATGAAGTCCAAAGAGCTGTCACCATCAGTGAAGCAAGCCATCGTTAGGCTGAAAAATCAAAACAAACCTATCAGAGAGATAGCAAAAACAATAGGTGTGGCCAAATCAACTCTTAAAAAGAAAGAACGCACTGGTGAGCTCAGCAACACCAAAAGACCCTGAAGACCACGGAAAACAACTGTGGTGGATGACAGAAGAATTCTTTCCCTGGTGAAGAAAAACCCCTTCACAACAGTTGGCCAGATCAAGAACACTCTCCAGGAGGTAGGCATATCTGTGTCAAAGTCAACAATTAAGAGAAGACTTCACCAGAGTAAATACAGAGGGTTCACCACAAGATGTAAACCATTGGTGAGTCTCAAAAACAGGAAGACCAGATTAGAGTTTGCCAAAAAACATCTAAAAAAGCCTGTACAGTTCTGGAACAACATCCTATGGACAGATGAGACCAAGATCAACTTGTACCAGAATGATGGGAAGAGAAGAGTATGGAGAAGGGAAGGAACTGCTCATGATCCAAAGCATACCACCTCATCAGTGAAGCATGGTGGAGGTAGTGTTATGGCGTGGGCATGTATGGCTGCTAATGGAACTGGTTCCCTTGTATTTATCGATGATGTGACTGCTGACAAAAGCAGTAGGATGAATTCTGAAGTGTTTCGGGCAATATTATGTGACCCTAATATGACCCGAAGCATACTGCGAAAGCAACCAAAGAGTTTTTTAAGGCAAAGAAGTGGAATGTTCTGCAATGGCCAAGTCAATCACCTAACTTAAATCCAATTGAGCATGCATTTCACTTGCTAAAGACAAAACTGAAGGGAAAATGCCCCAAGAACAAGCAGGAACTGAAGACAGTTGCAGTAGAGGCCTGGCAGAGCATCACCAGGGACGAAACCCAGCGTCTGGTGATGTCTATGGGTTCCAGACTTCAGGCTGTCATTGACTGCAAAGGATTTGCAACCAAGTATTAAAAGTGACAATTAGATTTATGATTATATTTACATTTACATTTAGTCATTTAGCAGACGCTCTTATCCAGAGCGACTTACAGTAAGTACAGGGACATTCCCCCGAGGCAAGTAGGGTGAAGTGCCTTGCCTTGCCTTGCCCGATTCCCGGTCATGCCAACGGAATCGAACTGGCAACCTTCGGATTACTAGCCCGATTCCCTCACCGCTCAGCCACCTGACTCCCTAGAAGTTAGTTTGTCCAATTATTTTTGGTCCCTTAAAAAGGGGGGGGGGGGCACAGATAAAATGTGTTGTAATTCCTACACCGTTCACCTGATTTGGATGTAAATACCCTGAAATTAAAGCTGAAAGTCTGCACTTAAAGCACATCTTGATTGTTTCATTTCAAATCCATTGTGGTGGTATACAGAGCCAAAATAATGAAAATTGTGTCAATGTCCAAATACTTATGGACCTAACTGTATGTACAAAACAATTTAATGCAGGTGACACACATATGTACAGAAAGATTTACAAAAAGTGACAAACAGCTAGCGCAGGTAACATTAGACCAGAGGGAATGCACAAAACAATTTGGAAAAATCTTTTTAGTTCCTGTGAGCAGGCTCTTGAAACATTTCTCTCCGCCCCACTACTGCGCTCCCCTCCCTCCCTCCCTCCGTCCCTCTCTCGCTCCCTTTCTCCAGCCCACCAGAAAGGAGCAGGCTGTATATTTGTTGGAGCTGCTCTTGAGGAAGGACAACCGGACCTACATCTCTTTCTACAATGCCCTGGTCAGGGAGAGCTATGGAGATCTGGCCGGCCTACTACACAACAGTCTACCCCTCATCTCCCCTGAGGCCGAAAAGAGCTTCTCTGATGGGGGGACACCTCATGGTGAGTGGTGGGGGATTTGGATCAATAAGGGGGCAATAACCTTTTCACACCTGAAGTGCATGTTTGATTACCTTGCAACCAAAGGAAAATGAGACCAAATCTTGGATTAATTTCTTTCTCTACACTTCCTCTGCATTACTGTAATGTTCGGATGAATTGGAGCAGATTTTATGTTTCAAATAGTGCAGAAAATCAAATAAGGCAACTGTATGGGGGGTGTTGAATCTGTAACTTCTTCATTGTAAAATGTAGTCTGCCTTGTTATTGACTATTTAATCAAAACTGTGAATACCTACAATGAAAGTCTGATTAAAATTCATAGATGTGCGTGTGTGCATGCATGCTGTACCAAATCAAGCTGTCTTTCCATCTGTATGCACAGACAGTGTGTCTCTATGCTTCTCCATAACCCTTTTTCTGTCTCCTATCCCCCCACTTCTTCTCCCCTTGCACTCCAGTCCAGGCAGTTCTGAGCGAGGGCGGGGTGCCCCAGAGGCCTGTGGTGTTTGTAGTCCGGCAGGAGCTGGTGAACCAGGTGAAGGAGAAGCTCTGGCACCTCAACAAAGAGTCTGGATGGGTCACAGTCTATGGCATGGCCGGATCTGGCAAGTCTGTCCTGGCTGCTGAGGCTGTCCGTGACCACGCTCTCATCACCGGTAAGGGGAGGGGGGAGGTGGGCAGGTATGAGGTATGAGACATGAACTTTGGTTCATGTCTCATGATGACTTCCTGGCATGATGTTGGATTGGTGGTCTGAAGTAGGTAGATATTCCATTTTTCCTTACTTTAAATCTCTCTCCCTCTGCTCTCTACTCATTCCAGAGTGTTTTCCCGGAGGGGTCCACTGGTTGTCCATCGGCCAGCTGGACCGAGCTGACCTCCTGGTGCGCATGCAATCTCTGTGTTTCCGTTTGGAGCAGGACCTCCAATCTGTTTCGCGTGCCCCCAGCTCTCTGGACGAGGCCAAAGAGCGCCTTCGCTTCCTCATGCTCCGCCGGTACCCTCGGTGAGTGGGGTGCACACATCCATAGAGGCAGTCCCCCTGGAGGGTACACATGCCTGAGGACTGGAGGAAGAAGTGATGACAACTTTAGTTTTGTTTTGTCTCAAGGACTCTGCTGATACTTGATGACATCTGGGACCCTTTGGTCCTCAAGGCTTTTGACATACAATGTCGGGTGCTTCTGACAACTCGAGACAGAAGCCTAGCCGACTCCGTCAGTGGTAGGTATTTAGATGTCTCAATGGGGTATGGCTATATGTACACCAACACGCATTGTATGTATGTGTGTCTGTTGTCATACTCAGGTGCCAGGCATGAGGTGCAAGTAGAGAGTGGTCTTGATGAAGACAAAGCCTTGGAGATCCTGTCCCTCTATGTCAACAACAAAGTCCAGCGACTGCCAGAACAGGCCCGCAGCATCGTCCGAGAGTGCAAAGGTACAGAGATACACTTGCACACACGTTTGGCATTGAATCAGACACTCACTTCACCGGAAGCATGTCACACATTCTCCACTGAACAAGCAATAATTTTCGTAGATTCCATTCATGACTGTAATTCTCTGTGGAAAACCAATCCCAAATCCTTTGTTCAAGCCAATGGACTCCAGGCCAACTAATTCATACCCCCTCCCCACACACACACTCCCAAGGTTCTCCCCTGGTGGTGTCCCTGATCGGCGCACTGCTGAGGGAGTTCCCCGACCGCTGGGGCTACTACCTGCAGCAGCTGCAGCAGAAGCAGTTCAAGCGTATCAGGAAGTCATCCTCCTACGACTATGATGCCCTGGATCAGGCCATGGCCGCCAGCATTCAGGTGCTGCCAGACGAACACAGCACGCTCTACAAGGACCTCACCGTCCTTGAGAAGGACGTCAAAGTGTCTGCCAAGGTTAGCTTGGGGCCGGGAAAGAACAGGTTGTTAGCGGCTTGGCTAGCAAGTGAAATAGGCTTGGGGGCCGGCTCTGTCTATCAAAGCGAGAAGGCTAGGCTAATGCTAATTCGAAGCCGAACCTACAAGGCTCAGTGTAGATTACGGATGGGGGTTTCTACGAAGCTGTGTGGTCCATACTGATCTTAAAAAGACTGTTGTGGGGGAAAAAACATTTAAAGTGTAATGCTGCTTTGCAGGTTTTGTCGATTATGTGGGGCCTGGAAACAGAGGAGGCAGAGGATGTGCTCCAGGAGTTTGTGAACAAATCCCTCCTGTTCCGAGATTGTCACCACCGGCCCTACCGCTACTACCTCCATGACCTCCAGCTGGACTTCCTGGCTGAACAAAACCGTTCTCAGATAGAAGTGAGACCCACTGTCCCTTTACTCTGCTTCCCGGCCCCCCTGTAGCAGTCATACACCTACCCACCTCTTGTAGGTGGTTTGTTTTTATTTGACGTTGTGTGTGTGTTTTTTATCTGACATTGTGTGTGTGTTTGTGCTCTAGAGCCTTCACTCCAAGGTGGTGCGTCAGTACCAGCAGTTTTACAAGCAGTCTCCTCCCACCTCAGAAGATGAGTGTTCCTATTGGTTCCGATTCCTCCCGTACCACATGGCCAAAGCTAACCTCACGCAGGTACCACACACACTGTACTGTGCATAAATATGTTGGCTTTGATTAAACAAACTGTCTATGACAAATGAAAGTGGTATTTTAACTTTTCTGTTGCCCATTTCTCTCGAAAGGAGCTGTACTCTCTCATGTTCTCCTTGGACTGGGTCAGAACTAAGGCTTGCATCATGGGCCCTGCCCACCTCATCAATGACTATGTGGAGTACGGAGACATACTGGACAAGGAGGTCTGTAGTCACTTTGTTTAATGAGCCTCCCTATGCCGTCATGTCATGGAGGCTTTGAATAACCTGAAGGATTGGTGTATTTTCAGGCTATCAAATGTAATTGTGTGACCCATTGAGAACTTATTTCTGTTTGCTAGACGTTAGGTTGGACATAGATATAACACCACTACATGAACACCAGAAGTGAGGTGCTCGCTAAATGTACAACCACAAGTAGACATTCGCTTTTGGTAACTTCTAGGTAAATTATCTGCTGCACGGACTAAACACCATTAGTATGTCGCTCCTGACAAAAGCTAGCTGGGTAAACGTGCTGTCTGGCCCTCCCTCCCCAGAACAGCGAGGTGCGCAGCCAGTTCCAGGAGTTCCTGTCCCTGAACGGGCACCAGCTAGAACAACGACCATTCCCTGACGTGGTGCAGCTGGCGCTGTCCCAGCCGGACTCCTCTGAGGTGTTCAGGCAGGCCCTGCTGCAGGCACAAGAGGGGGCCAACAGGGGGAGACTGTACCTCGACTGGCAGTACGTCCACTCTTCTCTCACCGTTCCGCTCTCTTCTTTCGTTTTAGAGGCTGACGGATATTCTTTTTCTGTCTCTCTCCCTCTCTCTTCCTCTCTATCTCTCTCTCCGTCTCTCTCACTCCCTCCCTTTCTCTCTCCTTCCCTCTCCTCTCTTTCTCTTTCTTTCTCTATCCGTCTCTCTCCTCTCTCTGTCTCCTTCCCTCTCTCTCTTTCCCTCTCTCTACCCTGTTAACTCACTTGCTTTCTAATTTGCTCACTCACTCAGCCACTCACTCGTTTTCTGTAATTGTTTTACCCAGCATTAAAGGAGACATGACATGCTGTTTTTGGATGCTTTTATATAGGCCTTAGTGGTCCCCTAATACTGTATCAGAAGTCTCTTTCCCGAAATTAAGCCGTGGTGCAGAATTACAGCCACTACTGGCAGTCCCACAAGGAGCTTTCCTCAGAACGTTTTGGTGTCTGTAGCTTTAAATGCTAATGAGGAGCGGAGGGGCGGCACCATGCGGTAATGTTTACAATGGATGTATTGCAATGGCTGTAGCCCCGTTGCTGTAAGATGCCTCGAATTTGCCCATTCTCATCTGATAACCCTGGTTTGCAGAGGTACACACTCAGTCATTTCAGTGAGGGGAAAGGCGGATATCGCACCAGCCATAACACCACGGTTATCCAAATAACAAAGAAGTGTACAACACTCACAGCACAGCATGTGTATTCACACACATACTTGATGCTATCTACCTTTCCATTAGCGACAGTAACTCAGCTGTTAGCTGCAGAGCTAATGTTAAAGCCACATTCTAAGGGTAGCAAGCTAGGTAACCATATACAGTAAAGCTACAAAATGATATAGTGTTAGTTAACTTACTTGTCCGAGGTTAGTAGCTGGACGAAGGAGAGTTAATACTCATCCAGAATTTAATTTCAGCAAGGCCAGTTTTGTATTAGCTCAAGTTGAGGAAACAGTCGTGGCTGAAGTGTTTGGCGCAGACATACAAAACAAATGCGCCTACAACAGAAGTTGTGTAGGCGCATTTACATTTAGTCATTTAGCAGACGCTCTTATCCAAAGGGACTTACAGCAAGTACAGGGACATTCCCACCGAGGCAAGTAGGGTGAAGTGCCTTGCCCAAGGATACAACGTCATTTTGCACAGCCAGGAATCGAACTGGCAACCTTCAGATTACTAGCCCGATTTCCTAAATGCTCAGCCACCTGACTCACTAGACTGACTCGCATTTCCAGAGAAAATAAAATTAAGATACTGGGTCTTCAGAGGCTCGGATGAAGGAACTGTAAAAAGATTTTTGTTTTCCTTTGTACATCCAAACTGAGCAAATGTAATGCTTTGTTCGTTTGCAAGCCATGATGTCTCTGGAGGATAAAAACACTTGCACGGTCGTAGCGCAGTTTCTTATGGGCGGGCCAGATTCTCTGGGTGGGCAAAGCAGAGAGAGGGGAGGTAACCTCCCTTCTTGTGACGTCACAAAGAGGAGATTTTCAAACAGAGCAACTGAGCTTTTATTTTCTGAAAGGCGGAGAAGAACACCCAGGGCTTGGTTTACACCGATCGAAAATTCTAGCCACTGGGGGACCAAAGGCAGGCTAGGGGAACTCATATTAATGTTAAATAACCTCCTAAAGTGAAGTTTTCATGTCATGTCACCTTTAATTTACAAGACAAAACACAGATAAACCTGAGCAAGTGAACAATCATTTCATGCTGCATTCCCCCATAGGAACAAGAGCAGCCTGGAGAGTCTGTCTCGTCTCATAGTCCAGCCTCACCAGGGCTCCATCTACCATGCCTGCTTCTCTCACGATGGTGCCAAGATTGCCTCCTGTGGTGCTAGCCCCAAACTGCGGGTACGATGGGTCTGAAGGTTGGGGCACAGGCGCACCGATGTTTACAAACAATGGATACAACCAAACACACATCCAACTAGCTGTGCCATAACTGACATTTAAGTGGTTTTTTTAACAATTGATTTCATAACTTGACAGCTTTTTGCACAATGGAGTGTACAACCAAAATATCCATTTTTAAATGGCTGATAATACATTCAAATATTTAAGGTCTGGTTTGGTTGTGCAAAGGTATTTATTTGTGTAGCCGTTTTTTGTGTGTTGTCAAACGTGTGAATGTTTTTTGTAAGTGTTTATTATGGTGTGTGTGGTCCGACCATCGTTCCCAGGTGTTCAAGAGCAACACCGGGGAGAAGCTACTGGAGTTCCAGGCCCATGACGATGACGTAATCTGCTGTGCCTTCTCCCCTGATGACCGCCTTCTAGCAACCTGCTCCAGTGACAGGAAAGTCAAGGTACTGTGGATACATTGTGTGTCTCTGTCTGTCTATCTGTGTGTGTCTGTCTGTGTCTCAGTATTTGTCTGTCTGTCTCCCTGTCTATCTCCATTTGTCTATTTATCTGTCTCTGTCTGTTTCTGTTTGTCTGTTCAGTTGGTAAGTAGGGGTGGAACAATACACTGAAGTCACGGTTCGGTTCATACCGCGGTTCAGACATCACGGTTCGGTACGAGTTCGGTACAACGGAGGGAAAAGCGAAACAAACCAGGTTCCTCTACGAGTGAATACGGCGCATTGAAGATGACATGTAAATTCCGATTGCGTCAGTAATGTTTTTGGCCCTTTAGCACATGCCAGATGCGTTATATGCGTTAGCATGTTAGATGTATTTCCACTCACATACCCCACAACTGCTGAACAACGCCGACACACAGTGCTTGTCTTATCTACCACTCTCTTGCCTGTACTACTGTAACTGAATGGGAAACCAAAGTTTTCCCAAACTTGCTATCTTAAAAAGGCCGGCGGGTCCTCTTTCTCTCGTGGGTCGCCACAACTCGCCATACTCGTCGTGCTGCTAGCTAGCCTATCTCTGACTCACGGCGGCGTCAATCAGAGCTTCAGAGCTACAGATTAGATGTCCCTAAAGAAAACTAGTATCTAACAGTAGTTCCGCATGACATTAATTAATTTGCACGCAAGTTTTATTTATTTTTATACCGTGTATTCTCCATGTAATTTCATGCACTGAAACCGTGACGCCCGTACGGTTCGGTACAGTTCCACCCCTATTGGTAAGTCGTGTTGACCTGTTTAGGATCTACTCATATCTACTCTTAAATTAGAAAATTAAGCATCTCTTTTGATGTAGAATCTCCCCTGATGATCTGAATATAGGCTTGATCCAATCCTCTCACAGATCTAAACTGGACAAAGCTCTGAATGTAGTATTTCTGCCCACTTTAGTTTCGGGAGTGGGGCATCTCTCAGGATTCACAGTTATTTCACTTCATTGTCCCTGCAGAGTACAGAGTCAGGCATCTCCGTTTGTTTAGCATGTATTCACTGTGCCTGGATAAGACCGAGAGTCTGAGTTTGTTGAGTATCTGTGTATTGTACCGAGAAGGAGCCGGGTTGGGCTTCTCTGTTGGTCTAGCGTCTCTACTGTGCCTCCGTCCCAGGTGTGGAACGTGGAGCGTGGGACTCTGATGAGGGTGTTCGAGGACGAGCACGAGGAGCAGGTCAACCACTGTCAGTTCACCAACACACAACGCCGCCTCCTGCTGGCCACCTGCTCCAATGACAAGTTCATGAACACCAAGGTGTGCACACGAGGGGCTGGTCAACACATGTACAAGTTGATCTTCAAATTCCACTCTGTTTCTCTACCCACTTCCATCGTTTCTGTCCTCTTTCAACTTCTGCAATGTCTTCATTGTGTCCTTCCCGTTTTTTGTCTTCAGTTGTGGAACCTCAATAAGCCCTCCTCCCAGAACACCATGTTCGGTCACCTGGAGCCTGTCAATCACTGCTGCTTCTCCCCCAACGACACCTACCTGTCCACCTCGTCCAGCGATGGCACGCTCAAGGTAGGAGAGCCATCCTGGATCGCTAACTAATCTCAAACACTGTACAATACTTGGGTGTGCTTTATTTGACTTACCCACTGCTGTGAATCCAGTGTTCTAGTACTCAGAAGTGCTCATGTGAGTTTAACCTAATTACTTATATATTTTCTGTGTTTGAATTGATATGTCGTGAGCTCCTGTTTATGGCTACCCACCAGCATTTACATTCTGAAGTGTCTTCAATTTTTTTTTG
The DNA here is from genome assembly GCF_038355195.1 of Osmerus mordax. Taxonomy (NCBI): domain Eukaryota; kingdom Metazoa; phylum Chordata; class Actinopteri; order Osmeriformes; family Osmeridae; genus Osmerus; species Osmerus mordax. The sequence goes on along the minus strand of NC_090066.1, from coordinate 11,105,458 downwards.
TACGCACGTCACTGGTGCCTGAGGACTAAATGACAAAATGGAAGTGTGCCGCTGTCAATCTGTGCGTGTCTGTTGTGTTTTAGCTGTGGGAGGTGTCCTCAGCCAACGAGTGGAAAAGCATCGACGTCCAGGGTTTGTTCCCCGAGCAGAGCGATGGAGAGCAGGCTGAGGTCATCGTCAAGTGCAGCTCCTGGTCGGCCAACGGCGAACGCATCATATGCGCTGCCAAGAACACAGTCTTTGTGAGTTCATATCGATTGTGTGAATGTGTTGTTGTATGTGTTCACGTGTGTGTATTTACACAAGTGTTTATCATAAACTTTATACATTCATAATCGATACACGCAATTTAGCACCAGTGGCCAGAAAGTCTCCATCTCTCTCTGTATGTCATCCATCAAGACCTTTCGCAAGTCAGCCTGTCTGTCACACTGAGCCAAACGCCCAAGACAGCTTGTCTTTCAAGCTTGGTATTTTTGCCAGTCCAATCCAGTCCAGTGGATGGAGTGAGACTGAGAATGAGCCCCTCTCCGGGAAGCATGGAGAGGTCAGCAAGGGTTGTCAGTATGTCTCTCTCCATCACCAGCCAAATGTCAAGTGATGAGTCAGCTTGTGTGTTGACTTGTGTGAGCCCGAGCGGTCGTTTCGGTCAGAGGTGAAGAATGCACGCAAACACTGCAGGATTTCCATGAACGAAATACACTTTATTGTGCATAATAATTACTCACATAGGACGTGCTCCTGCCAACAGTGGCGGCGCCAGAGAATTTTTCATGCAGGTGCTGAGGGGGTGCTAGATCATTGACAGGGGGAGCTGCGCAATTATATATATATATTATATATATTATATAAATACTATCAGGGCCAGAGTGGGACCCATTTTCAGCCCACGAGTGTAATGGCCAAATGCAGCCCATCCCCACCAGGGGCCGAGGCATACGTTTAACATTCGGGGCTTAACCCAAATTTAGGACCTAGTCAAGGTTTTGATGTGAGCTGAAATCGGAACTTCACAAATATCTCGCTTGCGAGCACGCAAGCGAGATATTTTGCATTAATTTCAGTGCAAAAAAGGTTTTTGAGCTTTATGTAATATAAACATTAAGTTGGACTCAATGTTATATTTTCTTTCGAAATTACAACCTAAATTTTTACCTGAAAGATTTGGGGCTTTTGGGAACATATTTTTCCCACCATTGCAGGAACCTAGATTTGTGACAGATCTTTCTTTTTTTACCTGTCTTTTTCAGTTCCTCCTGGCATCTTTTTCCCATCCATTTTATTATTTTGACATCATCTGCAAACTCCCTCCACAACAATAAATGATGGTTTAGGGTTGTCTTGGTACACGCACCTGTGTTTGAGAAAGAGAGCATGCGCGACAACTGAAAACTGCACTTTTTAATGCACGGTCTGATCATGCGTTTATTTAGATTAAAACCTAGTGTAGCCTATTAGCTTACTTATCAGTCACACAGTAACAAACTTAACACAAATCGTTTTATTCGGTGTGTAAAAAAACAAAGACAAAGCAGGCGATCTGCTGGCACAATTTATGAGCGGCAGACCGGGAATTCTCCCGATTCTCCCGATGGCCACTCCGGGCCTGAAAACCAATATTACTAAATGAGCAATATTTTAGGGGGTGCTATCGGGGTGCTTTGGTCTTTCTTGGGGGTGCTAAAGCACCTACTAGCGCCACCCATGCCTGCCAACCAGCCTTCCAACTGAGCTGTGCGGCACACCTTTATTCACAATACACATAAATCACTTTCCCCGCCCTGCACCCTGGTTTGCCCCCACCTCACTGGCAGACACGACAACACCTGCCGAAACTGGTCAGTTTCATGGAATCGGCCGAGAGCCACCGATTTACGTGGCATTTACATTTACATTTACATTTAGTCATTTAGCAGACGCTCTTATCCAGAGCAACTTACAGTAAGTACAGGGACATTCCCCCGAGGCAAGTAGGGTGAAGTGCCTTGCCCAAGGACACAACATCAGTTGGCATGACCGGGAATCGAACTGGCAACCTTCGGATTACTAGCCCGATTCCCTCACCGCTCAGCCACCTGACTCCCTGCGGCAGACCGTCTTGGCAGACTCCCTGGCAGACGTCTTGCGTTCTGTCACAACTTGTTTGGGCTCTCGTCAGAGGAATATAGCCGTTGGATGTTTCCAGTTGTTTTGGCCGTACTAATGAGTCTGGAACATTTAGCCATATCTGGATTGTTTATTCTTCTAGTTTATTTTCTCCCAACATCAAGCCCATATCTTGACAGAAGAAACCTTGATATTTCTAACGAGATCATTCAAAAACTGGCACTGTCCACCAAGCACAATAAGAAATCCTACGTAGCTTTTCAGGTTGCGTGAGGAAACTCACTGTAGGCAGGTGGCCATTTCCAATACTCTTCCAAGTGCTTGTTGCCATGGCAAGGGGTTGTTTTCAACAACTTTTAATCAGATTATCTTGCTGTTCCTTCACTTCACATCCAGAATGCTCCAGCCGGGTTTTGAGGTAACAGCCTAGATGACCTATGATTGCAGGTGACCGGTTGCTACCTAAAAGCTTATATATTTGTCTGTACGCTATACCCTACAGCAAGCTGTCACCCATATAATACTTATTTACGTATTTACCAATCATATTTAAATTATTTGGATTTAAAGTCAGCATTTTGACAAAATCTCCCCAAATACGTGATTAGTAGCCTAAATTCTGGTGTTGTCTATGGGAACCAGTTGATTCAGAAGAAGCCAAATCACAACGGAAGAATTAATACTTAACCCTTGTGTTATCTTCGGGTCATTCTGACCCATCAGTCATTGTGACCCACCGTCGTATTGCGACAAATTTACCTCATACAAAAACAAAGTGAAGCATTTTCTTTTAACTGTCGGGCTGTCTCAGACCCCCCACATTGGAATGGTTAAAAGAAAATTATTTTTATTTGTTTTTGTATTGGGTAAAATTGGGTAAACACAACAATGGTTCGTTATGAACCTTTGGGTCATGTGACCCGAAGGCAGCACGAGGGTTAAAGGTCCACGACATAGAATAATGTGTTATTAACTACCCATCCAAATTCGAATGGAGAAAAAAAAACACAGACAAGTATGTTAAATTAGGCTTTGAAATCGTAAGAAAATCAGCAGTCTTCTCTGCTTGAGACTGGGGGGGGCGTGTCGCCTGAAGGAGCTGAAGCTCTGCCCCTCGCTGCCTACCTACGACCCAGATAATGGACGCTACGTCAAGCCGAACAAAACAGTATAGAATTTATTTGTTCAATGAGTGAAACATACAGATGCATATAAATGAAATGTTCCCCTGAGCTGTAACACAGGAGTAAACATTGACACCAGAGACAGCAGACAGTGAGCTCTCCAACTAGGCTACTTCTACCACATTAGCTACCATTTCACCAAAATACCATCATTCTACACCGAGTAGCCTAATATCAAGTTAGCGGTTTGCACTAACTCATAGCAGAGATACCTCTGGAAAAGTTATCTAGTATAATTATAACAAGCACACAGAACTGAGTGATGAACTGCTGGCGGCGGTGGATGGTCCAGGTGCGACCGGAGGATGAACGGCCGGGGGGGCGATGCTCGGTACGGCTCTGCGCTGCAAGAGAAGCCGTGTGTTGATGAACCCCGTCTGTCTGTGGTCTCATTTCACACGTATATAATGTACTTAGAAGCAAAACATGGAATTTACTTTACAGGATCTTTAATTAATAAATTACCTGCAATGGAGTCAGATTTTTTTTTTTTGTATGTGTGTCCTGTTTTGTTTTGTATATACAGTTAGGTCCATAAGTATTTGGACATTGACACAATTTTCATCATTTTGGCTCTGTATACCACCACAATGGATTTGAAATGAAACAATCAAGATGTGCTTTAAGTGCAGACTTTCAGCTTTAATTTCAGGGTATTTACATCCAAATCAGGTGAACGGTGTAGGAATTACAATACATTTTATATGTGGCCCCCCCCTTTTTAAGGGACCAAAAGTAATTGGACAATTGGCTGCTCAGCTGTTCCATGGCCAGGTGTATGTTATTCCCTCATAAAGGGAATTCGTTATTTCATTGACAAGGAGCAGATAAAAGGTCTAGAGTTCATTTCAAGTATGGTATTTGTGTTTGGAATCTGTTGCTGTCAACTCTCAATAAGAAGTCCAAAGAGCTGTCACCATCAGTGAAGCAAGCCATCGTTAGGCTGAAAAATCAAAACAAACCTATCAGAGAGATAGCAAAAACATTAGGTGTGGCCAAATCAACTGTTTGGTACATTCTTAAAAAGAAAGAACGCACTGGTGAGCTCAGCAACACCAAAAGACCCTGAAGACCACGGAAAACAACTGTGGTGGATGACAGAAGAATTCTTTCCCTGGTGAAGAAAAACCCCTTCACAACAGTTGGCCAGATCGAGAACACTCTCCAGGAGGTAGGCGTATCTGTGTCAAAGTCAACAATTAAGAGAAGACTTCACCAGAGTAAATACAGAGGGTTCACCACAAGATGTAAACCATTGGTGAGTCTCAAAAACAGGAAGACCAGATTAGAGTTTGCCAAAAAACATCTAAAAGAGCCTGTACAGTTCTGGAACAACATCCTATGGACAGATGAGACCAAGATGAACTTGTACCAGAATGATGGGAAGAGAAGAGTATGGAGAAGGGAAGGAACTGCTCATGATCCAAAGCATACCACCTCATCAGTGAAGCATGGTGGAGGTAGTGTTATGGCGTGGGCATGTATGGCTGCCAATGGAACTGGTTCCCTTGTATTTATCGATGATATGACTGCTGACAAAAGCAGTAGGATGAATTCTGAAGTGTTTCGGGCAATATTATCTGCTCAGATTCAGCCAAATGCTTCAGAACTCATAGGACGGTGCTTCACAGTGCAGATGGACAATGACCCGAAGCATACTGCGAAAGCAACCAAAGAGGTTTTTAAGGCAAAGAAGTGGAATGTTCTGCAATGGCCAAGTCAATCACCTGACCTAAATCCAATTGAGAATGCATTTCACTTGCTAAAGACAAAACTGAAGGGAAAATGCCCCAAGAACAAGCAGGAACTGAAGACTGTTGCAGTAGAGGCCTGGCAGAGCATCACCAGGGACGAAACCCAGCGTCTGGTGATGTCTATGGGTTCCAGACTTTAGGCTGTCATTGACTGCAAAGGATTTGCAACCAAGTATTAAAAGTGACAATTAGATTTATGATTATGTTAGTTTGTCCAATTATTTTTGGTCCCTTAAAAAGGGGGGGGGCCACATATAAAATGTGTTGTAATTCCTACACCGTTCACCTGATTTGGATGTAAATACCCTGAAATTAAAGCTGAAAGTCTGCACTTAACCCTCGTGCTGCCTTCGAGTCACATGACCCAAAGGTTCATAACGAACCATCGTTGTGTTTACCCAATTTTACCCAATACAAAAACAAATAAAAATAATTTTATTTTAACCATTCCAATGTGGGGGGTCTGAGACAGCCTGACAGTTAAAAGAAAATGCTTCACTTTGTTTTTGTATGAGGTAAATTTGTCGCAATACGACGGTGGGTCACAATGACTGATGGGTCAGAATGACCCGAAGATAACACAAGGGTTAAAGCACATCTTGATTGTTTCATTTCAAGTCCATTGTGGTGGTATACAGAGCCAAAATGATGAAAATTGTGTCAATGTCCAAATACTTATGGACCTAACGTTATACAATGTATATATACATTTTCTTATGTATATGTAAATAAATAAATGCAGTCCATTATGTACCAAAGGGGGGCCCAGCAGAGAAAGTCTGGGAACCACTGGCCTAACGCATACAAATAAAAATTCGACCATCATGGTATACTCAAAGGCTGCAGTAGACCAAATGTGATGCCTTTACAAGACAAGGGAATATGTAAACACATTTTGGACTTCTGCATGCACGAACTCTGCAAACCCTGTAAATGCACAAACATATTACTAGAATGTGATACATAAAATTAGAAAAAAAAAATATATCAAACATGACATTTAATGCTATTTATAAATATGTTACATTAAAACACTACTTTTAATGATACTGTAATTTCCGCCTCAGTTCACCTTCCACTTCAACTGTTGAGACTGATGTGCTTAAAATATTCTACATCTTCAACCAATTCTCAAAGTTTGAAACAGCACTGGAACTCAGCAAAGTTTGAAGCAAAGTGTTTATTAGAATTCAGAGTAAATGGTAAATGGACTGCATTTATATCGCGCGTTTTTATACCTTAGCGGCACCCAAAGCGCTTGTTAGGATCATTTCTTTATCAAGTAATGCACAGAGTCGTTGGATTCAAAGAAAGTACAATAGTTTAATGCTTGCCAGCAAGGAGACAAAGTCTGATCGCAATACAAAGTTTGTCTGGTTTACAAGTCTTCAGGTAAGACCATTTATTGGTGAGAAGCATCCTCCCCTGCATATCAGCTGTCAATATGATCGATCCCAGAGACAGAGTGCGCGTGCACGTGGAAATGTACAGAGTTCTCCGACCCTAGGCTTGACCATATGATTCACTCAACACAGATAAGGTTTATTGCACCTCTAGTATGATAATGGTCAACCTAGGTCAGTTTGATTACGTAAGCCTAGTGTCATCTATAGGTCATGTGGGGAGAGGGTTCTCTGCTGGCAAGGAATGCTAGCACCAGTATTTTCAGAATATAATGTTCCATTCTAAATTTCTCCGACAGCGCTTTTCAATTTTGCCTCATTCACCCATTTATACTCACACTCACACATACCGACGGCGGCGAGCTGCCATGCAAGGCGCCGCTCAACCCATCGGGAGCAACTTGGGGTTCAGAGTCTTGCTTAAGGATACTTGGGCACATCGAACCGCCAACCTTGCAATGAACAGACACTCCTCTCTACCCCCTGAGCCACAGCCGCCCCCTGTGTGAGAGTGACAGAGATTCCAACAAACGTTAGCAAGATCCTGGGATCAGACAAAAATCAATCAAAACCTTTATTTTGTTTAATTTTGCCATTGGTCCTATACTTGTTTGTCACAGATGCATTATGCATTCTCACACTATTGGTCTCTCATCCTAGGGGATTCAGATTACAGGTGCTTTTTTGCATAGAAAACGTTCCCACTTTTTTAGGCCTAATCTGGCCTTGAAGACCAGCTGCACTAGGTTTCTGGGCATAGGGCCATAAATATGCCTCATGATAGCAGAGCCTTGTAGTTCTCTATGGAAAAAGCATATACACATAGTCTTCTCTCGCACTCAGCCCCTAATAAAGATCTTTACATTTTGGGCTTAATATCTTCTACGTTTTAGTGGCAATAATAGTCAACAGCTTTGCATCTGGTTTTCAGTAATATAGCATATGCTAAAAAGGTGATTAAAAGGTTCATTTTCAATAATATAAATCCATAATCATTACCCATCCTCATAATTACAACAGTGTGATGGTTTTTTTCCACAACAAGACCACCTCTCCAGTGGTGTGTGCTACAAGATGTGATTGTCTTTTAACATTACAGTCCCTTTGGTGCAAATGAACGACCAGTGACAAAGGGGTTTGATCATTCAGGTCTCTGCCAATACAGCCCTACAGTCCCTAACTGCTTTCCCTTCTGTCTGATCTACGGCTGCATCCGGTGCATGCTAAACTGTCTCAATGAATGATTTAATTATTCAAATACACACCAAACGCAGTAATAAGTCCGATTTATTTAACTAGTTTTCTAAATGGCCAATGGTTGTCTAGGGGCAAGACCAGCCAGAAGGCTTGTGGTTGGCCAGTGAAACAGCCAGACGGTCGCCAATAGGGATGTCCTGCTAATCGCAGGAGGCACAGCAACACCCGCAGCACATGGCACGGAAGATGCAAGAAGACACCCCTCGCCCTCTTAGCCCTGCTGATAGGGACTTCTGGAAGAGCAAAGCAGGCATCTTAATTTGAGGCATTATTTCACCATGCAAAATGACCTCACGGTCTTTGTGTATGTTTCCTACCTGGCTGGAAGACCTTGCTAGGGATGAAGGTAAGAGCCTCATCGATGTGAAAGTGGGTCTCAACAATTGGGGCCTTGTTTATGGCAGTGCAGACCTCAGCAATAGCAGCCTTCTCAACAGAGGTGGGGACCTCAATGATGGGGGTTTCGACAAAGGGGGCCTCAATAATTGGGACTTTAATGATAGCAGTGCAGACCTCAGTAATAGCAGCCTTCTCAACAGAGTTGGGAACCTCAATTATGGGAGCCTCAATGATGGGGGCAGCCACAAGTCACCATCAATCAGAACCTTAAAGGAAAAACACATGCAGTATGACATTTATGGATAAAAGAATATCCCACAGTTGTAGTTACAGTAAATGTCTGTGAAAGGGATGCTTACAGTTTTAATAGCTGAAGCTCCATTAAGTGAATCTGTCACTAAGTCACTAACCTCTGTGGATTTGGCAGCTAAGCTCTCCTCAGTGCTCTGTCCAGTCTCCACACTGGTGTCTGGGGCCATCCCAAACATGACCAGGACATGGCCTCCCATGACGTCAGTGAGGAAAGTGATGAGTTTCAGACACTGAGTGTCAAGGTCCTCAGCCAAGAGCTCTGGCAGGAACATCTCTGAGGTCTTACCCAGGATGGCGTCTACCGTCTCAGTCCTGGGAATAACGGACTTGAAGCAGGACATTACCGGCCTCTTTGGTAGAAGAAAAGATTCTCTTCAAGATGGTCGCCGCCATTCCCACAGCCATGTCAGGTAGAGCCAGGTAGGTATGGATCTTGGACTGGGCCCACGGGGCCAGGAGGACCCTGGGGACCAGCTACACTACCACCTGTTTGGGGCTGAGGAGGGTGGGGGAGTTTTGCTCCCTGGAGATGCCGGCCATGATTGTTGTCAAGCCATCCTGAACACGGGTGCAGAGCCTGTCGTTGGTCGGAAGCAAGAAAGAGAATGAGGATGGTACCTGAATCCACAGTCCATTGATGATTTATGCTGAAAAACTTTCTGGAAAAATCCTGATGTGGACAGATTCAGGTCTTACAGGTTGGAAGCTGATGCAGCACGCCGTGCCTTCAGATTCTTGCTGGCCTCGCAGAGCTTGTTGGCTATCTTTAGGATGGTGTTGATCTCAAAGGTCTGAAAGTAAACAAATTAATTATGATGTTATTAAGGAGTCTGGAGACCCATCTGTAGGCCAGTGTACTTTGGTCTGTCTGATTCTTCCTCTGACAGTCTTCTTCCCAGCCAGGCCAGATCACAGCCTTCCTTCAGAGCGCTCCTCCACAGCCTTCACAGAAAACAACACAGTACTGTAGCTTTTCTGTCTTTATAAATCCTTGATGTTTTAATCAGATTGCGTGGTGAGTACTGAGATATATCATGTCTTCGTAGCTTAGTGTAAAGTAGTGTTGGATCATCCTAATGATATAAATTTACCGTGCAGTAAAGGACTTATTAACTTGAATTTTAGATTGTTTGAAAAGCTACATTTGATCAACATTTTGACTTCAACATTTGATAATCAAGAGTTACAACCAGGGGTTAATAGCAGCTGTGTACTGGCTACACAATTACTAAATAGAAGTTGAAGGGTCCCCAACACAGTTGTAATGCTAGGCCATATGTGCCTGCTATATAGAAGTCTTATGAACAAAGATACATTTGTTAAATACAATAGATTGAAACAAATCATAAATAAAAATATAGCTGCAAGCAGCAATGAAGGGGCCAAGCAGCATTCGATATGGAAATTCAGTAGCTAAAGCAGCAAAGCAAAACGTATAAAAAAATATTAGCTTTTTTAAAACCGCATTTTATTTTTTGGCAACGCGGAGTCGCTACCCCGAAACTTTTGATTACCTTCATGGCGTTGCACAAAAGACATATACCGAGTTTTGTAAGGATAAGCCGATGCGTTCGGTAAATAAGTCATTTTGAGACAGCATTCGAAATGGCCGACGTCCAAAATGGCCGACGTGGGAAAGGGTAATATTTTACGACTCGGCGTGCCGCAAAGAATCAGAAGAGTCCGATCTTGTGATTTGGGGTCAAACTGGGGTTTGATCTTGTGATTTGGGGTCAAACATCAGGACTACAACTCCTATGGATTTATTTCCCACTTTTCTGCTTCCAGCAGCAGAATTAGTGGGAATTATAGTCAAAGCCACCCTCGGCTTTGTCCTAGCAGCGAAGCACTGTAGGAGAGGCAAACGAGCCGGTGCTCTGGTGCGACTCCGTCGGCGTGGGGCATGCACAGCGTTACCGGGGATATTTCTCTCCAACGTGCGTTCACTGAGCAACAAACTGGATGAACTTCAGCTACTGGTGTGGAAAAACAGAGACTTTCATTCATCTTCCGTTTTGTGCTTTACGGAGACATGGCTGAGTGAACTGATCCCAGACTCTGCGCTACAGCTAGCAGGTTTCAAACTGCTGAGAGCGGATCGTGACCCTGTGCTCTCTGGCAAAACGAAAGGCGGTGATATTTGTTTTTACATTAACAGTGGCTGGTGTGAAGATGTGACAGTGATTCTGCAGCACTGTTCTCCTGATCTGGAATCATTTTTTATTAACTGTAGATCTTTTTACTTGCCACAAGAGTTTGCATCATTCATTCTGGTTTGCGTCTACATGCCTCCGCAGGCTAGCGTCAACGAGGCTCAACGTGTGTTCGCCAGCCAGATACTGAGTGTGGAGCATGAAAATCCGGATTCCTTGGTTATTGTGCTAGGCGACTTTAACAAAGGCAATCTCACTCAAGAACTCCCAAAATATAGACAATTCATCAAATGCCCTACCAGAGAAGGAAACACCTTGGATCACTGCTACTCTACAATCAGCAAAGCATACCATGCGGTCCCCCGAGCAGCACTGGGTCACTCTGACCACGCCATGGTTCACCTGATTCCTGCATACAGGCAGAAGCTAAAGCGCTGTAAGCCTGCTGTGAGGACATCAAAACAGTGGACCAGTGAAGCTATGGAGGATCTACGGGTGTGCTTGGACTGCACTGACTGGGACATGTTCACGACTGCTACCAATAGTCTGGATGAGCTCACAGAGGCTGTGACATCATACATCAGCTTCTGTGAGGACTGCTGTATACCAACACGCACCAGGGTAAGCTACAACAACGACAAACCCTGGTTTACAGCTAAACTCAGAAGGTTGAGGTCAGAGAAAGAGGCCGCGTTTAGGAGTGGGGACAAAGACAGTTTCAAGGAGTCGAAGAACAGGTTTGGCAAGGCGGTGAGGGAGGCTAAACGACTGTACTCAGAGAGACTAAAACACCAATTCTCTGCAAACGACTCTGCTTCTGAGGGCTCAGGCAGATTACCAACTACAAGCCCAGAGCCCCCCACTCCACTAACGACTCCCGCCTGGCCAACGACCTGAATGAGTTCTACTGCAGATTTGAAAGACAATTGGACAGTCCTGAACTACCCCTTCCCACCCAGGAGGCCTCCCACCTCCCCCCCTCTACAGTGACGACTCTCTCCATTCAGGAGGGTGAAGTTAACAGACTTTTCAAGAGGCAGAATCCCCACAAAGCAGCTGGGCCGGACTCTGTCTCTCCAGCCACCCTCAATCACTGCGCTGACCAGCTGTCTCCGGTGTTTACCTACATCTTTAACACCTCCCTTGAGACATGCCATGTGCCAGCCTGTCTCAAGTCCTCCACCATCATCCCTGTGCCCAAAAAGCCAAGGCCAACAGGACATAATGACTACAGACCTGTCGCCCTGACCTCTGTGGTAATGAAGTCTTTCGAGCGCCTGGTGCTGGCACACCTTAAATCTATCACTGACCCTCTACTGGACCCCCTGCAGTTTGCCTACAGAGCCAACAGGTCTGTGGACGATGCAGTTAACATGGCCCTCCACTTCACCCTACAGCACCTGGACTCCCCAGCATCCTATGCCAGGATCCTGTTTGTGGACTTCAGCTCTGCCTTCAATACCATCATCCCCGCCCTGCTTCAGGACAAGCTCTCCCAGCTGAACGTGCCTGATTCCACCTGCAGGTGGATCACAGACTTCCTGTCTGACAGGAAGCAGTGTGTTAAGCTGGGAACACAAGTCTCTGACTCCCGGTCCATCAGCACCGGATCACCTCAGGGCTGCGTCCTTTCTCCTCTGCTCTTCTCCCTGTACACCAACAGTTGCACCTCCAGTCATCCGTCCGTCAAACTCCTGAAGTTTGCGGACGACACCACCCTTATTGGGCTCATCTCTGGTGGAGACGAGTCTGATTATAGGTGGTAAGCGGCCAACCTGGTGACCTGGTGCAGCCAGAACAACTTAGAGCTCAATGCTCTTAAGACAGTGGAGATGGTTGTGGACTTAAGGAGGAACACAGCCCCACTCACCCCCATCACCCTGTGTGACTCCCCAGTCAACACTGTGGAGTCCTTCGGCTTCCTGGGCACTATCCTCTCCCAGGACCTCAAGTGGGAACTGAACATCAGCTCCCTCATCAAGAAAGCACAACAGAGGATGTACTTCCTTCGGTTCAACCTGCCAAAGACAATGATGGTGCACTTCTACTCAGCCATCATTGAGTCCATCCTCACCTCCTCCATCACCGTCTGGTACGCTGCTGCCACTGCCAAGGACAAGAGCAGACTGCAGTGTATCATCCGCACTGCTGAGAAGGTGAATCTGCCTACCCTCGAGGACCTGCACACCTCGAGGACCCTGAGGCGAGCGAGGAAGATTGTGGCCGACTCCTCCCACCCTGGACACTCCCTGTTTCAGTCACTCCCCTCCGGCAGAAGGCTGCGGTCCATCAGGACCAATACCTCACGCCACAAAAACAGTTTCTTCCCTTCCGCTGTTGGCCTCTTCAACAAGGCCAAGGGACCACACTGACTCTAATGACTTCTTGCTTAAAACACACTGCTTTTTGCACTGCATTACAAAATTGTATCTTGTACATTTGTATTTTTTGTAATATTTGTATTTTTGTATTTTTATATTGTAATTTACGGCAACTTATATTTTATTTTATTGTATATTTAATTCTATTCTAATCTCACTTAGTACTGCTAGTTTATGTACCCTTAGTATAGATAGTCCACATATTTAAATTTTAGGTATATGTTTATTGTATGCACCTTCCTGCCAAAGCAAATTCCTTGTCTGTGCAAACTTTCATGGCGAATAAATCCCATTCTGATTCTGTTCAGAATTTACGATGCAAGAAATCCGACGCGCCCGCTAGATGTAGCAGTGTTATATCTACAAAGCACAATAAATCCGACTCTTCTTGAGTACAAATCCCCTGAGAATGAAACTTTATCGTTACCATTATGATTATACTGCTAGACAGCTACTGTGGCATACCTGGCTTCGCTAAACAGATAATCGGGCATCATGACATGCTTGATGACTGTGGCTGGATTCGATCCTACAACCTTGCGTTTCAAAGGAGCCCATCTTATCCCAGTGAGCTATTCTCACTGCTGGGAAATGCTGAGTTTGGTTCAGTAATTTGAAGGTTGCCAGTTTGATTCCCAGCTGTGCCAAATGACGTTGTGTCCTTGGGCAAGGCACTTCACCCTACTTGCCTTGGGGAGAATGTCCCTGTACTTACTGTAAGTCGCTCTGGATAAGAGCGTCTGCTAAATGACAATGTAAATGGTAAAGAGTGGGGAGGGAGTCAGTTGGCTGAGCGGTGAGGGAGTCGGGCTAGTAATCCGAAGGTTGCCAGTTCGATTCCCGGTCTTGCCAACTGACGTTGTGTCCTTGGGCAAGGCACTTCACCCTACTTGCCTCGGGGGAATGTCCCTGTACTTACTGTAAGTCGCTCTGGATAAGAGCGTCTGCTAAATGACTAAATGTAAATGTAATGATGAACATGAAGTGCAAACTCTGGATTTTACAAAGACATTAGAATGTTTACATCCTATTTACATGGAGATGGAATGTATATCAACATTGTAAAGGTGTGCTCTTTTTGATGCAAAAAGAGCACAGAATTCTAGAATTCTACATTCTGTAGAATTCTAGAATTCTATTACTCCAACTATATCAGTGGCACAAATAGCAGATTTTTTGGGGTTAAGTGCAGGACCTAGTGCAACAGTGCAGGACCTGGTACGCCAGCCAGCGTGTCCACTGCAGCGACACAAATCGCTTGCCTTCCCACAGTGCACCACACTCGGGGGTGTGTCCGACAGATTCCCACAGCCATTTCAGGTAGAGCCAGGTAGGTATCGATCTTGGACTGGGCCCACGGGGCCACGAGGACAGATTAATGCAGAGTTGTAGTTCTATAAAGTCACTGTTGCAGTTTGTATAACATCATGGCAGTGTGCAGACTTGGGTTTACGTACTCGCAATATCAATCAAAATACAACTCAAACTCAAAACCGTTTAATAGACATACATGTTGACATGTGTAAAACCTTTTTATTATATTACTCGAAGTCTCTGCTAATCTGTCAATACGACGAGGGAGTCCCAGCCGGGTTAGCTAGGCTATTTGCCACAGAACGAAGTTACGTAATGTGACGAGACTGAATTTAAAGTACAAAACCTCACCAGGAGCAATGACAACGTCGGCAACCCTACGCCAGGCCTCATTCTTTTTGTCAATGTCTCTGTACAAATGAAGCTTGCGCAAGTTCAGTCAGGCAAGACCGATCTCTGCACTCGGGCTTAATCGTAGTGTACACTACTCACTCCCCCCGCTAAGAACGCCCTACCTTCCCCGGTTCCCTGGTCGGGCGGTCACTAGGGTTCAGGTCGATTAGCGCTCTCGATATCAATTAATGGTGTCACATGATCCGTGCCTTTAAATATGATTCTCTCCCTGTGTAGTTTGTCCATGCTATCAAGTGCGCAACCCTCCACCACCCCGTCGCCGCCCGGTTCCTGTCTCAGTTTTCGGCTCGATTGGTCGTCGGCTGCCGCCACCGCCACCAGTGTCTGGACTCCGTGGGGGATTCTTCTTCGGGCGTTGGGCAGGCGCCCGTTGATCTATAAAATTCCCCGTGGGGTTAAAGCTCCAAACACCATAGTACATGTATTAGTCTGTAATAAACATCTTTCACTCTTCCCAGGTCTCTCCTGATTGAAATACAGAGACGTATGGTACAGGACTGGATATGCAGCCCCACAAGCGATTAGTTTCTCTATCTTGAAACTGAAAGCAAGAAATGTTTACCATGGTTGCTACGTTACGAGAAACAAGAAAACAATCCGATTGGCTAACGCTTGCGAAAATCGCTCCTCATTTGCATAAAGTTGAGAAAATCTCAACTCGAGTCGCGTCGCTACCCACAATGCACCACGCAAGCAATTCCATTGAAAATGAATGGAAAACATGTTGTAGCTCGCATCGCTGCAGTGGACACGGAGGGGGAGTTGATTTATGGTTTCTTAAATTTTAGCACAACTTGACTGGAGAAAATGTACAGTTTCCATCTAAATATAAGCCTATAACTATAGGGACATTGTCAAAATGCACTGTTGAAATCGTCAATATAGGGTAGACAACATAGAGAAGACTTTAAATCAAAATATGTAAAATATGATTGGTCAGTATGTAAATAAGTATTTACGGGGGTGACAGCTTGTTGTAGGGTATAGCGCACAGACATGTTAGCAGCTTTAGCAAGCTCTTCATGAAACAGAAGAGTGAGCAGAACAACCGGACGCCAGCCTTCTTAAATTCTCTTTTTCGGTCTCTTTCTCTCTCTCACACAGTGGCATTTGCTTTCTGGTGTTGAAAGCAGACGTGCCTGTAGGCAGTTGCACCTTAATGCACAGGCTTACCTGGGCTTAAGCCCGGGGCCTCGACCAATCAGGGGCCTACGGTGGCCGACATGTGAAAACGCGCTGCAAATTAAGAAAACACATGCAAATAGACAAAACACAAGCAAATTAAGAAAACATCTTCATGAATTTGACAACACATGTGCAGCATTCAGCAAACGCACTGCAAATACACACAACACAACCAAATACATAAACGCACTGCAAATACATAAACGAGTTGTCAAAACGAAAGCACGCAAACCAAAAACACTGCAAATACATAAACACGTTGCAAAAACGAAAGCACGCAAACCAAAAACGCTGCAAATACCTAAACGCGTTGCAAAAACGAAAGCACGCAAACTAAAAACGCTGCATCCAGTTTTCACAACGGAAGTTGACCAGGAGCGCTAAGTGGAACAGCTTGATTTTCGGCCCCATGGAGCGAAAGAGAGAGAGCATATGAGAAGTTTGGACCAACATCGAAGTAAAGAGGCGACCTAAAAAGGTTAGTATTCATTTTTACATGTGGCCCTCCTCTTTTACAGTTTTTCAAAAGAGCAACTTCGATTTTGGTCCCATTTCCAAAACAAACTTCTCATATGTTCTCTCTCTCTCTCGCTCCGTGGGGCCGAAAATCAAGCTGTTCCATTTAGCGCTCCCCCTAGAGGTCCGGACAACTTCCGTTGTGAAAACTGGATGCAGCGTTTTTGGTTTGCGTGCTTTCGTTTTTGCAAAGCGTTTATGTATTTGCAGCGTGTTTATGTATTTGGTTGTGTTGTGTGTATTTGCAGCGCGTTTGCTGAATGCTGCGCATGTGTTGTCAAATTCATGAAGTTGTTTTCTTAATTTGCTTGTGTTTCGTCTATTTGCATGTGTTTTATTAATTTGCAGCGCGTTTGCACATGTCGGCCACCGTAGGGGCCTCTTAATAATAATAATACAAAATAATAATGATGATAAACGTCCATATTCGCGGAGTCATTATGCTCTACAGTGGCATCTGGTGGTGGATGTGGAGGTGGAGGGAGGCCCCCCCTCCCCCTTATCTAAACAAAATGTAACAAAATGTAACAAAAACTAGAGAGGGTACAATTTCTGGGGAAATTGTAAGGTGTGCTTGCTTGCGTCAGTTGCAGATGGGTCCATTTAATATGAAACAAGCTGAACCCACTTTGAGACAAGCTATTCTAACAACGTTGTCACCGGCAGTATTTTTCAGATGGAATCGCGATCCAAACAGTACCATCTGCTAACTGAAAATATGCCCCCAAACGTGACTTTTTGGTCTCAGTCTAGAGCCCTGCGTGGAGAAGCTTAATTGTGCTACGAGCAGGCTAGCCTAGCTGCTGTTGCTAGCCAAACTACACTGAGGGGATTGTTTGAATGCGCCGGAAATTAAAAAATTTCTTTTGACATAAAGTATAGGCTGTGGTATTGAAGACAGCGATGCACCACACAAGCTTGAGTTTAAATACATTATTTAATGTGACATTACTTACTGTACATGTAGTCTTGAATTGCTTAAATGTATAATGCTGCTAGTACACCATGGCACGATACGATACTTGCTGTGCAACAGCAATGCACGTTGTATCCATGCGTCGTTGCTAACGTGTGCTGACGTTGTGACGTAGGCTAGCACTGAGTTCCCGTCGTTGACACAAGGCACTTTTTGCCACAAAAACTAAATTTCAGCCTAAACCGTGCAACGGAACGTAAATAAAAATACAAGCAACTCAATCGCTACCAAGACGAAACCTTTGACATCGACGTCGTCTTTGTAGTCCAAATATTGACGGATCCTTAGGGGGGCAAACAGAAATTGGTTGTGCGATTAGCGGGCGGGGGGCCTCAAAAAATTAAAAAAAAGGTCCATAGCCCAGGTGCCTCAAGTGCTATTAAGACCCCTGCCTGTAGGGTTTAGATAAATCCTCCAACTAGATGTTTGAGGTGAATGTGTGGTATCCACCTACTTACCTACCGTTCCTCCCATTCTGTCCTACCTCCTTGATTTTCCCCTCCCAGGTGTTTGAGGTGCAGACAGCTGCCATGTTGTTGGAGATCCGGGCCAGTCGTCTGAGCACGGTCCAGTACTGCCACGCCTGTCCCAGCAGCAATCTGGTGGCCATAGCGCTGTCACACTACGCCGTGGAGGTGAGGGACACACACACTCATACACTGGCACCTTCTGTACACTGTGATAGTGGCTGTCATACTCCATGGAGGTAGCCTGTGTCCTAAAGACACAGTTGACACTTTGTTTTGGGCTTCAAAGATCATATCAGACAATTGATGCAAAAAGATAACTGTAATTCTAAGATGCAACCCACCATGAACACTGTGTGTGTGTTCATTCAGCTGTGGGACATTGAAAGTAACAGGAAGATGGCTGACTGTAGTGGTCATCTGAGTTGGGTCCACTGTGTCCAGTTCTCTCCTGAAGGATCTCGACTACTCTCCTGTTCGGATGACCAAACATTCAGGGTAAGAGAGAGAGTGTGTGTGTCCATGCCTTGTGGATTTGTGTGTTTGGGGGGGAAAAAGTGTGTATGGGATATAGAAGTGTGTGAGAGCATGAGAAGGGAATAGAGGGAATGTAGAGGAAGAGAGGATACTTATCTGTCAGTGAGTGTGTGTGTGTGTGTGTCTCACAGTCCATCTGTGGGATCTGCCTCCGTATCTAATGAGCTCTCCTGTGATCGTTTCAAAGCAAACCTTACCAAATGTGTTCCGATCTCATACTTTGATGACTACAAGTCCAACAGTTAACTGAGACTGTGATGACTACAAGTCCCACTATTGACTGACACTGTGATGACTACAACTCTCTCTCTCTCTGTGATTCTCAACTCATTGGTATTCACCAGTTAACCCCTTCTCATACCATTACATAGTACGAGCTATTAACCCTTCTCATACCATTACATTGTACCATCTATTAACTATTCTCATGCAATTACATTGTACCATCTATTAACCCTTCCCATGCCATTACAGTCTACCGGGGTAACACGTCATCTGATCTTTCCCCCCTCCCCTCCAGCTCTGGGAGACCGCCAAGGTGCACACCACCTCGGCCGTGCGCCTGAAGAGGGACTCGGACGTCCTGTTCAGCGACGGTGACATCACCGTAGCAGCCGCCGACAACCTCAACAGACTGCAGGTGCGGCGGGCAGCGGACATCTGTGTATGACATATGCCACGGCGGCAGGCAGATGGTTGTGTGTGTGTGTGTGTGCATGGGTGTCAGAGAAATACACTACAGACAGATGTGCGAGTTCAATATGAAGTTGCTACTGTTTTTAAGTTGTAAAGCAGCTTCCGTTTAATGTTTGTGAGAATAGGAGATGTAATGTATTGTTAACTTGTGTAGAAAAAGTGTGATTACAGGGTTGTGTGTGTGTGTCAGGTGCGGAATGGCCAAACAGGAGTGGTGCTGTTTCAGTCGGAGGAGCAGGAGTCTCGAATTCGCTGTACCTGCTTATGCGTTCAGTCCTCTGCTGTGGCACTGGGGCGAGAGGACGGCAATGTCCAGGTAGGACTGCTCTCACACACACACACACTGACCTCTCCAGAACATCACATTCTGACATGGGGTGATGATGAGGTTAGTAATTAAAAAAGGTGTGTGTGTCTGTGTGGGTGCCCATGTAAAAAGTACAAATAAATCCTCCTTTGCTGGAGGAGGAGTGCACCGGGTCCAGTAATGAGCGGTGACATTTGTGCTGACACCTCCTTTATCTGACCTGTCAGCCGCCTGCCAGCCGGCCTGCCTGCTCCTCTCTCTGAAGAGTGCCTTAATCTCTTTCTCTTCCATTCCTCTATTTCCGCTCAGTCTTTTATTCGTTTTTTTCTGTTTAGTCTACTTCCATTCCTTTCCGTTAAATTTTGTACCACGGTTTTGCCTTCTCCTCCTCAGTTCCCTCTTTTGTCTCACTTACTTTACTTATTTTTTTCCCCCACACTGTCTCCTTTTTCCACCGTTCTAGTCCCCCTAGTGTTTTGTGTGTGTGTGTCTGTGTTTTGTTTTGCCTGTGATTGATAAGATTGATCTATGGTTTGGTAAAGCTTGTCTGGTATGTGTGGTGTATGTATGCATACAGTACATGTCTGCTAGAGGATGTACATTTCCTTAATCGATTGTCATTAAAGTTTTCAAGTTCAAACAGATTGAAAAACATATTTCCCAAACATATTGGCCATAAAGGCTTCAAAATTTGTTTTTGTTGATGTTGAACATGGAGCTAATGAAGAGTTTAGGCGGACAGACAGAGATCCGAATGAATCTTCACAAGCCTGAGCAAAACCCAGACAGACCATGTCAACCCTAATTTAATTAACGGTACCCCACCGCCCTGGAGACAACAGGGAGCTCGTAGATTTGAATTATGCTTCAGTTGACCCCCTCCCCCCTCTGACTTGACCTCCTGTATGAGAGACGAAGAGAAGGATGCAGATGACAGGATGATGGAGGGAGCAAAACGAGTAGAGCTGACAACATAATAGAGTCCAGTAGCGAGGCCGTAACGTTCACTGCTCCATAATAGAGGCTACTGCTGTGTAAATGCAACGTTTGTGTGTGTGTGGACAAGCAGATCTTAATTAAGCGAGTGCCCACTGAACCATTACTTGGGTTATCACACCTTTTAAGCTCTGCACTGTAAATGTAATTATTACAACTCTGGAATTGTGGCTAGCTAAGAATGTTTTATTTTGTATCATACTAACACACATAATTGCCAGTTCAGAACTCTGCACTTTACAACAGAGCGAACCTGTGTAGTATTGGACTGTAGGACTATGGTTTTTGTCATCAACAAGCCCAATCTATGCTATTAATGCAGTCGCTATCTACAAATTGATAAGGGGTTTAGACGATGTACAAATATTTTTTGCAGACACTGCTGCACTGTCATTCCGCTTACCACCACTAGGAGGAGCCCCCCTACTTTGTTCTCTGGTTCCACTGCAGCGTCAGTCTCTTTCACCAATCAGGCGCACTCTGCAATTAAGAGGAAGGGGAGGAAACAGTTTGAGAAAATACAGTGCAGTCACACACAATGTCCTCTTTGTCATTGACTCAAACTGATGTATGCTTTGCATGCTAACCCTTTTCTCCACAGTAATTGCTAATTTGAAAGGCTTTGTTTTCTGGAAGTGAGAAACAACTTGATGTTTTTAAGGGGGGTGGTTAGGGGAAAAGTACCGCAGACAGAGCTGAGTGAGTGTGTTTGTGTGTGTGTGTGCGTGCAGGCAGGGATGACGGCTAGGCAGGTACTGAGGACCATTGGCTGGAGAGCTCTACAGCTGTTGACCCCTCACACGGGACTGCTGCTAGCGCTAGGATTAGAGACAGGCAGGATTCAGGTATGGGAGGGCTTGTGTGTGTGTGTGTATCCATGTTTTATGACCCCTGATTAAATGGGGGAATGTGAATGTAAGCATGTGCGTAAGAAAGTGTGTGTATGTTCATTCCCTCCGGAAGGAAGATCATGGTTTGGGACAGCGCAATAAACTGATCAGACACAACATAACAAAAAAACGCTGTATTAGTCATATGGCATCCCTGCATGTCACAGCATATCTTGGGACACAGTGACGGGCCCTCCTCACCAGGAACGCTGATCTACGACCAGCTCTAAAGGCTTTGCCCTCTCATCCAATCCCCTTTCAGATCCAATTAGTGTCAATTGGATGAAATGTTTACTGCTGTGCATCACAACCCCAGAATTTACACAGGTCTTTATGCTAATTGTAAAAAAAAAAAAAAAAAAAAAAAAAAAAAATACTTTTTAATTTTGGGCAAATTGCCTTAAGCGTTTGCCCATCAACGTCATTCCAGACCTTCAAGACCTCAGGCGCACTAATATAACATTCGCCCAACCCTTTTGAAAGCAGCATTTGAACCACATACAAACGTTGCTGTTTTGTGCAAGTGCCCGAGGCTAGCCTTCTCAGACATTTGAACCTCCTCTCTGGGTTTTAAATATTTAAATAGGAGGTGAATCCAAGATGGGAGGAGAGGCACTGAAACCATAGACAACTGTAGATATTTTTGGGCTAGAGATGCAAAATCAAAACATTTTGGTTCCTTTATTTACTTGTTATATTAATATTATTATGTCAGGTTTTGCCCTAGTTTCTTACTCTAATTACAGGTTTCCTTGTTTCTGAGGTATTCATCTAGTATAGAGGTATTAATAAATGAATATGCTACTGATCTTATCAGTAATAGTTGCATGGCATTTCTAAACTACCAACTGCATCTGTTCTGCTATACAATCAACCCGCACAATATGCAGTAACCCAATTTACTACGGATATATGATCGATATTTCTATTTTATTGAGTTGAGTTGGAGATATTTACCCAAAGTTGTCTCAAGGACTTTTTTAGGACCCCAATATCTGTTCTGCTTTTAAAAGTCAGTTTTAAACCACCGCTGAAGTTTGGCTACAATTCCGTGGACTTCATTAGCATAGGTTCTTGAAGAAGCCCTCCTTCTCCCTTATGAGAATAAAGTGGTGTTTCATGAAACATCAGAGAAGTCTGTCTCTCTGGCTCTGACAGTAATGTCTGGCAAACGCTCAGACAAAGCCGTCGGACCCCATCAACCATCAGACTGCCTGACAGTATCTTGTACATTTGTATTTTTTGTAATATTTGTATTTTTGTATTTTTATATTGTAATTTACGGCAACTTATATTTATATTTATCCCACTTAGTACTGCTAGTTTATGTACCCTTAGTATAGTTAGTCCACATATTTAAATTTTAGGTATATGTTTATTGTATGCACCTTCCTGCCAAAGCAAATTCCTTGTCTGTGCAAACTTTCATGGCGAATAAATCCCTTTCTGATTCTGATTCTGATTCTGATTCTGAGGACAGATCAGTTGCAGTCTGAGCTCAAAGCCCTCACTCTCCTTGTCTTGGAACTGAGAGAGCAGAAATTTGACCGGCCCTAGTCAGGGCACTGGGACCATGCATTTCACATTCAAAGTTCTATCTACTCTGCATGCCACTCTTTTGAGCACTATACAAAACGTGTCATTTCCAGAATTTGACCCCCTCCGCTTCCCCTGCCACCCCAGGTGTTGGAGCTTCCATCGGGCACCCTCTTGGCCAGTCTGCCAGGCCACACCAAGACCGTGCTGCACTGCCAGTTCTCCCAGGACGGAAAAACGCTCATCTCCTCCTCCGAGGACGGCACCATACGGGTACAGGCCTCGTTCTCTCTTTCTTTCTCTTCCTTCCTTTCTGTTGTCGCTCACTCACTCGACATACACGTATGTTGTCTTTTGGTCCATCTATTACAACATGATCCCTCCGTTTTCACACTGGCTCATACATGTACGCCAGGGTTAATCGTTCCTCTTGTTATGCCTCCTACATGTTGACATTCTTGTCGATTTAGATGTTGTACCTCTCCTCTCCTAATATTGAGTAAAAGTCATATGCCGAGTCATTCGTCAACGTGCTGGCGCCTACTCCAACCCGTCTACCTGTCTGCCCTACCTGCCCTGCCTGCTACATCCTCTCCTGCATTATTATACTGCTTGGTTTCAGAATCCCTTCCTCCTTCCCCCCACCTTTTTATATTCTTCCCCTTCCTCCCTCCATTCCTCCCTCTTCTCTCAGCCTCTTTATGTCTCCTCACCGCTGGTCGTCTTCTCATTTCGACTTCCTCCTTTCCAAGCAGTAGCTTTTACAGTGTGTGCTTGTGTGTAATGCGCATGCACAATGTTTTCAGACCGTTCCGCTCTGTCACCTCCCCCAGTCCTCCACTGTTCCACCCAGCTGCACATCTCCCTCTCCTCTCATCTTTTCCTCCTCTCATCCTCCTCCTCCTCGTGTCCTCTCTTCATCTGTCCTTCCCCGACAGCCTCTCCACTGCTACACCTCACTGCATATCAGAACGCACAGCCTCATCCAGCATGCGTACTAGTACTGCCTACTTCATTACTATTCATGGACAGTCTACTGTTTATTCATGAGGTATTCACTGTTTGACACATGCTGGCCAGTGAAAGGAAAGACTTGGAGGAGAAAAGCGCTGAGCAAAGTTGAACGTGAAGCGCTGTATTGGCATAATTGCTAGGTTGTAATAGATGCTAAACTTTAAAAACGGGGAAAGAGTGGGAAGAAATGTTGTTATTGAGTGAAGAAATGTATATTCACTAACCTCATTACTATATAGTGAAAAGATTATTGTGTTATGTTGTTTAACAGTTCCTTCAAATCCCTGTTTAGACATATCCATCACATCACACATATATTAACAAATTTGCCAATAAACATAAGAGCAATGTAATGCAACTTAACTTTTTTATGTGATTCTACTTTACCTGCAAGTGTCGTATAGAGTCTGAACTGCTGTCGCTCCTGCAGGTGTGGCTATGGAAGACAGGCGAGTATAAGGTACTGCAGGGCCACAAGGAACAGGTGAGGCACTTTGCCCTCCTCCCCACACCACTCTCGGCAACACAAGTCCTGTCCTGGTCCTACGACGGCACTGTGAAGGTAATACACATACACACACACAGTCACTGCACACACACACACACACACACGAGAGAGAAGGCAGGATGGTAACAGCGGGAGTCCAAACATGAGGAATAAAATGATTCCATCAGAGTAGGTCAATATCGACATGTTGTTCTTACATCTGTTTTCTATTTTAGACTCTCCTTAGAAGATGCCATCTGTGGTGTGTGTGTGTGTGAAAGAGAGATAGGATGCATTTGGCGGTGATTTTTTGAGTGTAAAAGAATGTGACAGGATTCTAAGCAGCACCACGCAAACACACTCTCCCACCCTCTCTCCCTCCCCCTCTCTCTCTTTCTCTTTCTCTCTCGCTCTCCCTCCCCCTCTCTCCTTCCCTCTCCTCTCTCTCTCTCTCTCCCTCTTTCTGTCCCCCTCTCTCCTTCCCTCTCCTCTTTCTCCTTCTCTCTCTCCTTTTCTGTCCTCTCTCTCGCTCAGGTGTGGGACATTGAAACAGGTGAGCAGCTGCATGACATTGTGTGCCACGGGGGCGCCGTCCTAGCCTGCGACGTGTCCCAAGACGGACGCCTTTTTGTCACTACCTCCGCCGACAAGACCGCCAAGGTAACGCATCGCCTTCCCCTTTGGCCATATCTCCATTACCTCTCTAAGCAGGGGGGGGGGGGTGTGAGGTCATCGCTCATCAGAGTAGGAAGACCAACGCATATGGTCAGGCTGGTCGAAGCGCCCACACACCCACCTCTCCGCAGCGGTCATTAAGTCTGTCTGTGGACGGTGGGGTTGCTGGGCTGGTTATGCTGCTGCCCCCTTCCCACTGTGGTCTTGACTTTGGTTGACTTTTCCTGGCTCAGTGGGTACAGGCCTCTCCCCGCGGCTGCTGCTTAGAGTTGGAGCCAGGTCGGACATTCACGCCAACCGTAGGAACTGTAGACCCAGCCAGGGTGCCATTTCTTTAAGTATTATTTGGGCATTGCCAGTGGGGTGCGAGTCATTTTGGAGACCACTGTATATAAACACTTAAATAAATTATTCCTTCGAAATTATTACATCTGTCATACAGGATGTCTATGCAAGCTATGTAAATGTAGAACAGGAGAAATCTCCAAAATTACTAAGAATGAATCGAGATTTAACCACTGACTGCTGATCTACAGCCACGGTCACTCCTATGGTCAGCTGGTCACTAAAGCTAAATTGGATTTGAATGGTGTTAGCAAAGACTGTGTCTATTAGATGTGGTGTGTGTGTGCATTTAAATGTGTGTGTGCGTGTAATTACCGTATTTTACGGAAAATAAGCCACATCATGTATAAGCCTCACCCCCCCAGAATGAGGACTTTGAGTTTGTAAATCGGAGTACAAGCCGCACTGGAATATAAGCTGCTCTTTCACTTTCATTACGAATCATTCCTCTTTAAAGTAATAAGCCCCCGTTCAAGTGTTGAGAATTTAATTAGCTGCACAGGCTGTAGAGATCCTGAGACGAAGCCACTTTTTTGTTCTAAAACCGGACTATAAGCCATTTTGAAATATAAGCCGCACAAGCACAAGAAAACTGTAAAATCGAAGTTCAAGCCGCGGCTTATTTTCCGTAAATTACGGTAAATGTGTGCATGTTCGTTCATTTAAACGTGTGTAGTAATTGAGCAGCTACTGTCCTCATTACACCCAGATTTTCTTTGTTTACCAGACCGGTATGCTTTGATTTGAGCTTGGGGCTTCGACACCCTGGTAATCATGTCCTTGGGCCATGGTTTACACTGTCTACATACTCTTTCTCTCTTTTACTCCCTCTCTCTCTACCTTTTTTCTGTCTATCTTGATCGAAAGCACACCATTTCTGGCCAGCAGTGAAACAAAGGCCATACCCAAATCTGAGCATCTTTGTCCAGTATAATAGATCACGTTTATTTTGTCTGTCCTCTCTCTTTCTCCTTCGCTTCCCCCCCCCCCCCCCCCTGTCTCTCATCGTCCCTTCCTCCCTCGCAAACTTCAGATGAATGTGAGACATTGTGTCCGCTCCAGACATAGTCAATCGTCTGAATCCACGTTTTATAAGTGGATATAATAAACCCCCACCAAGGGAGAAAGCAAACTAACATGGCATGTCTTGTCCATCAAATAGTTATCTGAAGGATAAACTACATGTTCTTCCAATCTTCTAATGTTGTGTCTTTAATGACCGCATTGATCTTCTAACCCCACACCCCCTCCTTCTCCCCCCCCCCAGGTGTGGAGCTGTGCATCGTGGGATTGCATGCACCTGCTGACTGGCCACCAGGACTGCGTCCGCAGCTGCCGGTTCTCCTGGGACTGCCGGCGCCTCGCCACGGGAGACGATGACGGAGAGATACGGGTGGGTACGGACAGGGGGACCGAAACGGGGAGGAGGAAGAGACTAGAGGAATGAGGGATGCAAGTCAAGGGAGGCAAATGGAAAAAGAGGATGCTGACAGGGGGGAAGGGCAGTGCAAAGAGAGAGAGAATGAGGGAGGGGAAATAAAATAAGAGTGAGAAAAATAGAAGTTTGCGAGAAGTTCGGATGAAAGGAAGAGGTAATGACAGCAGAGGGAGGGGTGGAGAACTTGGAACAGGTGTGCAGGATCATGGGGGGGGATGAGTGAAAGGAGGAGGAGTGTGATAGTGGGAGGTGGAAGAAGAGGAAGTTTGAGTCAGTGCAGCAGATTGCATCCCCTAGGCTCTGGCATCTACACAGTTCCATTAAATCAAGAGAATGTGGGAAGGAGAGAGAAAGAAATTAGGGGATAAAAAAAAAAAAAAAGTAGTAAAGGCTGTAAAATAACCTGACAAGCAGAGACAAGAATAAAATACTAATGGAAAGAAACCCGGATAATAGGTGAGAGAAAGAGATCCCTAGTGGGTCCCCTGTTCACTCTGTACTTCAGTGAACCTTGCTTGTGGGTGGTAAAATATACTCACGGTTGTATAGGGAGTCACAGAGGCTCTCATTAGATTTCCTGATCCAGGAGACCCATTGGTCCCATGGTCTGACTACAGAATAACATTCCCGTTATAAGCCATACATGGTATTGAAGTGTTTTTTTCTTTTTTAAATATACTTTTAAGCGTTCCTTTTCATTACAATGAAATTGTCAGCAGAATGGTTGCCATGTGCTGAAATGCCTTACAACACAGGCTTGAGCTAGAACAATCTAACATAAAAAAAACTAAAAACCCCCAGCTAAATTCGAAGACGTTCGTTTTGACCTATGCTTCATAACGAGACAGAAGGCTCTGGTCAAGTTAGTCATTCAATGTAATAGCGGCCTCCATTAATGAGTGGATGGGTCTATGACTCAATGATGGCCTGATGTTAGCCCCCTGGTGGTCCCCTGGCTGAACTACTCCATTATTCAGAAGGGGTTTTCATTACCAGATCAAATAACATGAACCTGAATTTAAAAAAGAATCCCTCTTGTTTCTATAGCAACACACATGAGTCACTGACAATGAATTACGTAAGCCATACGGTAAATATAGCATGTTGTTTGCCACATTTTAAATGGATATGTAAAGCCTACAGTAGCATAAAGGTTGTAAGCTTAAAGTGGCACTAAACATAAGAAATGTCACAGTTTTTGGTGGGTTGCTGATTTATAATTTATATATTTTTTTTTTTTATCCCCTATTCAAATATTTCCAAATCACTAAGTAGTCAAAGACTGACATGGTCACAAATGACTCCAAGCTCATAAACAAACCTGCTCTAGGTAAATGTTTGGATCTGTGGATTGTACTTACAAACCCCCACTGTGGTAAAATATTCTCATCCACCAGAATGAAGGAATCAATGAATAAAAGTGTATATAGGCTGCTGTACATGTGTTGAAGTCACTTAAACCAGAACAATACATCAATAATATCAAGTCATATCCTCACACTGGTTTTAACCAATACATCAAATTGAGGCACCTAATATGATTGGGATTCCGGTTTAGATGAATTCTTCTCAGCGGAAAATGGTTTGGCTTCACCCGTGTTAGTCGTGTGTTTCCTTTGTGTGGTTTGGCTTCACCTGTGTGTTAGTCGTGTGTTTCCTTTGTGTGGTTTGACCGTTGCCCGTGTCACCTCACAGCTATGGAACTTGATGAACGGCTCCTTGCTAAAGATCTGTTCCGCCGTCAACAAGGACGCCATGGACTCTCTCCACGGAGGCTGGGTGACTGACCTGCACTTCTCCCCTGACAACGCTGTGTTGGTGTCCACAGGGGGGTACATTAAGGTAAAGAAGACAACTAAGTAAACACGCATGCTTGTTTACATGCATCTACTGCCCGCCACCAACATGACAGAAGAAGCTCACACATAAGCTCACAAAAATAAACTCTGGTTTTCTTAATTATATCCATAAACCAGTTCAAAGTGTGTGTGTGTGTGTGTGCATGTGAGCATGTTTATGATATGCAATAATAAGACCATTGCGGGAGGTGATTGGATTGCAGAGTGTGTGTGTATGCTAGCTGCTCTCCTCTCTGATTACCTCTGGTTTTACCAGAGGCAGGGTCACCGAGGGGTCGGGCTGAGCCTGCGTCTGATTGGCTGCTTAACCACGGATGATGATGTAATCCACAAGGGAACAGGGTTTGCTGATCGATTATGCTTTATATCTCAGATTGCTCCCATTAGTGTGTGTGTGTGCGCATGCGCATGCTCTGGAGAGTAAGGAGATTGTACTGTGCAAGGCAACAGTAAAATGGATTTCCCAAAATGACTACATTTTGGTTGACGTCAGACACCCAGCAACATTTTCTAATTTCTCATTAACAGAGAACCTTAACTCATCATGGCTATAGTGAGGTCCTGTAATGCGGCGTGCTGTCCCAATTAGCAAATTCAATGGACACTAATATAGCACTTATCAACAATTTCTATCATTACCTCGTAATGACTTGTCCTTATTCAGTGACAGATTACATTCATCATTCCATCACCCCATTCTTCCGTCCTTCCTCTCCTCCCCCCTTCCTCCTTTTCCCCGAGGCGTCCTGATCTGATAGATGTGTAGTTGTGAGAGGAGCGGTGATTGATTATTATGCCTGTTGCGTCGAAAGGGAGAATCCCCTTTAATGAGCATTGATTGATGAATTGTCCTGTCCCATGAAATGAGGGGCTAGTCTGTCAATCACTCTAATTGTCCTGACAGTGTTTATTCTAAGTAAATGACAGGGAGGGAGAAGATTACATTTCGTCTGCTCGCAGGTGGGTCATATTTAGTGAAAGTGAGTGACTGCTTTCCTGTGAGAAGTTAAAAGAATGCTGTCCTGAAACATTATCGCTACTAATGAGATGGTAGCAAACTTATTCAGATGACCTGTCTCTGAATCTGGCCTCTTTTACCTGGAAGCTCTATCATGAGATCTTAGAGATTCGTAAGTGGTTCAATGAGGAGCAGGAATCACGTTGAGAAGCTAGCTGGGGTCCCACTGTTCTAACCACCTAAGCGGTTCTGCAGAATCCACCAGCCAAGGGGGTCTGTCTGTTTTTTCCAAAAAGCTTAACTTGGGGCTCTCTAGTAGCTCACTGGGTAGGGCTCGTACCATACGGCCTGAGGCCCACATGCAGCGGCCCGGGTTTGATTCCAGCTAAGGCCATTTCTGCATGTCTTCCCCTCTCTCTCTCCAATACATTTCCTGTCTATCTCTAAAGGCCGAATTATACTTCTCCGACTCCGTTACGGACGGACGGACGGAGTCGGACGGATTGGTTGAATTTATAGTACTCCGAAGGCTGTGGGTGCTGAAAACACTTCACTGCCAGAAGAGTAGGTGGCGCTGCACTGCGATGCTAGCTAGGTTATCGAAAAGTCGGAGCAAATTTACAAATTAGCATTTTCATCAATAAAATAAGCACATTTTCAGCAACTACACTGCCCATTTCTCGTCACATTTTAATTCAGATGCTGATTTACATGTACTGTTTAGCTGAAATATGAATTGTAAACATACAGCAATGGCGGTCAAAGGATTCTGTTCCATCTTGTTGGTCACGGCAACCCCGCCCCTGACGCAAGCGGTTCTTAATACGGACCAATCACAGCCAAGGGGGAATCCGTAAAATGACGGACAGATAGACGGATAGTCAGGAAAATCAGGAGGTGCACGTAGAGCTCTCCGAGGGGCTCGGAGAGGGCACGGAGAGGGAGTTCCTCGTCGGAGAGGGCGTTCCCTGTGTCCGTCTCCGTAAAAACGGAGAAGTATAAATCGGCCTTAACTGTCTCTGTCCAAAAAAGCAATAAAAGACCCAAAGGATATCAGAACAAATACCTCCAAACTCATTGGGCTTCAGCAAACAAGACAGGGATGGTTTTTCAAAAATGGAAAATTCTTGGCTGGCTGAGTCGATGAAGAGGTCCATGTCATATTACGTGTGCTTTTTACATGCTGGAAATGAAATCGAAGCCTCAAACCCCTATAACAAGCAAGACTGAAAGACAGCTGCAGTCAAGAAAAGTTGGTGAAGATGCAAAGGGGAAGGAATACATAAAATTACGAAGCATTGCGTTTCTAAGTAATCCATAATTACTTGGTATAAAATACTACGCCACTCAATGACCCTGCGCCCTGAAATTGGGGAATCATCTGGAAGATTTAAGATGAAATACTGAAATTAAAGATGAAAGAACTTATTGTCACTGTATCTTTTCCAACGGGCATTGTATTCATCATATCCTCTCCTCTGGTGTTGGAGGACAAAATGATAATAATATATTTAAGGATTTGGGGAGCTGCAGCTGTTAAGTGTGAGAGATGGTAGACATGGAGGATGTGTGTGGAGCAAGCCACAGCAAGACAGACACAGACATTCTCATGTCTGCTGAGTGAACAAGATGTGATGTAATAAACAGACTGATGCAGTGTGAGATGATCACCACACTCTGATATCTGTCAGTACTTATTTGTGTCAGCATTCCCAAAGTCGGCTTTTTATCTCAACACTCAAAGTACAATATCTCCCTTGCTGCTATCTTTTTCTTTCTCTTTGCTTCTCTCTCTGTACTATTCACCACCTCTTTTTATTGTAGATTTTTTTGCTTGGTCCTGTCAATCTCTCTAATCCTCATCTCCTCAACATCCCTAGGCAGACCTTCTCCTCTCTCCCTATTGGCTACCTTCAACCTGGTATCACACCACCTCCATAATGCGCCAAATGCTCCCTCTCTTTCTGTCTCTCTCTCTCCCTCCTTTCCCTTATCTGAGTAGCCCACCACAGTCCACCTGGGTATGCTCATGGCCAGTGTCAGTCTTTAATTGTAACAGCCTGCCCTGCTGTGTAGAGCGAGTGACCCTGCAGCCTGCTGGGGAAAGAGGGAGATACTGTATGTCTATCTGGTGTGTGCATGTGTGGTTGGGTTTTACGACGTGTATTTGTTATTTCCCACCTACAATGGTGAAGATCTCGAAAACCTAATTAGTCAGCAAAATACTGTCAAATCCAGTTGTAAAATGACAGCAAAACATAGCCCTGGTGTCTCCAATTTGGATATTTTAATGCTTCACGTACAAATGATAGAGCATAGATAGTAGACAATTGTATCTTATCCCTCTAATGCTGTCATCTTGACAATGTCATGTCAACACCCTTAATACTGGGATACAGCGTCCACTCAGTATTGATTTTGGGACAATTAGGTATTTTGTTTTACAGTTAAAATATATATATATTTTTATATACAGGATATATATATATATTTTTTATTTTAATTACAGTTAATTTCGGTATACTGAGCTGATAATGTGTTATTGAGTACAGACATGTCTTGTTGCATTGTATCACGCTTTTCAACAGAGGGTCTTTAACCAAGGGAGTTGATGAGAGAGGAGACAAATATTTGCAGCACAAAGCACTACTTTTTGTTGAGTAATTTTTTTGCCACTTTGTGTGTGTGCGGTGTACGTGCGTCTTGTCAGCTAGTGATAAAGTGGTGTGGGCCATCTCTCTGAGTGAGGTTGTAAAATCCCACCCTGACCCCCATCAGTCCTGCTCCCCGCCAGGTGATTCCTCGCACACTTCTCTGTCTCACACCTGTGAGAGAGCTCCGAGGTGGAGCAATATATCACAAACACAAACACACACCCTCGCCTCATTCTCCTACACACAGACTTTACAGTAAACACTCACAGTATGAAACACAATGCATACTGTACATACTGTTCAAACACAGTGAGCACCACACACGCAATGCATACACACACGCGTGCACACGCACGTGCAAATAAGTGTTGGATGCCGGAAAGACAATCCTGTCATGAAGCCATGAACAAAATAGAGTTAGGAGGTGTGAAAAAGCTCATCCTTTAACACACATTACAGACATACACAAACACACACCAGGTGGCCCAGAATAATTTACACCTAGTCCTCATACCTATCTTCAATATCCTCCCTCTCATCTCTTACCCACCTCCACAGTCTCCCAGTCTTTCCCTCTCCATTCACTGGGAGCCAGTTGTAGAATCAGGGGTTGGTCCAACTGGGTTTTTTTGGCTCCCATTTAAAGCCGGTAAAGTGGGAATCGAAAACGCGATTGGTACATCATTATGCATAATTTTTGCATACTGGATTGTAATCGCTAGATTTCCCGGTCCATGGGGGCCCATTTTCTTTCGAGTTCACAGTGAGTGAATGGAGTGAAGCACTATCCTTATTTAACCTTAATGAATGTCCCTCTCTTACAGTCTTTGCTATTATTCTTGCTGTCGATCAAAGCTAGCACTGATGTCATTTCTTCCAGGGGGATGTTATATTCCTTTTGTTTCGGTAAAGCCCTGATTGGCTGTTATTGAAGCTGGGTGATGTAAGACACGACACACACACACACACTCAATACAGGCAGACACGGACCGTAGGCTACTCTCAAAAACAGGCGAGATGTGTAGGTGAGATGCACGGACACACAAACACAGGCAGAAGGTTGTCATGGATGGATTGGAGTGTTTTAGATGAAGGCTTTTCTCCGTCACTGCTGTTGGCAGACTTAACATATCAACCCGCCGCTGTGTTTCTGCACCATGGTTGACGGAGTTCAGAGTGACACACACCCTTATCTCACCTCCGCACACTCACGCCACCGTTGTTCTCCTCCCCCTCTCCCATGAGACACACACACAGTCTATGACATTTTGTATGAGATGCTGAACCGCAATCGATCATCGTAATTTTTTTTTTTTTTTATAGCCCAGCAGAACTCTGCTATCTCTTGTCCCATCCCATACACCCAAATACTTTTACCTCTCTGTTTTTACACTCAACATAAAGTCAGCAAAATGTGTTCTCGTTGGGGGTAACTTAGGTAATGAAGGCCTGGCTGTCTGGATTTTGACTTTTAGATTTCAGTCAAACAAGTGAAGATCATAGTAGCCTGCTGGCTTTCCCTCACTTCGCTCTGTCTATCATCTGCCCTTCCCCCGCTGTCGCAGTATCTCTCCTTCATCCCCCCCTTTCCTAGGCTGTGGCCATTAACTGTGCTAACGAGACCCTGGTGGCGAGTGAGGTATGACTTATCTTCATCATTTCCTCAAAAAGAGGGAATAAAAAGCAAAAGGTGGAGTCATGGAGGAGTCAAGGTTACTGCGACCTTTCCCTCGACAGAGAAAAAGAGGCAGAAGGAGAAATAATGGGTGGAAAACTAGGGATTACTAGATAACTGAGAGGAAGAGAAAAGGTGCAAACGCTAATGAACGAGGGTAACGTTAGTGTTGATTGGTTCCACCACAAAGTAAATGCTTGTTCTCTCAGTGACTCATTACCTAAAGGCACTCAGTCAAGGCCTCTTTACTTGAGGTCAGAACAAACTAGTTTATTAGACTATCTATTATCTTGATAAAATAAATCATCCACAAAGTGCAAAAAACCTTTTACTTTCACTATTGCCAAATCGACTGGAGCTTGTAATTAATTTCTGTGGGTGTATACAGTCATTATTCTAATATTCTCAGTGACTGGTAGAAAATAAGATGTACCTGAAACAGATCGGTCTTCTTATCGCATGAAAGCAAGCAGACTGAACTGGCAACTTTGTCAGTTTTGCTCACTGTTTAGGTTTGATTTGATCAGGTCTTTCTCAGCGGATGTGAAACCCTGCTGAGATGTTCTGGAGCAGAACCACACCCCGCAGAGAGCAAAGAGACCCGCCCTGCTAAAAATACCTGCACCCCCTACCTTTCAAGTCAGGGTCTGTGACGTGTGTCTGTGAGGAGTTCGAATGTGTGGGTGTGTGATCTGTGGGTTTTCTGTGTAGAAAAATAGGAAAAGGAAGGCTGTTTGAGAATGACTTTCTATCCGCTTGCTTATGCTAGTTTGTAAATGTCTACTGTATTTCTGGATCCCTGTGTGCTCTCTGCAACTTAAAGGTCGACTTGTAATCTCCAGATGCATTTTTGTTCCTCCCTTTTGCCAGTATTCAGAATTTCTTGATAGGAACCAATCGGAGCACTCCGCCTTGAGTTTGGCTTTGTGCGTCTGTCTATTTCCATGCTTACACCGTAAACACAACTATGTTGTGAAATATTCATCCCCACCCCTCATTGCCAAGGTTTGTTGCTCCTCTCATTTAAACTGGGGTTAATTGTCTTGTCTGTGAGAGAAGGGGAAGTTCTAGAACTCTCTTGGGAGGGGGGGTTGTATGAGAATGTGAGCAAAGAAGACAGAGATCTAATAGAGAGATGCACACAATATGTAGAATATGCATCCACACAAACAATGCCAAGTATCAGTCTTTCCATAATGGAAAAGGTAAGAGAAAGAGAGGGACAAGGGGATGGGGAGTGTGAAAAAGAGGGTGGAACATAAATAGTGGTATTTGCAGCAACGAAGAGAATAAGACAAAATAAGTATAACAGATATAAAGGAGCAGGATGAGGAAAAGAGGAGAAAGAAAATGGTTGGAAAGAGGAGGGACGCTCGCAAATTGTCTCTGCATCAATATTTCAGTCAGCAGAGCCTTGGATGAATTATTTAGGCATGTGTGTCAGACAGAGTATTTCCCCTCAGTTCGGCTGTGGGTTAAGATATACATACATACATACATATACACACACACACACACACACACACACACTGAGAAACATGCACCAACAAATCCATAACCATGACTTGTGCATGTGTCATAATAGAGACGCACACAGACACGCATGCACAAGGCCACACGCAAATACTAGCTACTCAATACTATGCTGGCCTATCTACTTTATTTTCTTTCTTCCCTCTCTCTTTCGGTCCCTGGTGTGCGTACACATTGGTGAGAGGTTTGATAAAAGAAAGGCAGCTGTTTGTTTCCTCCCTGGATACTGGATGAGCTATTTATCTAAAGGGAAGGTGAATTGCCCTACACATGCACTTTCTCCCTCTCTCTTAAACACACAAACTGTGCTGGGTATGTTTGGAGTAAACTGTTTAGGGATGTATTTTAGATAAACAATGTTGAATTTCTCAGATACTTGAAGAGGCAGACCTTTAGTACAGTTTACATTTACATTTAGTCATTTAGCAGACGCTCTTATCCAGAGCGACTTACAGTAAGTACAGAGACATTCCCCCCGAGGCAAGTAGGGTGAAGTGCCTTGCCCAAGGACACAACGTTGTGTGGCACGGCCGGAGTCGAACCGGCAACCTTCTGATTACTAGCCCGATTCCCTAACCGCTCAGCCATCTGACCCCCCAGTTACACTGGCATTACTATAATATGGACCAAATTAAGGTTATACTGACGCATGCATACACACGAACACATGCACTCCATTCCAAGTGACATGCGTTTGAACAAGCTCTTCGGCTTACACAGTAACACTACATGTAGACACATTCCCACACGACACCATTTCAAGTTCGACTGCAAAACTGAGCCATAGAAACAAGCTGGGGCCGATGTTAACCATTAGATAGCCCCATAAATTGGTTTGTGAAAATAATGTTCTGGTTCTTTACTGCATCATAGTTGACCTGCTGTTATTTGGGACTAGCTACAGGAGCTAATGAACACAGTAGGCCTGTGTCGTTCATTAGTCTCTTGCTATATTACAATTCTTTAAAAAATTGCTAGGACCTATTTTTCAATACTTAAGTCATATTCTCGAAACTTTTGAGTTGAGATGTGTCATTCTTGTTTTGTAAAGAGATTTTACAAAAGATGACATTGTGTAATGCTACCTGTTGCAAAAGTTTTGCAGGGAGGGGGGAGGGAGGGGAACGTAGAGAGGGAGGGAAAGGAGGGTGGAGGGCTTCCATAGCTCAAACATATTGGTCGGCAGACCAAACAAAGAGACAGACTCAAACAGAAGGACACAGACAAAGAGGCAGACAGACGTACAGACAGACAGATCACACTCAGCAGCCTTGAAGGAGAGGAAGACTGCTAGACAGACAGGTTGCAAGCCAGGAGAACAGACAGACAGTTTCAATCCCTTTTTCTATAGACGCTGACCCAGTTTACTTACTTTACTGAAAGTCTAATACTCCTGATGCACCTGTAGCCTATGTCCCACACACAATATAATACAATCTGTGTATATATTTTGGACTTACCAGTATTGTTTTACAGAGTTGACACTTTCTTCTTCAGCTGGGTTAAGGTCTAGCTTTAAGGTCTAGCTTTGGGTCAAAACACCTGGAGGCTTTGTGTCCCTGTCCACTGCCTGTAGGTTCCTATCAAGGATCACTTAAGTCTGATGGCTCAGCATTTTTTTTTTTACAGTAACGAAGCACCAAAACTTCTTTTCTGAGTTGGTGTTTGATGCTAACCATCTGTATTCATTTTATCTAAGAGCAATAATCAAACATGGCTGCAAGAGTAGAACTTGAATTAGCTTCACCATACAGTATGTAGTACTTCTGTTACTGTTGTCTTGTAGTGTTTTATATTTAATGATAAAATATATATAAAATAATGCATCACTGCTAGTTCCATGAGATTGCTCGATTGGCTAAGTAGCTACAGAATGAGGACTGACTGAAACTTTCTTGCAGCCTGAACTGGTTCAATATATATTTGGGTGAATATGTTTACTAAAGAGTTGCAATATACTGGTTCAATTCACATTTGAACACTGCTTGGTGTTCAAGTAAATTTACGCTGTCTGTAACAAACAGCCCTTAAAAGGGACATTTTATAACATTCATAGTCCTTGCAAACATTTGAGCATGAAAGTTTATGTTGAAATCTGTTTCAACATAAACTGTTCTGATTGGCTGCATTTAAAGACAATGTCGTATGTTCAACACAGTAAAGTGAATTAAACATGGCTGTATTAAAACATGACAAAATGTCACCACTTTTTCTCAACAACCTTACCCAAACATTTTCATTTAGTCAGCTACACACATGCTAACCGCAAGAAATTGCAGTTTTTGCAGAGCACACACATACCTCATTCATTCGTGGTGCATCTGGGGTTGCCCTGATTGTGACCCAAATGTGTGGGATGAGTGAAGGAAGGGAGGGAGGGAGGGAGGGAGGGAGGGAGGGAGGGAGGGAGGGAGGGAGGGAGGGAGGGAGGGAGGGAGGCTGCTACTTCCCTCATCTTTATATCCTTTATACTCTTTCACTTTGCTACTCTCTTTCACCAAATTATTATTTTCCCATCATACATTTCCTCACTTTTCACTCAAAAGGATGGACGGATCCATCCTTGTATCTTTTCTACTAGCTCTTTTTCCTGGGCCTTTTCTGTCTTTTCTGAGGGTCTTTTCTGGGAAGATTCCGGTGTTTGGGGTATGTGAGCATCCACAATTGTATTGTTCTCATCATTAGAGTTAATTTTAGATAAGTTGGCAGGAGGGGGAGCAAGCTGTGCTGGTTCTGCTAAATGCTTTCAAACTTGGAAAAACAAACTCAACACTTTCATATGCAATATACACACACACACTATTGTTTCTCTGTCTGCATCTCTTGCAAGTTAATAAATCAGGCACTCCTACAGTAACAGTGTTCATATCAGCTCATAAGCCATCTGCTTTACAGTGGATATGGACGCACACACACACAGGACAATTTCTCCTGCTGCAGTGTTCCTCTGGGAGTCATCAACCCTAGGCAGGACCATGCATCTCTTCTGCATGTGTCGGTGCATGTAGACAAGGGCCCCACACTGTACACTGCAGAGCCATGAGCTTTGTCTTAAATGCTATGGATTAGTGTGCACATATGCACATAGTGTCAATCAACATGCACATCCACCTTATGTAAAATCACAATATTCACACTGCTGTGCAGTATTTCTTCCTTACATATACACAGACACTCACTATACACAAACACAATATACAGTGTTTCCCACACATAGACTAATTTGTGGCGGTGCGCCACAGAATCAACACCGGCGCCACATATTGCGTTTTGTTATTCTTTTGTACATTTTGTTTACGCTATTTAAAACACGCAGCGTATTCGTTCATTTCCTTTCCCTGCTCTCCCTCCGTCTCTCGGTCACTCACGCGTCTCTCTCACATACAGACACACAGTCACAACGTCAGCACACATTAGCAACGACACATAGATACGCCGTTCTAGACAGACAGCGGTATCAGCGAGCCCTCGGCATTAGTACCATAGCTTAAAGTCTAGGAAAGTTGAGGTTACTTTTTGCTAGGTACCTATGAACATGTCTTAAAGGCCATATGGCAAGTTAAACATTACTGTTGATTAATGGGTACATGAAGCACTCAAGATATGTATATCATTAAAAATATCTCCAAATGCTGTCTCCAAATGGTGTTAAAGACCAGTTTTTGGTGTTAGCATTAGCATATTAGCGCAAATGGGCAATGACGTCACGTTGGGGAGTCGTGGAGGAGAGAAGCCTCAGCCTAGTACTAGAACTATGGCGACTGACTGGGATGAAGAAGAGGTGGCAAAAACCACTAATGTGTATGATGGCCCGCAGCCGTATAATTTCGAACCAAGTAGACATGAGAGGGCAAATGAGAAATTGCCGAGACCTGATGGCCTCAAAGCCAATTAAATGGATGGTCCGAGGAGAATGAGTGGAGAGTTGGTGAAGTGCCCTGGTGAGTTGCTATCATTTAGCAACGCAGCAACGATCTCTGGAGCTAGTCTACGAACAGCAGTGCACATGTACAATTTTTTTTTACTGTCAGTGAATAGCACCGAGTGAAAGTCAATGTTTTCTTTATATCTAGTGACAGTGATCATTCAGGGCCTGAAATAAAAATTTTGAGGCACTTGTGCTTTGGACAAGTAGCCCTACATTTGCGTTTCACTTTTCCATGCACAAAAGTCACATCCGGGTAAAGATTGTGCCTTTGACCAACGAAGATGAGCTGTAGTATTATACAAATGATTGATGAAAACATCAATGAAACAATTGAGGTGTTATAAAAAAATGTATTTGTTACATTAAACATTTACACAATTTCTGCAGAATGAAACACTTTCTGTTATGTACTGTATTGCAGCTTTGTCCCAATATATACGAACGGGGGCTTATTACTTGAAAGAGTATACTGCGTCTTCTCAGTTACACTATCAGGGCTTGGAAATAATGTGACTTGCAAAAGTAGGCAAATGGGTAGTATATATGTGTATATATATGGGTAGAACATAACATTTCATAATCATTTCAATCAAACAGCTGCAAGACCCAGTGAAATGGTATATACAGCTAGCAAACTAACGTTAGCTAGCATCGCTAACGACATTGGCTAACTCAACTTCGGTAGGCTATCCTCAGTATTTGCAAGCTGGCCAGTGCAAGTACATTAACATGGCATTTTATTTGGTTTGAGTATAAACTTGTCCAGTGGGGCAGGTACATTTCTCTGCCCTACAAAAAAATCCACTTGTCCCGGACAATCATGTCGTTAGCTGTAGTTCAGATAAGTAGACTAGTACTACCGGTAAACTTATCTAGATCTAGGAAGAAGACATCATGCTAGCTAAATGGTAAATGGACTGCATTTATATAGCGCTTTTCTACCTTAGCGGCACTCAAAGCGCTTTACAATATTTGCCTCTCATTCACCCATTCATACTCTCACTCACACATACCGACGGCAGCGAGCTACCATGCAAGACGCCGGCCTGTCCGTCGGGAGCAACTTGGGGTTCAGAGTCTTGCTCAAAGGTACTTCGGCACATGACCTAGGAGGAGTCAGGGATCGAACCACCAACCTTGCGATTAACAGACAACCCACTCTACCCCCTGAGCCCCAGCTGCCCCAGCTATGGGCTAGCTATGGGCTCACTTGCCAATACCACCTAGAAATCCCCCCAAGATCATCGCTAATTAAATATTATTAGAGATTAGGGATTAGATTCCCTAAATATTTGTCCCATGTTTTGATGGTACTAGCAGATACCATATTAGACATTCTCTGGTACTAGCCTAGTGTTTATTTCTAATCGATTTCAATGGTCTCTAAGCGGGCTTTGGTCAGTCGTCTCCCCAACGTGACGTCATGCAATGCATTGTGGGGGAAAGAAGAATCATTGCAAAAAGTAGCTACTTTTTCGTATTATATTCCGTTTTGTGACACCCTACAACATAAAATACAATGGATAACAGTTTAAATGTTTATTACCAACAAGCAAATAGCGGAAATTAACGGGTCTGATGGCTGAGAGGTTAGGGAATCAGCTTCCAATCAGAAGGTTGCCGGTTCGATTCCCGGCCTTGCGAAATGATGTTGTGTCCTTGGGCAAGGCACTTCACCTTACTTGCCTCGGGGAGAATGTCCCTGTACTTACTGTAAGTCGCTCTGGGTAAGAGCGTCTGCTAAATGACTGAATGTAAATGTAAATTTGATGGAAAAATAAACCTGCCATATGGCCTTTAATCTGCTAGACAAGTGGGTTCCTCTTTGTTCTTTTGGTGAGCAATCTCACGTGCCCTACTTACCGGCGTCATGCAGCCAACCAGCTAAATAGTTATTTAGCAATAGCGTTGCTACATACCTACAGCTGGCAGCTCCGTTTTTCTCTCATCTCTTATTAGGGATTTTGTTCTTTATTTAATGTTTGTTCATTGTTGCGATGAACAAACATTAAATAAAGAAAAAAATCCCTGAGAAAATGTCACGTCTCTGCTGAACTACACTCCGGCCACGCCCCCCTGTTCAACGGTGCACACACGGTGCACGGTCACATTCACTCCCTCATCGCCTGCAAATAATGTTTTTTTTGTCTTCTGTTCTGTTGATGGCTGGCAAACAATCTTAAAAGGTCTGGGTCACTTGTGGCACATATTATTCACTCATTTTAAGAAATCAATGTACCTGAACAAAATTAGACGAAACAGAATAAAACGGAATTCACCAAAATGTGAAACGGAACATTCTTTTTTTTTTTTTATGGAAAATCATTGACTCTATTCTTAACAGTTCTACAGTAAAGTAGTGCTTTATTAATTGTAAATGAATGATTTCTGTAAAATCCTTAATATTCTCAATGGAAAATGACAAAAGTATGTCAAAAATCCAAAGTTCCCGACGTGTGTGTGCCCAGACCAGACACAACTTTAAACTCCTCTCTCCGTTTAACATTCATCCATACCTCAAACCACCACACATTGATTTTTTTCCTTTTTATCTCATTCCCTCGTTCAACAGCTCCCCTGGACATCATGGCGCACTAATCCTCTTTATAGGGGGTTTGAGTTGTGGAGTGTGTCTGTTATTTGTCTCCCTCCACTTTTCAATCCATGTGTTTCAGTCTCTTCGATACCCAAGGTGTCCTTCTCTCCTCTCTGACAAATATTTTTTACCCTCTTTCAGTCTCCCCTTTCTCATCATCCTCTGTGTGTTGCTCATGTTGTCGGCATGTTTTGATTTTGCCAGTGCCCAGTGTACAAAAGGATTGTGCCTATTCAAGAGTGGGAGACAGAAACACGTGCATTTGAATGACAAGGGGTGTATGTGTGTGTTAAGTGCGTAGAGCAGGAGTGATCCCCAAGTGTAACTGAGATTCCACCCTGAAGCTGCCAGGCCTAATTACACTCCCTTCCTCTCTTAATTCTGCTCTGTTCATATACTCTATGCATCCCTCTATCCTCTGTCCATCCCTCTCTCCTCAATCCTCTGTCCATCCCTCTTCCACTGGAACGTACTGGTCCCCTTTATCTAAAAGGCTTATATCCTATTCAGATATTAAGCCTAGTTTTCAGCCTTTAGCCTCAGCCTTCATAGGCATTGAGGGTACACAAGGCATCAGTCTGCCCTGTGGAGTTAGAGGCAACATCCCACACCAGGCTGTATTGTACTGTACGGTGTGTGGGTGTGTGTGTGTGTGTGTGGGTGGTGGGGGGGGGGGGGGGGGTGGTATTTATATTGACAACAGAGCTTAGACCTATTGACAGGTTTACAAACCATGCCCAAACCCCTATGGATGTCTTGTGTATCCAGAGCCTATTGCATAGCAGGAGAAAGACAGAGATCAGCTGCTATGGATACTTGGCTGCAATGGTAGAGATATAAAACCCATTGATTTGATATTTTGAATGGAAGTTATAGTCCTCATAGATAACCCTCTAGTCCTCGGTAGTTGACTGCTGGTATACCTCAGTCTGTGCCACCTCCTGCACACACAAGAACATACACCTTTGCTAACACTCACACATACACATGGCCAGCCTATAAATGATTGACTTAATACGCCTTTGATGATCCACCCGTGGAGAAGGAGCTTCAGTGGAAATGGCAGCATTAAACCCAGATTAAACTGAATCAGTTAGCGAAGCAGCCTAAGGTGTGTGTGTGTGTGTGCATGTGGATTCACGATGTAAGTGATGTGGTGCTGTTGTCAGTTTGACTGTAGAACTGTCAAATATATTTGATGGTCGTTCTCATCCCATTGAATTTACTGCCAAACAGGAACTGTGTGAAAGTGTCTGTGACCTGCATGTAGAGAAATCAAAGTATAGTCACCATTGGTCACTAGGTCTGAAATATGGGTCTTAAAGATAAAGATTAGCAGTGGGGGTAAAAGTTTGACACAGGGGCCTTGTGAGAGCGGCACTCTGTGGAATTTGTGTGTGTGTGTGTTTCCAGACACCTATTTGTTTAGCACAAGAGGGGTTCTTTATCAGTCATTCTCTCTCTCTCTCTCTCTCTCTCTCTCTCTCTCTCTCTCTCTCTCTCTCTCTCTCTCTCTCTCTCTCTCTCTCTCTCTCTCTCTCTCTCTCTCTCTCTCTCTCTCTCTCTCTCTCTCTCTCTCTCTCTCTCTCTCTCTCTCTCTCTCTCTCTCTCTCTCTCTCAGTGGTGGGATGTGGAGAAGGGGGAGGCCCTACAGACCTTCTACCCCACAGGAGCCAATCTGAAGAGGATCCATGTGTCACCTGACTTCTCTACCTTTGTAACCATCGACAACATCGGAATCCTTTACATTCTGAAGAAGGTGGAGTGAGGAGGCAAAATGGCTTCCTTTGAACTTTCCTCTTTCTGTAGCAATATAAGTAATTTTAATCAACAGTGTGGCCACAACCACCATTTTGCCTTTACGTGGCCTGTATTGGTTGAATGAAAAGGGGAGGAGACAAGGGCTGGTGGTGTTGTCTTCATTAGAACTTGCTATTTAAAATCCTGGATTTTTCAATATGGAGGGAAACAGCTTTAGTTAGCATCAATCCCGACAATAACAATCCAGCACAGATAAGTAACTGTATTTCCCAGTAAATGTCCGGTCCTGAATCCTAAATCAGAAGCACTTCCTGTGAAAAAGCCCTAAATCCAAATGCTACACACCTTACAAAGAGTTACAATTGTCCCATACTGGCATGTTATTATGATTCTAATGAGACATTGCTCATAGTATATATGCTGGCACTACTGATTGAAAATGCATTTGATTTTTACTGCACTGGGGTTAATGTTATTGCATGTCATTTTCAACAATATTTCAATCAAAACTATTGTCTGTTATTTTGTCAGTGAGCTCCTAAGGATGCCTTATGTTATCATTTATTGTGAGGAAATGTGAATTTGAATCATTTCTGTACTTCTAAGTACCCAATGCTTCACTTTGCGGTGTAAATCGAGTCTTGATTCTGATATTGTGGATTTTGTACAATTTTTCTGTCATTTTTTTAATCTTAAAGAGAACAATCTTCATCCTGTGGTGGTC
Source organism: Osmerus mordax (assembly GCF_038355195.1). Lineage (NCBI taxonomy): Eukaryota > Metazoa > Chordata > Actinopteri > Osmeriformes > Osmeridae > Osmerus > Osmerus mordax. The sequence goes on along the minus strand of NC_090066.1, from coordinate 11,061,088 downwards.
TGTGCATAACATTTAGACTTTGGTGGCCTTAATGTGAATGTGGCAGGGAAATTAGGTGCATATCTACAAACCTCAGAAAGGGTGCAAATATTTAGACCAGTTGGTGCAATGTACTTCTGACTCACATCAGGGAACCCTCCAATATGTAATTAATATGGTGGCAGTAACTCATAAAAATATAAAAATGACACTATATTAGTTTGTGCAATATTTAACAAAACCTTTGAGTAAGGCCTATTTTGAGATCATTAGTGACACAATACATATAGTCTGTCATTTCTGAGGGCCAAAATAGTTTCATATACCAATCCTGACAATTGAGCCAACTACTTTTTGGGGGCTTTAAAAAAAAAGTTTTACTGTATACCACTCTTTAATATATGTTTACATGTTTTTGGGGGAAACTAACACCTGCTAAACTAGCACTTTTTCTAATTACAATACATTGAAAACACACACATCCTCTCATCTGTCATCTGCCCTCCTTCAGGTAATGACTAATTGTACTCATTAAGAATGAGTGAAAGTTTTTTGTTCCGTTACATATAGCTTCATCACCTGCTATTTCTGGAAGGAAGCAAGGTAATGCAACATCCTTTTGGGTTAAATCTGTGATGTCAGAAGGAGTTCTTTCCTAGTAATGCTTTTCATTCATGTCAATCTAGAGTATCGAACCATCAACCAAATAAGGGAGTTCTCTGTCAATCAAAATGTTAAAATGCAGGAGTTTGTCCAGGGTGTGAATATTGTGTAATGGTTTGGTGCTTTGTGCATGGTGCGTGTAATTTCTAAGAATTGAAGAATAAAATAATTTAATTATGGGATGTCTGTTCTCTTCCAAATACTTACTGTGTATCATACAGAAATGGTAATGTACAATCAGTACCAGCTTCCGCAATGTATTGAAGATGACTAACCCTTGATTTTAGGTTTGTGTTTTTGTAGGTGTGTGGTTTTAAAACCTCTGTGGTGGTGGTTTTAGCTGGCGGCTCCTCTGAGAATGCTGCCAGCTGACACGGACGTCAGTCACGCTCCATCTGCTCCTGACACATCTGGCCGGCATGCCGCTGATGGGAGAGGACAGCCCCGTGTCACACTGCCAGTCCTCATCTCTCCAGCTCTCTCCTTCCCTCAGCTCCAAAAGTCACAGACTTCGAGTTAGTTAACAGCCCTAATCGATATAGAATTGAATTCAACAGTCAACTGAAACTCATTGGGTGTGAGTGTGGTAGGTTGGGATGGTGTGGTCACTTTGTCATTATGTTAAAAGACCAAATATTAATCAAATGTCAACTGAGTGGCTAACTGAGTATCTCAGTTTGTTTTATATGCATGAAATGTGGCAGCAATGATGTGGGTCCGAACCTGCCCCACAGTTTAAACAGCACTGCAATGGTGGTGTTTAATGGAGTCTCCTTGATTCACTTGCTGGTGTGTGCTTGGCTCTGCCCCTCTGGGTACCATTTTGCATGAGGACATAGCTTATTGATCCCATCCCAATACCCATACTGCCATACAGTTTATTATGTGAAAAAATATATATGTAGTATTGTAACATTCGAGAGTCATACAAGAGTGAGATATGAAGCCAAGTTGAACTGCCGAACAAATGAAGCTGGATACCGTGAATGCCAGCTAGCAACAGCTTCTGTGACTGAGCGAAGATACAGTGCTCCGAAGTTACTTCACTCATTCATTACTTTTGTATCATTAAGCAAGCTTTTAGTGTTACTAGTTGGACTGAACCACAGCGTGGTTATATCAACAGAGATCCAGACCATTTCAACTGGGGGGCTGGGCTGGGGCCAGTTGTACGGTTAGAGGGGCCAGTTACATTAAACATTGTTGTTGTCATATAGTTTCACTGCATTGCAGGCATTAACAGGCAAAAGACCATGTTTATAATTTTTCAGACTCTACATTTAGGGGGACCACAAGGGAATCCAAGCTCACCCCTGGAGAGATGTACATGTCCTGTTGACAACGAAGCCTGTGCTAGCGATCTCTTTGTTCAGTGTGCCGTAGTGATGGGTCGTTCGCGAATGATCCGGCTCTAAGAGCCGGCTCTTGAAGGTGAACGTCGGGAGCTGGCTCTCATATCTGAAGAGCCGACTCTATTTTTAATCGATTAATACAGCCTATAAAAACTAAATTATGAAATAATGAATTTTAATTGTATTTAAAATAATTGACTAATTCAAAGAACAACAAAAAAATACTTGTAGGCTTAAAGGCGCACACGATCATCCTCAAATTCTGTCAATCCTGCATGAGGGAAGGCCGAGCCAACTCACACACAGTCAGAGAGTAGTCAAAACTCGGAGGAGAGCCATGACAAATCAATGCATTTTTTAAGATATGTGGTTACGGTCGAGTATGATTTCATTTCATAATTTAATTCAAATTGTTTTCACACCCATCATAGTCAAATTCATAGTTAAAACATGTATTTTTTAAAGAGCCGTTCGGGAGCCAAAAGAGCCGGCTCTTTTTGGTGAGCTGAGCCATACGAGCCGGCTCACGAAAAAGAGCCGGAATGCCCATCACTAGTGTGCAGTGACAATAGTATGTATGCCAAAAACAACAGGATTTTACAAACGGTAGCATTTTGCAGTATTCAAACCAGCCTGCTTCTCTGGCTATTCCGACGCACAACCCTTTATGCTGCATTGATATTTACAAATTGTGCAACGAAACTGTTATGGCTAATACACAATCCTGCACACAATCACACAGAACCTTTTCTGAGCAGGATGCTAGTCTCATGTGGCCTGTTAACGGCAGCCCAGGTGGATGCTTGATGTAAGTGATGTGGTGCTGTTGTCAGTTAGACTGTAGAACTGTCAAATATATTTGATGGTCGTTCTCATCCCATTGAATTTACTGCCTAATAGGAGCTGTGTGAAAGTGTCTGTGACCTGCATGTAGAGAAATCAAAGTATAGTCACCACTGGTCGCTAGGTCTGAAATATGGGCCTGCTTCTTAAAGATTAGCAGTGGGGGTAAAGGTTTTACAGGGGCCTTGTGAGTGGAATTCCACTGGTGGAATTTGTGTGTCTGTGTGTGTGTGTGTGTGTTGGGGAGGGGGGGGGGGGGGGTCAAGAGATGTGTGACGGCCTCCTCAGCCGTTAAGTGGCTACACCTGGGGCCCGGTGGTTTCCTCTCCTTTAAGAGGGGGAGAGAGAGGAGACTGCTCCGTTTGTCCGCAGCACACTTTTGGTTGAGTTGTGGCAACCTTTTGTTCTTTTGTTAATACACCTTTCAACACTGCTCACTGTCATGGGACACTCGCACACATGTATACTACTGATTTACTGACTTACATACCTCACTTTTGATTATGTTAGATTAATATTCTATAATAAATTACCACAGCATTAGTCCTCGCGCATGTGTTCCACTTTGTTTTGTCTCAACCCCCGAGGCGGGTTCGTGACAGATGGACGACAGTGTGTGCAACCCTTATACGTGTCTAGGTATAGAGTCTCCCTGACTTACCAACTATCCAAGTTATTTTCCACTTTTTAATTAATCATTGTCTCTAGTCAAGGTAATTAAGATTACCCGAGAGCCTAGTTACGTCCTTACTGAACAACACTGCTCACCCAGTATTGTTGACAGCAAGGGGACTTCCCAAGAGCAGAGGGCTGGCAAACCACAGGTAATTTATTTTTTTGGCATTAAACTTGTGAATCCAGTCTTCCACTAGCCCAGTTAACCCAGTTAGCCCTCACAATGATGGATTTAGGTCAAGGCTAATATGTCAGATGCATTTCTAGGCTTCTGCAGATCCTGTGTGCTAGTGCAAAGCCCCAATTGTGGCATAAAGGGACTTGTTTCCCCAGAGGCCTTTGAGAAGGCTGGGCTGGAAAGGAAAGACATGCGGGCCCTTCAGGCTTCTCCGTCTCTAGTCTGAGTGAGACTAATTTTATTTTATCCCCCCCCCCCCCCCCCCCCCATTTCTGTCTTGCTCATTAATTTTTCAAAGTTTTATATTTTTCAGCTGGAGGGTTATGCTGTGCATGATTGTGGATGCAGACATGGGTGAATTCTGACACATGCACACACATAACACACAGGTTACACACACTCACACGTCAACACACACACTTACTGTAGGCAGGCCACACAAACACACAGTTACTAATGCATGATGACTGTGAGACAGCTGCCTTGTTTTCTCTGAGGTCTCGACAGTAGACAGGCTATTCCTTCAGATGTTATATAACCCAGTTCACCGTCCCTTTGGCACCATAGCGTGTGTGTGCTAAGAAACAGACCTGGTGTATGCCTTGACATATATTAAAAAATATTAACTCACAGCCTTCACATACTACATCTTATTTTGCAATACTCAGTATAGTGTGCTAGTTCAGCGTGCTCAGTTATTGTTTGGGGAGCTGTAAGACTTCTCTGGCTGTAAGTCTGTTTTTGTCTTTGTCTGGCATTGAGTTCTCAGATACCTCCCAGTCCTGGCACCTGCACACTGGACACACACATACACACCCACAGTAGGTCTGACAACCCAGGTGCTGTTCCCCTGCTCCCCTGCCACAAGGTCCCTGCCAACTCTGAGCACTGTGTCATCACATTGACACTCCCCCACCCGCAGGCCCTGGTATCCTGTCTGATCTCAGTACCACTGCACACGCTCCATTTCTCCCACCCCCTGACCTTGGCCAAACATTGGTTCCTGTTCTTGTCAGCTGGTCTCAGCTGTGTGCCATCTTTATTGCTCCCTCCTTCGGCGAGTGAATTGGCCTTAGTCCAGACTGGGTTCCTAGTTCCAATCCAAACCCCACACTCCTCCTCTTGCTCCAAGTTCATTCATAATTTGCAGGAACTTGATGGGTGTAAGCAATGTAACGATTGCTAAACTTTTTTCACCATAAATCACTGTTTTAAAACTTCATTTTGAGCTACCAAGTCGTTTGAGGGTTTTTGGGTTGGATCAGCGTAGGATGAGGGAAGGTAGGAGGGAACAGAATGGTTCTGGTCCAGGAAGAACAGATGCTGCATTCTCCCGTTCCTCACCCAGCCATACCTCACCCAGCATGACCTCGGAGCCAATAACACACACGCTGTGAGATACACAGGCCAAGGCTGGGAGGGATGTCCCAGGTGCCAACACACACACATCAAGACAGACCTGTGCGTACACTGTGAGACACACTGTACAGGTTAGGACTAGGAGTGCCAACAACACACACTTACACCCATATACATTGTGGCAACCCTGGAGCTCGGGGTCAGGTGCTTCAGGTACCACAGGTTCCCGCTCCCTGGCCGGCTAATGAGGACCACAGCTGCACCTCGTCAGCTAATCAGGGGAGCCAAAACATATTAGATGGCCAGTATAGTGGGGGAAAGGGGGAAAGAGCAGCCACGGTTGGAGCTACAGCTGGCAGATAATTCACATTGTTTCCCTCTTTAAACAGGACTAGAGCCCCCGCGAGATGGGGCTTGGCAGCGGACCTTTTTCTCCACCGGGTATTATTTTAGTTTTTTTGCGTTTTTGTTTTTCTGTTCTGTTAAATAAAAACCTTACCTGGGTTAAACTGTCCCTGTTTGTGCAGTCTTTCTTTGGTCATACAAGATCAAAGCCTGAGTGAGCTCCCTGGTTACAACATATATACATACATACTTATGTAAACACATACAGACAAAAACACCAGGGGATTGAGGGAAAGTAAGGAGCAGGACACTGACTTAAACCCTTAAATTATATCCAACTGAATGTTTTGAGAAAAACGACAATTCCAACCTGTACCCTTAAGCTAAGCTCAGTGGGCACAGTTTATAGCTAGAGCATTTAAAAGTGGATCAATATGTCGCAGGATTAAATCCTGCCCTGTAAATTGTTTTGATGATAAGGGCAATTACTAAATGTGTAAACGTTAAATTAATCCTGGAAACAAGATTTTTGTTTGAAGATGAACACTTTGTTCACCTGTTTTGACCAAGTTCCATTTCATTATCCATGTGCGATTTCCACAGAGATGGAAGAATTTCATAAGTACTGGAATTAACCCCTGACTTATCAGTGACTAGTCAAGCACCAGTCCTCTTCTGGTGGATTTGAGTTTTTGATTCTCCACAGTGGCACTTTTTTGGCTTTTTTAGGGAAGGTGTGGCTGCTTCTAACTTATAACACACACACTTCCCATTCCACGCATCCAAAACATCTCTTGCACACCTGTACAGTACAGGAGGCACACCATACTACAGAGCACACTTCAAAAATCCTGTCTGTTTAAATCTGTTATTTTGTAACCATGCAACAGTCATCGTGACAGGGAAAGTGAAAGCCACCTAAAGTTCAACACCAGCTTTCACTGTCGTTTTTTTTCCAGGGGCATTGTGACCTAGATATTGCGCTTTGTGTTGCTATGGTGATATGATTGAAAAGGGCTGAGGCTACACTTTTAATCCACATATCGCAGAGTATGAAACAATACACATTCTCCTCAAGCTAGTAAGATGGTTTTCAAACACAGCTACACTTCCTGTGCTTCAATAAGAGACATTCAACATCTTTCAAAGAAAGCGGGTTGAAACAAGTATTGGCAACACTTTAGATTGAGATTATGTAGGGGGGTTATGCATTGGCCAAACAACCAAAACTATTTCCCTACGTTTAAAGCAATAGGGGAAACTGTACAGTGTATCAATATTAACCAAATATGCTAGTATTGCAGTTATTTGACTCTATGGGTTAAATGATAGCAAGAATGGTCAAAGTAAGTGAAATGAAATAGATATTTAATAACATTGCAAATTAATAAAAACATCCACATATGCCTTACACCCCACATACTGTGGCTTCTTACATATTTGTAATAGCCGATAGCACCAACACATTCACCCACAAGGTTCTTATCTGAATTGCTGTTCTGTATTGCTGTGCATGGTAGTTAATATAACCTTAACATAAAGTGTTGTCCAGAGATTTATTATGATTAATACATGCCCACACTTAAGCTTTAAAGAAAACTATTTCGGGAGGTAGGAGGAAGGGGTGGGGGATGTTAGACAGGAAGAAGAAAAGAGAGAACAACAGGAGATTGAATGTTGTGGATTATTTAATGGATGAAAATAGTTTGAGATGCCGTTCTGGCTTAAAGGGTTCAATTTAATGTGCATGTGTTTGTGGACAGAGCAGAAATCTATTCAAACCACGTTAGCAGTGAGGGTAAAAATGCTAACTTGCATTAGCGCGCTTTGCACAGTTTAACTAAGCATAGCCTGTCCCTAACGATTAGTGCTACTTCTTCTGAACTCAAATGAGGTGTGACAGATTTGGAGCAGAATGATCTGTGCAGTGGGGGCCTTGTGTAGTTTTTCAACATGTTTGATGCAGTGTGAATAACAACATTTTTACAAAAATATGGTTTTCATCCCAGGCTTTAGACATGTTTCCATGTAATCGTATCTTTCTTTTGATTAATTAAAGGTGTGTTCAATGTATGGATATCAATATGAGTAACATTTTTTATGAATATTTTTTTTTTTTTCTATCATCGTGTATTTAATCACCACCAACACCTCCTCTAAGATGAGTGTTTTGTCTTTCATTTAGCTGTACAGCATGGTTAGGGTTAGCATATTATGCTACAATAGTGCATTTAACTATTCACAGCAATTGTCAGATTTATGCAAACTTGTTTTATTCTATATTTCTTTTCACCTTACAGAGCAAACCTTGATTTGGTGTGCTACATGTTTCCAGGGGTGACATAAGCAGCTTTGTCTTTCAGTGGGATTTTGCTCAAGCATTCCAGATTAGCCTCCTGCCAGCATAAGCATTATATCCCTAGATGCCACGAGAAGTCATCAGTTCTCAAACGTATTTGACTAAGCCTAGAGTGAGGCTGGTGAAGTATGTTAGATGCTTGTGCTGCTAGCTTGTACTGTACAGTTTGAGTCACAGCGGTTGTCACACTGAAACAGAATCTTAGGCGACATCTTTCACAGGTTTTAAGATAAGCATTTGTGGGTAACAAGGCTTTTTTTTAAGGTATGTTTTTGTAGGCTAACATTGACTTTTAAACAGACTCCATTATCAACCATTGGATTCAACCCATTCTACTGTAGTGTCCTTCTCTGGTGTCCTTGATGTAGTTACAATACCCCAAAACCACTGGCTACAGTTGCATAATTCCTGGCAGAGGCCTTTGACTGAACTGTGAACCATGCAGTAAGGATCTGTGCCATTTCTTGGTTAGGGAGGTGGAAGGATGAAATTAGATTTTCTGGCTCTTTTCTCAACTGAGCTTCCCTTTGCTGCCCAGAGAAAGGCTGTCACCTCAGTGTGTGTGTGTGTGGCAGCTTGCAAGTCATGGCCTACTGTACTTATCAAGTCTGGTCTGAACAGGCTAAACACTGGTCAAGCAAAGCTGTCTCTGTGTTTGGTTGAGCATGCATGTGAGACTACCTCAAACTGTTATGTAATTGCCATCTTTAACAAGGCGAATGGGCATGATTTTACTTTTTTAACCCTTGTGTTGTCTTCGGGTCATTCTGACCCATCAGTCATTGTGACCCACCGTCATATTGCGACAACTTTACCGCATACAAAAACAAAGTGAAGCATTTTCTTTTATATTATATATATCTTTTTGTATTTGTTTTTGTATTGGGTAAAATTGGGTAAACACAACGATGGTGCGTTATGAACCTTTGGGTCATGTGACCCGAAGGCAGCACAAGGGTTAAAGGTGCTTGTTAATATTTTTTTGTATGAATAAAGGGATCCTTGCCAGACCCGAGGGAAGTTATTGTGTGCTAGGCTGGAAAAGATACAGGTTTGGAAGGGTCTGCAAATCACTGAGCGTCTCCATCCAACTTTTAATTAATGAATGTGGGATATTTATTACATAAACGCTTATCCTCTGCTTGCTCATTTAGACGGTGGCTGCAGGCGACACACCATCTGGGACATTCATCCTGTCACCCTGTCAGGGGGAGAGATAAAGAGAGAGGAATTCTCTCGTCTTAAATCTTGTCTGTGACTTATCGTATTCCTTCTTTTTTAAGAAATCCTGCCATTGGGACGCTGCCATCTATGAAACCTGGAAACAAGTCTTAATTTCTGTTTTGTAAAACAAGCACCAGTGCAGGGGACCTCCACTAAAGTACCTTCACTAAACTGAAACACACACACACTTTCCTTCCTGCATCCCCATCAGATAAAGATGAAAACAGCCTAACTGTCTGCTATAATCCTCAATTTTTTGAGGACCAAAATAAAGGCTTATACTAAACTCCCACCCACATTGCCCCCGTCTTGTGTTGTTACACAATCTATTCATTCTGCATTCGGCACAAGGCTTCCAATCAGCAACAAACCTTAAAGCCCACAAACCAGAAGACTGCAGCTTCAAATCCCCTTTCTCCTGTGCTCAGGCTTGCCCAGTGCTGTAGCTATGTCTATCGGCTTGAAGATTGTCAGACTAATTGCAGATTGCAGGAGTTATAGCCGAGTTTATGGCGCTGAACGAACACAGTAAAGGCTCCTACCGTACAACAGCTCTGTGAATGTCCTTTTTCGTTTTTATCAGACGTTCTGGCTCAGAATAGCGTCTTTCTGGGCTGTTGTACAGAGTGCCCGGTCTTTCGTTCAATCACATTAATGAACTAATTTCGTCCTACCTTTTATGCCTTATTCACCAACGCTTATTTGAATTGAATGTCAAGCTAATTTATGTTGAATAATAATTGTGTTGAAACATGGACAAAAAACTTTACTTTAAATGACTACTGTATACTGTATGTAACGCAGGGTAACTAATGGGTGAATTTTAAAGGGGTCATTGATTGCAAAACCGATTTTACCTTGTCATAGTTTAATAACGACAGTTCGGTGGGTAAAATGGACATACAGTGATCCTCAAAGTCCATTGACACCTCTTTCCTATTTAAACCTCACAACTTGAAACTGCTGCTGTAAAACGATTGGTTTTGAAAAATGGGAATTTGTGACGTCACAAATTCCGCATCACCTTTGGCAAGCCCCAACATTTACATACAGACCAGCCCTCTGGTGTTCTGGCCCAGGATCTCAGACACTAGTTTGGCTGCGCGCTGCTCTGTGTACTTCCACGCGAACAACAAAGGAGAAAGTTTGAAAGTTTTTAAAGTATATTGAAAATGGACCATCGTAAATGCAGTGTTTCAGGCTGTACTGTGAATGCTGACACTTTTCATAATCTTCCCAAGGAACCAAACACTCGACGGGCATGGCTGATGTTTTTCTATGAGAAGATCCCTGTGAAGTTCAACACTCATTATTCATTTGCTCGAACCATTTCACCAAAGACAGTTTTGAATGAAAACATTGGACAATTTAAAGAAGGATTTGCTAAGCCGCTGTTGCTGAAAAGAGGTGCTGTTCCAACCGTATGCTCATCACAAATGCAAGTTTTAAGTATGATTTTGTCGCTAACAGCTAGCCTATTAGCAATGCTAACGTCTCCTGTATCAAGCATAGGTAGAATGCTAAATACGTTTCTAAACACATCAACATACCTTACTTAGCAAATGACTCTAGCTAGACTAGCTGTAGTCGGCATTAGAAGGGAAGCTTCCGAAAAAATTGCCAGAAAACCAATAGCAGTCTAGCCTATTGCTAACGCCTGTCTAGATGATCTATTAGCCTAGTTTATTGGCAATGGGGATAACGTTATTTCATGTTCCTGACTGTGTTTCATTCAAATAAATAACCTGTGTTGTCATGTAAATCTACAATTCAAGATGTTTGTCCAGATCTATTTTTCAGCAAGATAGCTACAGCTAAGTGAAGCTGAGTTGAATCACTATAGTTTGTTTGCTAAGCTGTACAGCTAACGTTATCCACCTAAAGCCTTTAGGTGAGACAATGAAAGGTCAAAGGCAAAAAATTAGATTTTGTGTATATAGTGGCCAAATTCTAGCCTGGCTCTGCCCTCCTACGTACTTCCGCTCAATTTGGATTTTGCTTCTGTACTAGGTCTGGGATTTCAGTGCATCAGTCGGATTTTAGAAACAATTTTTTGTAGGTCCAATCAGCGAACAGAGGGAGTAGCTGAGAACGATGACGTTGATGTTGTGCACTAGTTTGAGTTGTAGTTCAGTAATGGAAAGATGCGAGCGAAGCTATTCTGCGGTTGTGGCAACGCTGCCGAATATCCATAAGTTAAAGCCGGAGCAAGAACAATCCTTGCTGAGTTTTGTTGGTGGTCATGATGTTGTGGCCCTCCTCCCCACGGGGTTCGGGAAAATGTGTGTTTCCAGCTACGGCAGCTAGCTCCGTGGTGAAGACGAATGCTAGCGATTGGTTATGGCAGATCAGAGTGGCTCTGGGCAGATCCAATAGTTTTAAACTTCAACAGAGTACCCGCCTTCAAGGAAGTTAACGCTTGTCAATGGAGTGATCCCAGACCCTCTGTACAAATGAAATGTACGAGGGTCTGGTTAGGACCAGGCTAGCCAAATTCCTTAATGATATAATTTTTTTTACTTACTATTATTGTTAAGGATTTAACATGGGGCCAAATACAACTTTTACACAAATGTACAATATAAATAGGGGGTTGCAGTCACACATGCAGTTTTGGTCCAAAATTAGGGTTAGGGTTTTGAGTTCCTTTTATGGTACATAGTCATGGCTTGGTACAGTGAATAATTGGGGTTAGTTAAACACAATTGATCAATATCATGACCCTAGTCCCAACAGGGGATCAACAGCGCCACCTAGAATAGTTAATTTCTTAAAATTAAAAGCTATAATTCGTCTGAGATTTTGTATTCAGACTCAAAAGGGCTTTCTTTAAGTATAATGTTGAGTTGTAAAATAATTATGTTGTATAAGGTTAAGTAAAAGTAACGTATTACGTAGTATTATGACAGTTACCTTTGGACTAATTGATAACTGATAAATTATGACTTTTTAAAGAGACTGATGTAAGTAAATATTACATAGCCTAATAAGCGAATCTGGTACTACTTTAGGACGAAGAAAGGATAAAATGAATATGAACAGACAGAACTACAATTCCCAGAATTCCACCAGAGCGTTTTGACTACAAACATGCGCCATATTTGTAGTCCGCTTATATTCACATTTGTGCTAGTTGCTACTGCTAGACTCCATGAATTAACTTTCCATTATTACACAGCTCTTCTTAATGCTGTAGAATGCTCCATTCACTTGAATAGGGTTTCCCAACTTTCTGTGGTCAACTATTTTTCCATATTTGACCGTTGCTATGCATAATTGATCGCTGTGAAGGGAATTGGCCTTTTTGACTCGGATTCACGTCTTTCGTAGCACTCCACAAGAAGTCCGTTAACTTATCAACCCCAGCGTATTCCATTGCTTAGTGACGTCTGAAGTTCAACGTCTTTGGCAAACTATTTCTCTACTGATCAACACTACGAATGGTAACAAATAAATTGTAAAAAGACACACTGTGTTAAGCTATTTTTTAGTTTTGGCAAGTAGCCGTGTAATAAGCGGGATAATGTATAGAACGCCGGTCATTATCGGGAAAATAAGCCCCGACAGGGCGAACAGCACCCCGACGCGAAGCGGATGGGTTTTGCTTCGCCCTGAAGGGGCTTATTTTCCAGATAATGACTGCCGTTCTATACATTATCCCTTACTTAATTTCAAACAACAAACTCTCTCTCTCTCTCCACAACCCATGTCTGGGAGTAAGATACAGTAGTATTGGAATGGAAGGTAAAACATATCCTGGATCTGCAAATTGAGATGGCCTACTATTGTGTATTCCGGGAGGAGATTCCCCTAGCTAGACTAGCTAGCACTAGCTAATATCCCATTTGTATTGTAAATAAAAATAAATAAATGAGAATAATCTTAACATTGACTAACACCACCCAACACTCATTGTCCCTTTTAATATTAAAGATAAAACATGCATGTTCCTCAAAACACAACTTTGCATGCCAGAATCAGAGCAAGATATGTTTGCTAATTTACCGGGAGAGCGATGAAAACGCACTAAAGAATTACTTTGGTAAAATTCATTGGGAAGCCTCTGGGGGTCGTTCCAATACTAATGCGTTGATCCTTGATCATGTCCTTATCCTACCTTTTTTAATACTTCGCTCATTAAGTGCATTTCCCCTAAACTATTAATTATATGCTTACTACAACTAATCTCTCTCCGGTACTGTACAGTACATGCATGAAGCGCAAGATTAAAACAGAAAATGTTGTAATTAGCCTATAATAAGCTAAGACTATTTTCTTCCCCTTCCGGTCAGGTTCGCGTTCATTTTGATCTTAAAATTCTTCATATCAACAGTGTACAAGTATAAATAAATACAAGGAAATCCTATTAAATAAATACATAAATCATGGATTGTCTAGCGATGGTAACTGAAGATTTTCCGCTATATCCGAAACGTTTAAAAAAATATCCAGAATCGATGCAGAATTTCTAAAAACTGGATGGACATAACATTAACCCACATTATTGTGGAATTATAAAGGAGACTTTCGTGTTTTGGGGTTGAAAAATATTCGAGGATATAAGAAAAAACTTCCGTTTACAATGGCATCCCACCCTTCCTTTTTAAATGGGAATGGTGTTCAAAGCGTACAATATTGCTGCGGATGGGTTTACATTGGAGTTAGTTGAAACCCCAAGACATCTCATACTGACGCCAAAGGGTACCCTGTGCGTCCGCATCCGATGCCTAGGGCTGTGACAAAGCGTCGGTATTTGACACTTGGGAATGAGAACAGGTTTTTATATGGCTCTGGGATCACTATATGAAAGGGGCGATTGTAAACTACTGCCCTCCTGCTTGTTTATGGGCCAGGGTGGCTCATTATTAACACACACGGCTTAGCATATCATTAGACAAATCGAGTAATTCCAACCTTCTAAACTACTAGTAGGTCATGAGGTGCCCTACTACTTGATTCAGATGTGTGATTTTTTTTTGATTTTCTGCGGATAAATCGACAAATTCATACTGTATCTGGTGTTATTTCAAGTCTCCACCTTCGTTGTTTCAGTGAGTGCTGTTGGCCGTGTTGCATCTTTGCTCTGCAGCGTCACTCGTTGTAAACCAACCAATCAGCGCGCAGCTCATCTATATATTCATGAGCATACCATAAAAGGAGAAAACCTAGCATTTTTTACCGGGAAAATTTCACTGGATGTATCAGGGGGCATAGAACAGCACCCGGGCCATTTTCAGCCCGACCAATGTTACATACCCTATTCGGAGACCTTAAGAAACAGTGTGAAATACCAAAAAAAACCAGTCAATGACCCCTTTAAATGTTGTAAAAGGAAAAAGAGAAAACAAAATAGCGCGTCCCGTTTTGAATCAATACGGAACGGGGTTTGTCCCACATTTTCAGAGTTGTCTTCAACGCAGCGTCCCATGCAAATCATCCCACCCGCATTCTGAGAAGACTCGTCCTATTCTACCCCTGATTGGGTAATACTCGCTGCCATCGTTGGTTTGATCTTTTTCTATGGCTCTGGTTTGATCGGTTTGTTTCAGGGTCACGAGTCAGAGTTAGGCCGGTCTCTTGGCGGAGAGTCGATTTGAAAGAATGGCGCAGGCAGTTCCGTATACCCCCCCGTGTAATAAGAAGTACACTTATAAAAGGAAGTAGGCTTGACATGCTCAAGTACTGCACACTACTACTTCTGGTCCACTGATGTTATCATGTTCGTGATGTTCATGTTAAGTTGTGATTTACCACCACTGGCACGTCATCATGCCCCCCCCCCCCCCCCCCCCCCCCCGCGGCGGCAGGCGTCCCTTATTTTACTGTATCGAAGGTGGCAACCCTACTTTTGACCGTCTTGGTAAGCTTCACTCGTTGTACTATGATGCTAGCATGAATATCACAAAATGCACGTACAGGTTCGCTCTTTATTAAAATTTAAATACAAGGTTTAGTAGTGAAATGTAGTTGGTCAGTTCAGAATGTTATATAGGGGTCAAATTTCTAAAGAGCCTGCTCAAAGTAGGCGCTAGCTTTTATTTCTCATCTCATGGAGACATGGCTTTGGCGCATAGCTCATTGCCAATATAATGTTGGTTAGCATAGGCATTGTGTTACAGGTTTCGCTCTGGCTAAAATGGTTGAAGGTTAATGTTATTTAAGTTATTTTGTTTGAAGGAAGACAACATTTATAGCAAAATGTCAATTGATTTGTATACTCTGACCTTGCTACACACCTAGGTCAGGTTTTTTGTTGGGATACTTTGAATTGGATGGCGAGCCAACCCACGAGGATAAAGCTGGGAGATTTGGAACCTTCATCTTGAGGACGAACTATATTCCCTTGTTTCATATTGGATTGGTAACAGACTGATTCTAGCATCACCATTGGTGGTGATTTGTTTTCTTTTGTATAACCGAATTTAGCTGGAACCAACATTTATGAATATTGTTTTATATGTTTCTGTGTGATCCAATTTGTAATCAAGGATGTTATTAGAGTCAAAGGGTGCGTGCACCCAGAAAGTAATTGATTGTATTAATATCTGAGGGAGATTGTTCTATCAATGCATGTAAGACCGTTGCTTTGACTTAAAGTAAAAAATAATAATACATGTTGGAGTACTACTGCTACCTCTTGTTCCCATCTAGTTTCTTCTGATCAATTGGCCTATTCTTCCCATTTAGTATACTTAACAACTTTGTTACATGTCGGTGTGTTCATAGTAAATTCACATTTGTTGGTAGTCTATAGATGCTCAATAAACAATTTCCATATAGAGTATATAAAGTGACAAAAGTATCAAATCTAAAATGGTAGGTACCCAATAATATTATAGAGTAAACCATCTAGTTTTATATTGTATACTCAGCCAGTAAAGATTATAAGGGAGTGTTTTTCCCTGGGATTAGTTGAAGGCTGTAATGGCTTGTCGCCTTGTCCTGACAAATATGGATACAAATCTGTCAAGACTTTATCTCTGAATCTGTCAAGACCTTAAGTCCTGTAACTTGGGTTTGGTCCACCACTTGCTAAATCGATGGCAAGAGGATTTTTTTCTTGGCCCCTAAACAAATGTCTTATCTGTGGGGATGTCTCTAGAGATACAGTTCCAGCCTTGCTTCTTGGGGGTTTTCATCCCATCTCCAGTTTGCGGGTTTAAATCTCACCTGCCTGCTGTTTCAGGTTTCTTTCTTCTCAGGAAGAGCATCCGTCCATCGCCGGCTGGAGTTTGAGCTGAAGGATAACGAGAATCCAAAACATACCTTCCTGTTCTTGAAGCTGTGCAAATGAAGGTGAGCTTGTGTGAAAAGTATGTTTTGAATGAATGACAGTAGGAGTCAGATGGCAGAGCGGTTAGGGAATCGGGCTATTAATCAGAAGGTTACCGGTTCGATTCCCGGGCGTGCTAAATGACATTGTGTCCTTGGGCAAGGCACTTCACCCTACTTTCCTCAGGGTAATGTCCCTGTACTTACTGTAAGTCGCTCTGGATAAGAGTGTCTGCTAAATTACTAAATGTAATGTAAATGTAATGATAGTGTATCTAAACAGTAACACAGCTAACCCTAACTCAATAGTTAAACTCAACAGGTAGAATTATCAAGCACTACTGTATTGTATTTGAACACTGTACCCATGTATACAACCCAGGGCAGTGCAGTTCAGAGTTTTCAGACTCTAACCTTGATCTTAATTCAATATCCTGACTCAACTGCTGGAATTGTCAGGCCTGGTGGTTTGCTCATGTTTGCTCTTCTGATACTTCCAGATGGAACTGAACTAAATGTGCATGCAGCCTTGGCTTGAAATGGGCCTATTCTAACAGTTTCATAATACAAGAATGCCACTCTACAGTAGTTGGAATGTAATATAGGAGTAAATAATAGCAAAGCTAATATCAAAGCCCATGTATAGTGATTAACTGGAATCCTATCCTAGATCGATAGAAATTGACACAGACATTTCCCTCTAAAACGCAGATTGAATTCCTATGTGGCTTGTGATGTATTGAGTTTGAATAAGATTAGAAGATAATGGCAATCATTGATTTGACTCAACTTGCCTTTGACCTGTATCATGGTAGAGTCTCATTCTAAGATCGATAGGATTGTCTTGGATGCATAACCATCAATAGATATCTACTAAAGACAAAATAAGATCAGTGTAGCATAAAATGTTTAGAAATTGTATTTGAGATATTACAAGACCTCTGAAGTTAAAGTATTTTGAACTGGATGAGTTGGGTCATTTCATGTGATTTAGCTACTGGATTTTTATCAGGCAACATTTGAATACTATTGCCTCCTTCCCCTAGAAGACTAGAATTTTTGAAAGCATAAATGAAGAAATCACTGATGAATAATGGTTTTACAAGTCGTGTTTATTCCATGTGCTTTACAAGGATATAAATTATGACCATTACAAAAAATCTTTGTGCTGGAAGCCCAAGCCTATGTACATGTAGTTAGTCAGCAGTGATGTAACCCCCCCCCCCCTCCCCCCATACAACCTTTATAATCTAACAATTTATTTTCAAATCTGACCTTTCATATTTTGGTACCTTGTTTCCAGTGCGATGTACTGCAAATCTTTATTTTTTCCTTATTTTTTTCCTTTGACTACATTACATGTATGAACAATGAGTTGGCAAAATATCTATTTACATTTATATAGTTGGACTACGCTTCATCCAAATAATACAGTAATACCGCAATAAAATATTACATCTGCTTGTAGTTATAGTTGAGCCCCATGAAAAACAATGGAGAGTTAACCTGACACGCGACTTGAGTCAAGCCATCAGAAACATTCACACTCTAAATAGAATTCTATTTTTTAAATGTAATTATTTAAGGTCTGATCATTCTCAAGTCTTGAGGTTTTTCATCTCAGCATATTATATAAAAATAATGTAACATTAAGACAACAGTAGACAAGAATTGCACAATAATAATAATAATAATAAGAATGGCAATATAATACTCTCATTTTAAACATTAAAACATCTGGAGATACCAGTATTTTTTCGACAGTGGATGGCCAACCAATACGCTGGCCCAAACTGATGTCAGTCGTTGCATGGCAGTCCATCGTGGCTGGTCCAATCACATTTCGTTAGTATTTGTGCATATCCGTATTGTATTATTGACCATAAACAAAATGAAACAAGGGAGAAAAGAGCAAACCAGAAGTCCTCTAAATCCATGCTCATTCAAATACAGACATGCCCAATGATGCTTTGAGAGGACAAAGGCTCGTCCTCACAGTATCTGCAAGGAGAGCGGAACATCCTTTGATAGGTCAGAGGTCGTGCCTCCCTGTATGGAGAGCTGTTGATCCAGGGCTGTGGGCTTGTCGAAGTTGTGGCTGCTTTTGTGAAAGTGTACATTCAGAGCAGATCAACTTGTGTATGTCGGCAGTCATTTAGGTGTGTGTGGATAGACAGTCCTGTGACAATTTTTTTTTGTAGTGTCCTTACAAATGAACGATGAATGTCCTCATTCTGTAGTCAACCTTAAACACCCCAGATCCATGTCCATCCCTTGACACTGAGAGCAACAGGGTCCATATTTTGTAGTCCTTTTTGCAATGTATGTGTGATAGGGTCCATGTTTAGGGCTGGCTACATTCTTTGCATTCCACAGTAATAGACATGAGCATCCGGCATTGCCCTGTGAATGAGATCACATCACTTATCCAGAGTCCTCAAACCCGCCTCTCCTGGCCCCTTTCCTCATCAATCCAAAATGGCCCCCTTTCAAGCTAAACCATTAGGATCTTCTTTTTCATATAAAAAACAATAGTTATGGATAAAATAACTGATTTAAGCTAATTATATACTACAGGTGTAAAAAGAGAAAACAACTCAAAAACTGAAGACCTTTTTCTTTTTGCGTCAGTGGTCAAGCAGCCTCTGGTAAATCAAACAATTGTTAGCAAAACATTTTCACCATGTTTCAAAATATAATCTGTTGTAAAAATCAAAACTCGAAGAGTCTGACAAACAATTCTGACACTTGACTTTTTGAAAAGTAAAATTTTGCTACATCTCTAGTTGTCCATTCTCCTCGCCAACTATTTACTGTTTTTGCCTTTTACTTTCATCCAGTTGCCAGTTTTGGCAAAGCATCCCCCCCAAACAACATGAATTGGCTTTGATCTAATGACAAAAAAGACTGTTAAGGATGGGGATCTTAGCAGCATTATGGTTTAGTTTTTCATTCAGGTTGTCGAGGGGGTGTCGAGAAAGAGAAAAGCAAGGGGTGAAAGAACACAGCAGCAAGAGGAGGAGGAGAAAAAAGATGAGCAAGACAACCAAAGAATTGCATTCCCTATCAAGAGGAGGAAAAAAGAGTAGAGGACTGATTGAGCAACAAACCAACAAAGAGTAGGTGTTTGAATGTGGAAAAACTGGAAAAAACCCCCACAGGTAACAACTGAGCGGGTTCCGCGACGCCCCAAAAGTGTCAGAGTTCATGCTCCGCCTCTACAATGAGGATCAAGGTAGAGCGAGGGGCTGTGGAGGACGGGCCAAGAGAGGGAGAGAGTAAGGATGTGTGTGAGAGAAAGAGAGAGCGAGATTGCAGCGCCAAACGTCATCATGCAGCGGGCGGAGCTAACGGCGTTAGGGGCTGGAGATTCCCTCGGCCCGGTGAGGTCACACCACGGAATGCGTGCATTGGCCTGTGGCCCCCCGACCCCGTGGCTCCATCGGCTTAGGGGGGAGGGGGGGGGGGGGGGTGGAGGACGTGCCATCTAGTGGGCACTTTCTGAAAGGCACACACACACAGGAGCGGACAAAGGCGGGCCTACGTTAGAAAATAGTTGTCTCGTACTTGGTGTTGACGCCACGCTTGGCCTCCTGGCCTGGCTCCACAATCCACGGCACATTGGCGTGACCCTTCTGGTCCATAGACGGCTGTTCCATCTGGGGGGAAGAGGAGGGGGACGGAGGGTGAGGAGGAAAGAGAGAAAGAGCAAGAGAGAAAGTTACAGAACGACAACAAGGAATTAGGAAAAGTAACAGATTTATTTATCAGAGAAAGAGAGGGAGTGGTACAGGAGGCAGGTGAGCGGATGGGTATATAGACTTACACACACATACACACACACACACACATTGTATACAGCTATCCTTGCAGGGACTCTGAATTCAGTCCACTTTAAAATCCTGTTTTCCCTAAACCCCAAACCTAATCTTAACTCTAAAAACCTTACTTGAACCTGATAAAGAAAGTGTTTTGTCCGTCTCTTCTTTAACGGAGTAACTAAGTTGGATTTGTATCAGTATTTAGCAATCTGCAGATTTGGAGAGAAAACCAGACCTCTGACAAACACCAGGCTTAGGTCTCAATCATGTCTCTCTCAGCTCTGAAGGCCGGATCTTTTATAAGGCACAGCAAGAAAATACACATAGATAGTGACAGTCAGGCAGTAATGGTGTTACAACTGTCACAGAGAAAGAGATTCACAGCTCTCAGCCCATGATCACTCTCAGGGCAGAGAGAGATCATAGGTGGAGCTCTCCCCGTCGTCATCACAACGGACGTTTACCCAGTACTTTCTCCGGACCCTGAACATCTATTCAACCTGACGAAGACATCAACTCTTATCAATAGTAAAACTCCCATGAGAACATACTAACTAGTATCCAATGACTAGTTATATTTATTAGTGAATAACATTATACGCTGTAAATTAAGTTATTGTTGCTTGCCTTCCTACAGGTACACTCTTGCACTTGTGAGGTTCATGTTGTTTAATTTGTCATTTGTTTAACTAAATACTCTTATGTTTCTTCCCATTGGCACTTATTTGCTTTTCAGAATGTATGCTTCATGTTTTGGCTTCCCGCAATGTGTTTGGGGCTATATCGTTGTTTATGATCATTGACCTACTGACTTTTTGTAAAGCTCTCTCTTGGAAGTTGCTTTGGATAAAAGCATCTGCTAAATGAATAAATGTAAATAAATGTAAAAAAGTACACAGGAAATCCCAATTTCCTCCACAAATAGTAAACCTAAACTTAACCCTAGCTCCAACCCTAAGCATAAAACTATCCTTAACTCTTAACCCTAATTGCAATTCTACAACACTGATTCTAACCCTAGCCTTGAAATAGCAAGGGTATTTTAAGAAAGTGACACACACACTCACAGAGAATGTTTTCTCTAGGATCTACCTTGACAACAATGGTTGTCAGGCCAATCAAAATGCTCCTTCTCGTTGCTGAGGGTGCTTTCCTACAATTCAATTAGTTTGTTCTTGTTCGACTCAAAGATGATTGGGGGAGGGGAGTGTTCCTGGCTGTGAACAAACACACACACACATTTCGACTCAGGGATGGACACTGGGTTTAATCTAGTATTACTGCAGTAGAAGACTCCAGGTGTGTGTGTGTACACCAAGATACCAAAACACCAAGTTACCAAAAAGTTCCCTCTCTAAAACCAACTACATCAGGACAATAAACAATTGTTTGCAGAAGGGCAGTGAGAGGCAAACACAGACATCAGAGCAGATGGGAAACTAAACCAACTAAGTCAAGGGATTCAGAGTCACAAAAAAGAAAAGAAAATGTGAGCACAATAAAACCTCAGGAACGCCGACTCACAGAACAGAGGCGAACAGAGGAGGAAGAAGAGCGAGGGGAAGAAGACCTGAAACAGAGCTTGGTGAGGATGATGGAGGAGGAGGAGTCGGGAGGGAGGAGGTGGGTGGAGAGGAGGCCGGTGGGGGGTGTATATGTGGCCCAGCGACCAACGGCTAGTGGGGGGCATGACCTATAGGGGAGCGGAGACACAGAGGTCACAGAGAGGTCATAGGACATCGGCTCTGTGACGGCGCCCCCCCCCCCCATAAACACCATGGCAACACACCGGGCAAAAAACCACTGCACAGATACTTTTAAGGAGATATAATTAAGGAGCAGCAATGTAACCATGGTTATAACGTGGGGGATGGGGATACCAAAACACCATAGCAACACAATGCCGATGGCAAGGTAGCGATCCTGGCAACACCCATAAAGAGCACACAGCGATATGGCCAGGGTAAGAAGAGTTACCTCACAACAACGGCATGCTGAAGAGACACTCACATCCAAGCCCACAGCAGAACACTGGAACACCATGGCAACGCCTAATTAACACACTGGCGTGCAGGTAGGCGCATACGCAGATGCTTATGATGGCGCGAAAGAGAAACTCGGAGTTACGGAGAATGAAAGAACGAGGAGGAGGAGCCGGCGGCATGCTATTCCCAGCCCGCAGCACAACACAGACCATTAACTACAGCACACACACGTAGGCTCGCACGCACAGTGGGGAGATGGTGGGGAGGCGGCGCGCCTACTGACCACACACGTGGTACAGTACGAGTACACACACACTGTACGTGTGGTTACAGTAGACAAAGATGACGGTCAACCACACCCAGAAAGCACTGGGTAGTTCAGGAACGATGCCATGTGACTGAAGCGTCTTCAACGCGGGCAAAACACAATAATTGAATACAGGAATAAATAATGAGAGAGAGGGAATGGACCACCATTCTCCCTCTCTCCTCTATATAACACCTAACACTTCCTCCAATGACATGGGGACAGCCGCTAGTGTCTCTTTCTAGCTGTCTATATTTTTGTCAGCTGAGTCACTAAACTAAGACGTACTCTCCTCTGGGCCAGACAGGAGACGCCAACACTTTTATAGAGCAGTCATTTGGTGTGGCACTGTAAATCTTGTGTGTGCATGTGTGCGTGTGCACATCTGTGAGAGAGAGCTGTAACTCTTCACAAGCCCCCCCAGCCCCGAAGCAACAGCAGGTGATACTTTACAATACATGCCATCGATGAATAGAACTCCTGATACAGTCTTCTTTCTGTTCTGACCATTGTTACTCCTGATGTGATTTACTGGAAACCGGAAAACATCTGTCAGTGTCCAAAGTACGGTGATGGCATGGGTAAAAATGCTAAAGTCTGCTGGGAAAATGCTACAGAGGGTGTATTAAAAAGTTACTTTAAAAAGACACACCCAGAGCTTGGTAGAGGCGTGTCCTCCATGTTTTTAAAAGATCTGCTGTCTTAAAACTTGGTGTTAACCTTATGTGTTAATTTACAAAAATATGCATGCTGTGGTTGAATTTCTACTGAACTTTCAAGCTCCAGGGAGTTCAGGGAGGTTGCGGGGGTGAACAGGTTGACAGACAGACACTGTGGCTGGGGAGTAAGTCCGGGCCCTAAAAAAGATGGTGGGGATTAAGGTTTCACACTTACACAACGGCAAAAGGGACACCAATGTGGAGAAGCACACACTGTAAACGTAACTAACGCACCCACACACACACACACACAGGGTTGTGACTCAGGAAGGGTGTAACACACAGACACTGCACTCTTTGGAGCGCCCTATACAAACAGACCTCATCCATCACCCAGCAGTGTAGGAGACTGCAGGGACGGGAAGATGGAGCACTCCGTTTACTCATCAAACAGCCACCTACCACCTCTGCTACAACCTCCGAGTGTCCGGGAAAACATGGTGCACACACATGCGCATGCATCACAAAGCACACACAAACAAGCAAAACCTCACCACCCTTACACAAACACACACTTGTTATCCTCATTAACTATCAGTAAACACTACAGAAAGTCTGCAGAGTCTGCCTGGTTTTGTCCATGCATGCACACACACACACACACACACCCCCCAAAGCCAATCTTGAAAAAACATAAGGCCAAACTGCACACGGTCATACCGCACAACAACCAAATAAATAAATCTGGTATAGATGAAACAATGTAAGAGTACAGTGAGTGGGTATGGGTAAATTAAAAATATAACTGAAATAGTCATGAATGTTGTAGAGTAAAGGTGAGAGGTCACAGAGAGGGTTAAGAGGGCATGTGTGTGAGGTCACTCACAGACTTGCGGACGTTGGCACGGGGCTTGGGGATGGGCTTGTTGGGCTTGTTGTCAAAGCTCTCTGGCAGCGTGGACGAGCCGTGGCCACTCTTCCTAGCCTGGAGGGCCAGCTGGTATGCCACCTCAAATGCCTGGCCCAGGGTCAAGATAATCTCGTACGCCAGGTTCTAACACACACACACACACACACTTTATACAGTTAAAATATGACCAAACTGGGGAGTAGGAAGGCACATTTTGGCCGTGGGAAAGCCCCAGGGCAGCGCTGGCATAGAAGCTCACCACGTCGAAGGCGGTGAAGACGTGGCAGTAATGGTGGCTGGACTTGAGGTCTTTGGTGATGTAGGCGAATGTGGACAGGTCTTCAGGGTCCTGAGCAGCACACGAGATGTTGCGGATCTCGTGCTCAGCAATGATGTTCTACGGAGAAAGTTGGATTTGCGAGATACAAGGTTGATTCTCTTACCCAAACCTACAGCAAGTTTTTTTTGGGGGGGATTTCTAAGAACCGTTTTGTTTCTTTAGTGATGAAGAATAGCTATAGGATATGACACAAATGTCAGACATAAATGAATAGTGATGTTTGAAAGTAACAGGTTTTCTCTCACCTTGTTTGTGGCATCGATGAACTTGACCCCCTTGTAGGAGACAGAGAGGACAATGGTTGGAACCTTTTTCATCTGTTCTGTTGATTTCTATGAGAGTGGAGAAACAGAGTGTGTGTGAGAGAGAAAGAGAGCATGAGAGAGACATTTTTTTTGTATTGGATTTTGCAGTTAGACTTATACAACTCCACTCCACTAAGACCAGCACCCAGTCCAGCTTTCAGCTATAAATTGATCCAGAGAGAGAGAGAGAGAGAGAGAGGAAGAGAGGGAGGGAGACTAGACAAGATGAAATCAGCATGGAGTCTATACATGACTTCACCCTTAATAACCCTCAGTACCTATAGTAAATCAGTTCAAACGATCGTAAAGGTTCTAAAGGTCATTTGGTGCCCTTTGGGGAAAAAATACAAAGTTGCCACTCTGACCCAAGATGAAGCTCTATCATCCACAGTATGTTGTCTGTACTGTATTGTACTGGGTTGTATTGTATGGTATGGCTGTATGACACACTTCTGGCTCCCATTGCATTTCAGTATTTCTTTCTAATTTCCCTTCTTGTTGTAGGTTAGATGAGTAGATGTATGCAGTTGTTTTACGTAATTTTGTATCAGTAAATCATCTCTAACTATCTGTCAAGTGTCTCATTTGCTCAAAGAAGCACATCATAATTCCTTTTTTCCATCTCCACCCTTCCCCCACACCCCTGTCTCTGGGGAGGAGAAAAAAGAGAAACAGTGGGGGACAGAAAGGAGAGAGAAATGAGGACAGAAGAAAAAGGGGGAGACTAAAACTGGGGGAGGCTGAAATAAAAAAGTGCAAAGCGAGCAAGGGATTGTGTGTGCGTGTGTGTGTGCGCGTTTGACCAACAATTCCCCAACAGGTCGTGGGTTTCTAAGAATAGCTGTTCAAAAAAATTCTGTGAATTCAGGTATATTTTAATCTCACAGCATGTATGGAAAGGTACACAGGTGGGAGGAACAGACTGAGAAAGAAAGAGTAAAGAGAAAGAAAGGAAAGATGTCTGTAACTTGCGTCGGATGCCATCTGATACAACAGAGAAGTAAACAAAAGTGAAGGTGTAACTGATGGAGGGATTGTAAATACATGATTATTATCATCATCTCTGGAACACTGCAGCACTGTCTCTGAGACGGAGGGAGGGAGGTGGAGAGAGAGAGAGAGACATAAGAGGACAGCAACCAAGAATCAATGTGCAAACGCGAGACGGTGAGCAAGAAAAGAGAGAGAGAGCGAGAAGGTGAACCAATGCAGAGATTGAATATCCAGCTTCTTCAAATCCTTCTCTCTCCTGCTCAATAACGAGCTGTAATCCACCTCCACAAGCACTTGGAGAACTGCAAAAGTTAAAGTGGATTTGAGGCAACTTTGTAGTTGGAGGTAGGTAGGCTATGCAAAACTGATAGATACAACCTTACTTGGAGTACTACAATACAGAGCTCATATATTTACAAAGAATTAAAGGAAAATTGTATGAATGTTTGTGTTGCATTGGGACATTCGTTGTTATCGTGCTATTATACAGCTTATGTTTAAAACATGTGCTGTCTTGCTAATAAAGTTGGACACGTTTAGGTTGATGTTGTGCAAATGTCCTACCCTCATCTTGGAACAGGCGTCCTGTGTTGATTCCGTCCCTCTCAGTTCCTTCACCAACATGGAGCCTAGATACTGTGAAACCAAGAAAAAAAAAAAGAACTGAATAGAAATAGATCAAACAGACGGAATTGCACATTTCTGATTCTTTGGAAGTTAGATTTGCATATTCACTCACGGCCAATTGCCTCACAGTTTTGTACTTGGCCCATGACAGCTGCCTTGTGGTTCAACAGGGGCAAAATGTCTGACAGGTCCATTAAATGACTCATCAGTATTGAATTGGATTGAATTACCAAGGGAAATAACATGCTGATTACAAGTCAACATGACTCATTAAGTCAATCGACCACAAAACAAAAGGTTGCTACAAAGCCTACTTCTCACTGACATCACTTCCTGTCTGAAGTGTGTGGGGATACTTGTAAACTGTGTGTAGGTCTGGTGCCTTTGGCAAAGCAGCCCCCCCCCCCCCCCCCCCCCCCCCCCCCAGAAGAATATGGTGTCTGGAAAAGCTGGGGGATAGGAGGAAAGTAATTAAGCTGGACACCTGCACTTGTGGGGGACACTGTTTATGAGAACACAGGGGCACTAAATGGATGTAAGATTTACCGTCTGTTGGGCAAACCCCTGACATACATGCTCAAATTCCATAAGAGGTTTTATTTGAAGACTTAATGTGCATCTCAGATGACTTTATATTTACAGTGTCTTGATTAAGTTTCCAGTGTCTGTGTGCTTTTGGCAAATTAAATAAATTAACCTTCCAAGAGGCAAGAGCAACCCAATGGGAAAGGTCCAAACGCATCAACCTTGTACTCTGAATTTGATTAATATCTCTAGCGCACTCCATAGTTACAGTTAGCATCCTACAGATGCACTCAGCAGTGGTGCTGAGGTGAGCGAGGGTAGTCCGGTGGTTTTAGCGAGGCCGTCTCCACCCATTATTGCCTTGTCTGGCTCTAGTAATAATGTTACTGAGTCGTCAGGGGAGAGCCTTAGGTAATACGGAAAACATTGTAACAACATTATCGACCTCCGGTCACCCGTTCTGTGTATCTGTTCGTCTCTATTATTATTCTTGAGCGTTGGTTTTGTTTTTGTCTAGTAGACACCACCACCAACCTGACGTTGATGTAATGCTAGTAACGCAATTGTGCGAACAGGCGGTGGTAACATCAACCACTGTTAAAGACTGTTAAAGTTCATACTACCGTACTGTAGTACAGGGGCGGTCCTGGGGTTGTGGGTTTTGTGTGCCCCTGTGACAACGAGCTTGGACTACCTTTAGGGCCGCCTAAAAGTCTGAACGTTTTTTGAACAACATTTTTGCGATCATGTTCTTTCTGCGAGAAACCACATAAACCGTAGAATGAAGTTAATGTGACTAATACTGATTATGTAATGCAAATGTTAAAATGTTAGGGAAATGCAAATAAATTGTGGAATAATTATGAACACGGTATTTTGCCTGCAATGCAATGAAGAAAACAATATGACAACAATGTTTAATGTAACTGGCCCCTCAAACAGTACAACTGGCCCCAGATTGCCCCCCCCCAGTTGAAATGGTCTACAACTTCTACTGCATATGAATTTTGCCCTGCCCTAGTGTTTCCCTGTGTCTGTCATTGTCTTGCCCTTTGTCACGTTCAGTGGTTTCAGTTCTCGTTAGTTTCATTGTGTCCACCTGTGTCTTGTTTGGTTCGGTGTATTTAGGTTCCTGTTTTGTGTCCAGTCTTTGTCTTGTTCTTACCCCTGTTACCGTGAGTACCCTGTCTGTTCCTGTTACAAGAATAAACCTTTTAGTTACTATGTCTGCCTACTCTCCCGCGTTTGGGTCCTACCCCACCACACACCGTGACAAAAGGTAACAATTGCACGGATTGTGAAGAATTATGCTCTAATCATAATGGAATTGCCTCAAATACTCAAATATTGTTTAGTGATAAGAGTGCTTTATTAGTTAACTTCTAATAAAGCCAAAAATGTGACATAAGGATATTGTTTTTGAGTTAATTTAGCCTATAGCCCACATTGGTTTTATGTTGGAGTTTAATAAAGTAATATCTGAAATGACGACATAAAAAAATGAAAAACAAACGACTCGCAAATGTTGAAGAGTGTGTAGTTTTGTTCAATTAAGAAACTGTCTATGGTTTCATGAATGATGCTACCAATAATTATGTCTGAGGGTTGTCGGGTTTAAATGGAGCAATGCAACATAACGTCACTGTATTGTCTGCAGGAACGAGTCATAGTGACTCGAGGGTGATTTCAGAGGTTTAGTCAAGATGTCATAATGAGGTTTGTCAGTGTTGCCAGAGGTCTTTGTCATAAAAGGCATTGATCATGCTTAGGTTGCTGCCCCCGCGACCCGACCCCCGGAAAAGCGGCAGATGATGGATGGATGGCATTGATCATTATCAGCTTTGGAGAGGCTCTCTTTCATTCTTCATCTCTCATCCACTCCATGTTATCTTGCAGGATCTCACTTTTGGACTCATTATGACTGTGACTCTATGACTGGTGGCCTCCCTCTCTTTATTTGCCTCTATCCCACTCTTCCTCACTCTATCCCTCTATTTCTCCTCCATTCATCTTACACTAGATGCCTTGTGGAGTTCTTAATCTTCGGAGAGCATGCATGTTGGAATAAACAACACCTCTGATCGTCTGTGGCCCTCCCTTACATTTTATGTGTGTCCAAACCCTAGAGGGTATGTCCTGTATAGGACAAAGGACATATATCACAGGATCATAATTTTCCTGTCACAATAACATGAGTTGACTAAATAAATGGGACAACATTGAGAATATAAAGATGGTTTTATCTGCAGAGATGTTCTCTCTGTCTCAAACTGGATTAGGGTCTAAAACATAGCAAAGTATTTGCCATAATCTATGCACTATTTTCTTATCTCCCTCACTCTGAGACCAATAGCCTATTCACGGTTATCTATCTGCAATAGTGATTCATCAGTTAAATCTGCACAGCAATCTGCTTCATGCTTGTCCAGCATAAACCAAAATCAAAAAAATATCAAAAGTACATTGCTGTATCCATGGTTACACAACTTCCTTTATATAATGGAGGAGGCTAAAATGGCCACCCTGGGGAAGGACAGGGTGTTACGATTGATTATGGTTGTACTCTTCATTGCTGTTGATAGCATAGTTTCAGGTACCAGAACTGTGAAAACATGCCACATTTCCAAGGTTAGGGTGGTGATGTTGAGAGCTCTGGTAGAGAGAGAGTGTGTGTGTGGCACCCTTGTTGTGAGGCCCTTTCCCCTACAGTAGGTTTCATAAAAAAAAGTGATGTTGCTTAATGCACTCACACACACACACAAGCATTTATTTATACATGGTTATTATACAGTATAGTACATACCGTCTCACACACATTTGCACCTAGACACACACACGCACAACGTGCAAGGCAGCTGAGACTCACGTAAGCTTCGTAGTCACACGACTGGAAGATGAGCTTTTCTGGGTGATGCTGCCAGTACTGCACTGGAGTGGACGAGGTCGCCTCATTGGGCGGACGCAACGTGATTGGCTCGCACCACTCCCCTTGCTGGAACAAACAACCAGTGGTAACATCAGACACGAGCCAGGGAACATACATGGTTACAGTAAACAACTTGATGCGTGACATTAAGCCAAGCATATTGAGGGCTGACACATTCAGCATGTCAGATGTGCTTGTACATCTGACATGTCTGTTGCCCCGAAGGTTGCAATGTTTGTGATGTCACAGGCAGGTTGCTTGGCTTAACAGAGAAAACGTAATAAGGCTTGAAAAACCGTAATGCGAAAAACATGTCAGGAAAAGCTGTGTAGTGTTGTTTTAATTTAATTTTGTGTAACGCTAACTGTATATTTTAACACTTAAAAGTGTCATCTTTATCTTTGATTTCAAAACTGCTTTTCACATTAAAAGGTTGTGAATCCTGAATAGAGGTCTATTCTGAGGGTTTAGGTAAGATACTGGCATCTGTAAAGCTTTAACACATATTCCTAAAAGCGCTGCATAACTGAAATTGGATTTGATTTCACTGTAATACTGTTCTACAAAAAAAGATCCTTAACAAGATTAATGGTTAGATGTAGAATTTAAAAACACGGTATCTACTTATGCACGCACAAACATTTGACTGAATATCGGAACTGAAAAATGTGGTGCTAATCTAATCTTCAGGACACAAAATCAGTTCTGATGTAGTCAGTCATTTTTGTAAGGTGCAAAAAACAGCTATCTGGAAGCTTCCAAACTCAAAAACCAATGGTAAGTAATGTATCAGCAGCCTACAGACCCTATTCATTCTCTATTTATATTTCATAATGACCAGGACAAAGATGAATGGCGCTGATTGACTGGGAAGGGTATTATTTCCTGTGGTGCACTCTCCAGTGTTGGCACGCTGCTTGGAGTATTTATTTATTTATCGGTTTGTTGACAAACGGTTTGTTTGCTCTTGTACAGTACATAATCCTGATCGGCGTGGAGATGAGGTACGCACGCTTGATGTGAGCTAATGACAGTGTGCAAATAGCTAGGGGTGGACGTAGCAGACAGGAAGTGACATCAAGGGATATTGTTTGCATCAGTGCAGAAACAAAAGTAGAGGAAAGAAGAGTGGGAGTGAAAGAGAGGGCAAAGGAGGAATACTAATAATGCAGTGACATAGTTAAAGGAGGGTAGGATGGGGAGTGAATGGAGAGAGAATGATGGAGGATGAAAGAAAATGGGGAGAAAACTGAGAAAAGAAAGATTATATCCATAATTAGACTCCTTCCTGTTACCTTGTTTCCTGCCTCTTTCATAACAAATGAACAGTTTGACACGAACACACTTGAAGAAGTCAGTGGGGTATACAGAATGTAATCTGTATGTGTGTGTGTCAGCTCCGATAAGCAAGGTGATTCAAACACACACACACACACTCTCCGGACTGTTATCGAGGCAGATCAAAGGAGTGCAGCTGCTTTAACAGATGCCTCGGCCACTTTTGGATTTTGGGCAGAAAGGTTAAGTGATGCACCATCATACTTTGGTTGGAAGGTGAACTATTACGCTTCTCGCTAAGAGTCCCTGCTGGCATTCATTGGTCATGGACAAAAATTGTGGTTCTGTTTTGGCGCTTGGCAGAGAGGTTTGTTAGAAATGTTATTAGGATAAGACCCTTGAGATGAATCATCAAATTTTTGAGGGGGTCACACAATACACACTAAACACCAAGCTAACAGCACTAAGAAACGGACCACATCAATATATGCATAACACCCAATAATCATAAAAACACAGAAATGTATCCGGAAAGTATTCACAGCGCTTCACTTTTCCCACGTTTTGTATGAATTTTCCAGAAAATTCTACACACAATACCCCATATTAATAAACTAAAAAAAGGTTTTGGGAAATTTTTGCAAAGCTATAAAAATATTATATATAATAACATTTATATAAATATAAAAGTATTCACAGCCTTTGCCATGACACTCAAAATTGTGCTCAGGTGCATCCTGTTTCCACTGATCATCCTTGAGATGTTTCTGCAACTTCACAAGTCCACCTGTGGTAAATTCAGTTGGTTGTACATGATTTGGAAAGGCACACACCTATCTATATAAGGTCCCACAGTTAACAGTGCATGTCAGAGCACAAACCAAGTCATGAAGTCCAAGGAATTGTATGCAGACCTCCGAGTCAGGATTGTATCGAGGCACAGATCTGGGAAAGGGTACAGAAAACGTTCAGCAGCATTGAAGGTCCCAATGAGCACAGTGTCTCCATCATCTGTAAATGGGAGAAGTTTGGAACCACCAGGACTCTTCCTAGAGTTGGCCGCCATCCATACCATCCCTACAGTGAAGCATGGTGGTGGCAGCATCATGGTGTGGGGATTTTTTTCAGCGGCAGGAACTGGGAGACAAGTCAGGATCGAGGGAAAGATGAATGCAGCAATGTACAAACACATCCTTGATGAAAACCTGCTGCAGAGCGTTCTGGGGCGAAGTTTAATCTTCCAACAGGACAACGACCCCAAGCACACAGCCAAGATAACAAGGAGTAGCTTCCGGACAACTCTGTGAATGTCCTTAAGTGGCACAGACTTGCTGTGAATACTTATATGACTTACTTATGTACATGTGATATTTTAAATGTATTTTTATAGCGTTGCAAAACAATTCCCAAACCTTTTTTCACATTATCAATATAGGGTATTGTTGCATTACCAATGCATGGTAATGCACTGAAATATACAGTATATCTTGAATATAATATACCATTGTATAATCAAAAGGAACAAACACAAGACTTGTGCATTCTGTTTAACTAGTTTGCTTTGGAGGTTAGAGACCAAGTTTGTATTTTTAGTAGCAATGTTATTTGGATTATTAAAAGCTTTTATCAGGGTTTTGAGTACTATGCACTACATATTGTCTGGTGTGTTTAAAATATCCATTTGTCGGTTTTACTAATTTGTTACACCAAAGGCTTATCTCGAACTGAAGTATCCACAAAGGCTTTTAAAGGTTACAATCCCACCCCAAAAGTAAAATTCCTCATACCTTAACCTCATACCATAACATTTGAATAGAACCCCACCCCCACTACAATATATCCTTTGGCGAGTATCTTTTGCATCAAGTTCATTTTCTGTTTCTTCGCCTCTTTCCTGGCCATCTGCGTCCCTCCATCCTTCATCCCTCTCTCCCTTCTTCCACAACTGACCTCACTGACTTTTAAACTAGTAGAGCGAACATCTATTTCACTCAATTTGATTCTAATTATTTTCCTGTTTTTATTATGGCCCAGCTGAGCACATGCCTCGTTCCATCATCCTCCTCTCTCTCAGCTCTCCTCCTTCCCCCCTCACTTCTCTCTCTCCCTCCATCCCTTATCCCCTCTATTTATCCAACCACTCATCATCCATCTTTCTCTTCTTTCCTCACTCTTCACTTCTCTCCCTCCCTTAATCCCCTCCCATCTCCCCCCATTCGTTCCTCCCTCCCTCTGGTGATCTCCACCTCCCGCAGTCTCACCATGCTGACTTGGGCCATCTGCCGCTCCAGCTTGGAGCGCGGCACGTCCTCAAAGTAGTTGTCGTTGCTGCGCTGGCGCCGGCGTGCGTCCGCTTGCATGATGAGGTGCTGCACGTCTAGCGAGCCCCCGGGGATCCCTGCCGCCGTGTACGCCGCCTGGTTGAGGGACGGGGAGAGCTGGGGCGGCGTGTGGTTCCCACCGGGCTCCTGTGGGGAGGAGGAGGGGGGGGGGGGGAGAGAGAAGGGGGGTTATCCAGCCATCACTTTCTGTGGTGCAGTTGTGTATACTTCAGATGTCGAGGTTGTTGGGGAATCTGGTTTAGACTTGGAAGGGAGGTTAAATAGGCTTGGCATGGGGCGCCCTGGTAGCTTACGGTAGGTTACAACAAGGGGCCTGGGTTCAAATTCAGCCTGGGCCATGCATGTCTCCCCCCCCCCCCCCCCCATCTCCTTACTTTTCATGTTGCTCTTCAGAATCAGAATGAAGTTTTATTGCCAAATAAGTGTACACAAACAACAAATTTACTTTGGTGCGCAGGTGCATACAGTAAAGATATAATAAAAATATAATAATCTTAAAAACGTGTGTGCAGTCCTTAAGTATACATTATAACAATTTTAGAATGTAAAAATGTTAGAATGTACAAAAAGTACAACTAAATACTGACAAAACTGTACAATATAAAGTATAAAGTAAAAGTTAAAATAAAAGAGTGCAGCAGGACTGTATGCAGTAAAGTGACAGAGGAGCGTTAATTTAATGCTTAGCACTTTATTTGTTAGTGCCAGTTTGGGGCCTTGTTGATGAGGCCAGCTGTGGATGGGAAGAAACTGTTCTTATGGCGTGAGGTTTTGGTCCTGATGGACCGCAGCTTCCTGCCAGAGGGGAGTGGCTGGAACAGTGTGTGTCCAGAGTGGAAGGAGTTGGCCACAACCTTCCTTGCTCGCCTCAGGGTCCTTAGAGGCGTGCAGGTCCTCGAGGGATGGCAGATTGCAGCCGATCACCTTCTCAGCAGCGCGGATGGTACACTGCAGTCTGCCAGTCGTACCAGATGGTGATGGAGCAGGTGAGTATGGACTCAATGATGGTTGTGTAGAAGCGCGCCATCATTGTCTTTGGCAGGTTGAACTTCTTCAGCTGCCTCAGGCAGTACATCCTCTGCTGTGCTTTCTTGGTGAGGGAGCTGATGTTCAGTTCCCACTAGAGGTCCTTGGAGAGGATGGTGCCCAGGAAGCGGCAGAACTCCACAGTGTTGACTGGGGAGTCACACAGGGTGATGGGGGTGAGTGGGGCTGGACTCTTCCTTAAGTCCACAACCATCTCCACTGTCTTAAGAGCATTGAGCTCCAAGTTGTTCTGGCTGCACCAGGTCACCGGGTTGTCAGCTTCCCAGACTCATCCTCACCAGTGATGAGCCCCAATGAGGGTGGTGTCATTTACATTTACATTTAGTCATTTTTAGTCATCCGCAAACTTCAGGGGTTAGATGGACTGATGACTGGAAGTGCAGCTGTTGGTGTACAGGGAGAAGAACAGAGGGGAAAGGATGCAGCCCTGAGGAGATCCAGTGTTGATGGACCGGGAGTCAGAGACGTGATTAACACCGGAGACAGCTGGTCAACACGGTGCTTGAGGTTGGCTGGAGAGACAGAGTCCGGCCCAGCGGCTTTGCAGGGGTTCTGCCACTTCCTGTCTGTTAACTTCTCCCTCCTGAATGGAATGAGTTGTCCCTGTTGTGGGGTGGGGGGGGTGGGGCTCTGGGGTGGGCAGGGGTGGGTCAGGAAAGGCGCGTTGTCTTTCCAAGCGACAGCAGAACTCGTTAAGGTCATTGGCCAGGCGAGAGTCATTAATGGAGTGGGGGGCTCTGGGCTTGTACTGTAGTTGGTGATATGCCTGAGCTCTCTCCAGACAGAAGCATAGTCGTTAGCTGAGAGTTGGTGTTGTAGTCTCTCAGAGTACAGTCGTTTAGCCTCTCTCACTGCCTTGCTACACTTGTTCTTTGACTCCTTGAATCTGTATCTGTCCCCAATCCTAAACGCTTCCTCCTTGTCCAACTTAAGTCGTCTGAGTCTTGCTGTGAACCAGGGTTTGTCATTGTTGTAGCTCACCCTGGTGCGTGTTGGTATACAGCAGTCCTCACAAAAGCTGATGTACGACGTCACATCCTCCGTGAGCTCACCCAGACTATTGGTAGGAGTCGTGAACATATCCCAGTCCGTACAGTCCGCCCGCAGATCCTCCATAGCCTCACTGGTCCACTGTTTTGATGTCATCACAGCAGGTTTACAGAGCTTTAGTTTCTGCCTGTATGCAGGAATCAGGTGGACCATGGCGTGGTCAGTGTCCCAGTGCTGCTCGGAGGATGGCGTGGTAGGCTCTACTGACTGTGGTGTAGCAGTAGCAGAGTATTTCCTTCTCTGGTTGGGTTGAATTATCTGTATTTGGGGAGTTCATGGCTGAGATTTCCTTTGTTAGTCACTGAGAGTTCTGTGTCACAATCCGCTCTCACCAGGATCAATTCACACAGCCCTATCTCCGTGAAGCGCAAAACAGGAGATGAATGAAAGTCTTTCACCAGCAGCAGCTGACGTTTGTCCAGTTTGTTGTACAGCAAACGCACGTTGGAGAGAAGTATGCTCGGAGGTGGTGTACGAAGCCTGCTGCGCCGGAGTCACACTACACTGATTTAACAGACAAAACAAAACAGAGCGCATTGACCGGCCGAGGCAGCCATCCACCGCGCCATCTTGGATTTGATATTGGATTTGGATTTATCTTCACTATCTCTATCCAAATAAAGCAGAAATGCTTTAAAAAAGTCTTGTCTTACATAGCTGATGTTAACGATGTCTCCTAACTTTCCTTCCTGGTTTCCTAATGGTGGGAGAGTTGACTAGACGCTGAATGCAGTTCACACCTACTAGTGTTTGTCAGCCATTACATTACTGCGTATAATATTTTTGCACACAAAACACAAGCACACACTGTATGCTGGAATCCATCTGTGGACATCAAAATTATTTAGCTAGTGAGCAGAACGGGCGTTTCCTGTCCGTCACTATCAATTTGTTCTGTAAGAATGAGAGCAGATATTAGGCCTTTGGAGGCTGAGGAGGAGCAGCCACATCCAGGCTGTCAGATCAAATTGAGCCCCAGGAGTCGAGGCCTTTTACTGGGCCTCTCGCACAGAGGGACCATGAGGCTGTTAGTGGATGACTAGAGCCCTAACCAATGGGGAAATTAAACCTGTTGCCTGTATTTAGCATCCGGGATGATCCGACGGGGAGGAAACTGTGATGGGGTGATGGCCATTTTGTGTCTGTCTTGTTCAATGATAGGAAAAATTCCCCAACTCAGTCACCATGTTCCTCAGAGGATTTCTGTGAGGGGACTGGCATCTTCTCACACATCTGGCTGGCAAACACACACACACACACACTGTATCCCTCACCCTTAGGGAGATGGCCCGTGGCGGTTTCTGCGGGGTGTCGTCTTGTAACCGGTCGCCCAGTGATGCGAGGATTCGTTTCCTGTGTCCAATCAGGCTGATCTTTAACACCTGGGGAAGAGGGAGGGGGTGGGGGGGCATATGTTAACCGTGAACCATTACAGACCTGGGGTCTCATTTATAAAACTGTGCGTAGGATTCTTACTAAAAGTGTACGTACGCCCAAAAGCCTAAAATGGCGTACGCACACAAAAATTCAGATTTATAAAACCGTGCGTACGCACACCTGTACGCAATGTTCCCTTTATAAATCACAGATTACCCACAAGTGTGCGTACGTGAATCAGCATTGTACCCCGCCCTGATCACGCCCATTTTTAACCATAAATAGTCAATGCAAAGCACCTCATGAATGCTAATCCAGTATATTAATGACCCTGGCATGCGATTGTTCTTCACGGTGAATCATGGCGCATGACAACTTCTCAGACACTGTTAACCTATTGGTGGAGGCCCGAAAACCACATTATTTGGTGGCCGTTGGATCACCAATAAAAAAAAAACTGTGCGAGTGGCGTCAACTGTGCCAGTGATACCGCAAATCGAGATACAATTTGAAAACAAAAGTGTTTTGTTATGAACAAGTAGTCTATTGAAGTCCGGACTGATAACGAGGACGTGGAGTGTAGCGATTGCGCGGGATCTTAACGACTCTATTTCCAGTTTTTAACATATGATGATATATGCACAGTATTAAAGAAATATATTTAGTTATACAATGTGTTCTGCAGTTATCTAAAGGTAGTATATGTGATGTTATCCTGTTTTCCATGCAGTCGGGCTCGGGCATCTCCCCCTCCTACATCCCATAGTGGACAATCTGATGGTGAGACATACAGCGCTGAATTTTGATTTAAAATTTGAGTTAGATTGTACAAGGTGTTTATGGAACAATAATCAGTCAGTACAAGTGCAAATAACACTGCTGGATTTAATCTTCATGATAATTATGAAACCGAGTGAAAAAAACGTGTGTAAGGAAAACAAAATATATATAAATATTACGAGTAATGTTCTTCCCACATTCACTTTCTGCAGTCTGACTACAGTACGGTCATCTGCGTTGCCAATTCCAACTGCTTCCAAAATGTGCGTAGGCCTACGGGAGGGTCAGAGTTTGCGTGGAGGACCGCACATTCTCCCGTCAAGTTTGTTTTTTATAAATCACAACCTTTGCGTGGAAAGTGGCGTACGCACATTTTCATCCCCGTTTTGTGCGTACGCAAGCTTTGTAAATGAGACCCCTGTTGTTTATAATGGATCATGACATCATTCACTTTCAAGGTATAAGCTTGCTGCCAAAAGCTTTATTCATAAAATTCCCCCCTACGAAATCAAAGAGTTGATTAAACATGCCCGCACTTTATTTAAACGGCAGGGCACTCGAGCACACGGTGATGATCGGCTAATAAAAAACATCCAGGGCAAAGCATATGCATACATCATGTCATTGTTATTATCATAATTGTGTATCTGCACCCGCATGGCTTCCTATTAGTGGGCCATAAGTGTTGCAGTTAAATGCAAATTTGACACAAGCCGGCCAAGAAAATGTAGACCTACTCACAACACACACACACACACAGATAGTTAGTGTTGTTTTGCTTGTCCTAACTGGCACTGCTTCCAAGATGGCCAGTGTCCTTCTGCTGCACAACATCACTAGCGTATGTTCTTGTGTTAGTGTGTGTTTGTTTGCTTGCCATTAGAGAGACAGCA
Source organism: Osmerus mordax (assembly GCF_038355195.1). Lineage (NCBI taxonomy): Eukaryota > Metazoa > Chordata > Actinopteri > Osmeriformes > Osmeridae > Osmerus > Osmerus mordax. The sequence goes on along the minus strand of NC_090066.1, from coordinate 11,022,674 downwards.
CATTCCTAGAGACATTGTCTGTGTGTGTGTTCAGGTAGAAGAGATAATTAGGATATGAGGCCTAGCCATGAGCCTAATGACTCAATAATTCAACCAACAGTCTTTCTTTGTCAGAGCTGCAGACTCACACAAACACACGACACACACACTGTGATAATGATTCTCTCATCTCCAGCCCTCACACACCAATTACTGTCCTGCATCTGCTATTGCATACAAGCACATACACAGTAAACTTGCAGGCTTACACTCACACTGACTTTACAAACACCGAGCACACACACACACACACTCTCTCTACACACAAAACTAAACACATGCATACTAATCACACATGCTCACAAACAGAGAACAGAAATATTCACTATTCTCCAGCACACTAATTTGTGTTGCATAGATACTATCCAAATGTCTTTTGTGAAGAACTTGTGTAGATTGAATTAAACGTAAAGCATAAATTACAGTATGAAAAAACAATCTGCACTAACCAAAACACTCATCCAAAATCCAGGTAGCTTTAACTTCACATTTGAATTCAACATTTAACAATACAGCAACAGAGTGATTCATTCAGATTTACATAATCACTCAAAGCAGTGTAAAAAAATACACTTACATTTAAATCCAAAATTCATGAATCAAAGGGGGGATTTTTTTAAATTATAGTGTTACGGGAAACCGACAAGCTAAATTCTCAACCATGTGAGAAAATCGCAAAAATATTAGGGGAGGCGTTCCCCACACTGCTCTCTTACACATGACATGAAAGGTTTATAATCTGCACATTTGCAGTGATCAAAGGGAGAATTTCACATACTACTGGTTGTGACATTTGCTGAACTAATTGGCGTATGACAAAGATGTCCTTTTCTCCCACCAGATCTCTTTCTCTGCATCTGGAATCTTCTTTGCTTCTGTATAGTTTGCAACATTTCAGTGATTTGGGTATTTGGGCTTCCTATATTTTCTGCTTTTCCCATTTTCCCGTCTCTTTCTCCTTCTGTCTTTTCCCAAGAGGCATTGTAATGTGTCGGTCTCCTACGCCCCACTGCCTCATCCCCATGCTCTCTCATTAGCATCATTACCACACATTCACGGAAAATTACACACAGTCACAGAAAAAATATTTTTCTGAGAATGCTAACTGAAATCCTGGTTACCTAATGCCCATTTTATAATAATTCCTCTTTTATAAAAGCCTTACTTATTAGCTCTATGAAGAGCCATTAATCTGATGTGTGTGTGTATCTGTGGTGTGTGTGTGTGTGTGTGTTTTGGCAGCTTGTCCCCCACCTCTCCTCGCACTCCATCTACCTCATCTACTGGACATGTCTCCACCATCGTGTTCACCTGTCGCCATGGCAATACAGAGGCACATTAGTCACACTCACACACGATGCCACAGGGGATGGTGCCTAAGACCCCCCTGCTGACACGCACACACACACACACACCGTGGCTTAAACATGCTGTTGAAGTGCCCAGAGAGTGGATTACATTGTTATACCTGGATGAAAGGGAACTTTCCACACACACACACCACGCATCTCTCATCACATTATCTCTCTGCCCCATACTGCCATTTGCATTTAAATGAAACACATTCTTTGCATAGTGTACCTTGGAGTTTTGACTGTGACTTGTGCTGTACTTTGTACTGTAAGCTTTCAATGTACCCCCCCTCTCTCAGACTCTCTTTTTATCTCTCCCTCTGCATTGCTCTGCCTCTATCTTTCTATCTCCCTCTCTCTTTCTCTCCCTTACCACCTAATCTCTTTCCATTAATTTCCGCCCATCACATATAATCAATAATAATCAACACAGCCCTGGCATCACCAGTCCACACAGAGGCACCGAGATGAGTTTACAACACACTGGGGACAGGATGTCATTTTTGTCTTCAATTGTCAAGGAAAACGATTGAATCAAAATGTTATCATAACGAGAAAAATCGTATGAAACTGATCGTTCTCTCTCTGATATTCCTGTGTCACTGCTCCGTGGCCGGTTTGTCTTTCGCGCTCGGTCAAATATCGCCCTTTCCTTTAGTTCTATCACTCTCCTCTCTACCTCTGTCCCTTCCTAGACTTCTATCTTTGCAACCCCCTCCTCGATCTTTCTCTTTCTTGGACTGTCACTGTGTTTCTATCTATCCTCATCTCTAGATAGATGTTTAAGCTGGGGCAATGCCTGAGGGTGCAAACGAGGTTACTTACCCTGTGGTGTTCACTCACTTTCCTTACTATGAAACACTTCAGGAGCTCATTTAGCCTCTGGTGTCTAGCAGATGCACACCGTGTGTATGCATGTGCGTGTGTGTGTGCATGCGAACATAAGCTAGCTAAAGTACAGTAGTTGTATTTCATTCTTACTTACAGTCAGTTGTATTACATCACATTCTGTTTCTTGTGTGTGTGTGTTTGTCTATTGACTGTGTGTGTGTCTGTGTACTGTATGTGTTTGTCTGTTCACTGGAAGGATGTAAGTGTGTGTGTCTGTTTACTGGGAGGGCGTGTGTGTGTCTGTGTTGACTGTGTTGGCGGATCAATGGAGTGATCCTGTTTAACTAACAGTTAGTCCCAGAGAAGGCTTCCCCTGATTACTGGGTTATCCTAGAATCTCGGACACATACGGTTACACGTATAAGCCATCGGGGCCACCACCTAGAGCTATCTGACCTGACAGAAACAGACACAGTCACTCAAAAACGCACTCCCTCACTCCAACCCTCACTCACATAGAAACACACACTCACTCACTCACTCACTCACTCACTCACTCACTCACACACACACACACACACACCTCTCTTCTAGCTCAGAGTGTATGTCACACCGAGATGGAATAAATGTGGTAAATGAGGGTGAAGTGGCACAGTGTAAATTAGGGCATTAGTGTGTCAAAATATCTTAATTATCTTACAAAGTAACTATCCATGTATCCAACAAAAGAGTATATTCACAGCGTTTCACTGCAGTAACTACAGAACTGTGGACTTATAGTTGTTGATTATCTGCACCTATGATGCACAGTTGTTTGTTGCTTTGGATAAAAGCGTCTGCAAAATCAATATGTAAATGTTGAATGCGTTCACTGTGCTATTGGATGCTGGCTCGACTTTCAAGACCTGCCAACGGTACGTAGATTAAGACAGCGGCTTCAAACAAAGTGCTGTCTACAGCCTAGCAGACTACCCTTCTGCCTGACCGCGGCCCGACACTGGTCACTCAACCCCGAACAAGGACCTTCCTTTAATTTAGGACCCAGAAACAAAGAAATTTTTGTTTTTTTGGACCGTCCAGTTCACTGAAGCACTGGGGTTGTGGTGGGGTGTGTGTGTGGGGGTGGGGGATTCAGCTAAATCACTGTCTGTGTTCAGACTACCATCTCAGTTTTAATGACTGAGGAGAGAGAGAACAACAGTCTTTCCTTTATCTCCACAACAGGCTTCATCCTTTGTTCTCTCCATCCCCGGCCTCAACTCTCCATCAGTTTCTTTATTCTCTTTTTCCTCCACTTATCTTTTATCATCTCTGTTAAATGACCACTCAGTAGATGTCTCTTGTTTTTTTGACTCTCTGTCTCCACACTCTCTCCCCCACCTTCTATTTAAGGTTGACAACCCACCAGAATGAGAGAGACTGAGAGAAAACAGGGAAAGAAAGAGGGGATTGATAAATAGAGAGGGAGCTGTAGATAGACAGATGGATAGATGGATGGATAGAGAGAGATCCCTGTACGTGAAGTCTCTGATTTGGCTTAACGACCAAGTGGGTTTGCTCCCGGTCGAACAGAGGAAGCTCAAGGATCTAAAAGCCCTCCTCTTATTCCGCTCCATCGATCGCAACCCCGCTCAGCCATTACAACCACGTCTGCATTGGTTTGTGTGTGTGTGTTTTTACGTGTTGTGTGATGTGTACGTCTGTGTTATTGTGTGTATTTATTTCTCCTCTCCCTGTCAATATTTCTGTGGGGTCGACCCCAAGACATTCGCATGACCTGGCTATGCCTTCTGGATCAACTCCTAATGGAGTCTGATTGAGCTTCATTCCATACATCCTCTTGGAGACCCCCGCATTGACTCCAACTACCAGTGTGTGTATGCGTGAGTGTGTGTGTTTCGTGAGTTCACCTGTGTTGTGTGACTCTGGTGGGTCACTTTTGCCATGTTAAAAAAAGTAGGGATTTTTGATCAGGTAACCCCATTTTGTAGCATGCACAACCCTGGTCTAACCTTGGTTGGTTTTCATAAGATGGTATGGATTTTTGTGTTCGTCTGATTTGTTCTGCTGACCTTGGATCGAACACACACACACACACAGACACACACACATGCGTGCTTTTCTCCATCACTCGGTGGACGGACGTTCACCAAGCAACAGCTTCTTCTTCTGATCCTGACCTTCCTAACAAACACACACACACACACACACACACACAGCAAGCACCTCCCCTCAACAATGCTGGGGGGACAACTGGAAAGAAACCAAAGACCACTGGTTGCCTAGCAACCAGCGTACGGAGTGGAGTAGCTTCTAGGGCTGATATGTAAAGAGGCCTTCGGTGCAGAGGAAAGGATGTAGTCCAGGAGACCAATGATGGAACTCGTTTCATTCACTGTGAGAAGCCAATAAGAGAGGAGCTTGCATGAAAACCTCCTACATGGAGATGGAAACGGCTCCAATAATAGCCAATGTGTGACTGGGAGCTTTATGGAGTGTGTGTGTGTATGTGTGTGCATGCATGCGTATGTGTGTGTGTGGGCGCAAGTGCAAGACAGCCAGAGATAGCGAGGGGAAATGAGCCAATGTCGATGAGAGAGAAAAATGTAACACAATTCCTCTCATCTAACCTACAGACATCACAACCAAGCACACTTGCATACCAAGAAAAACAACGCACGCCTCTATAGATAGGATGTATCAGATTACTGTAGAAGCTCTAAAAGTGGAGTATCCCGCTTATTTTGGGGTTATGAATTTCTAAGTTGATACTTCAAAGTGTGTCAAAGAGGCATAAAAACCGCAGCCTGCTGGGGAGTGGGGGATTCCAGAACTACATTACAGTAAAAGTACAGCATGACTCCAGACACACACAGCACAGTGTTGTCATTGTTGTCAGAAACAGACTTTTTAACTGATCTTACACGGCTGGATGTGAGACTACTAACTGTGCCCGTTTGCTGCTTATTGGACAGCGGGCGCAAGATACAGGCTTTTGGACAGATGGGAGAGCTTCCACAAGCGTCAACTTATCTGCATGAGAATGACGTGTATCCCATCACGGTTGGTGGTTCTGTCGTTGACATCAGCAGACACGGAGTACCCCTTCTTTGACCAAACAAGCCTCAAGTTCCACAGGACAATTCAAATATCAGGGGCAGAGGAATGTGGGAGTGTTGGGTTTGGCTAAGATTGACACTCACCCCAGGGTCCTTTTATCAATTCCACTTTCGTGGTCAAGGTTTGGTCGTCAAGCTCAGCTGATCCAGAATTGGTCAGAAACATTGAAGGGACTGACCCAATCGAGTTTGACCGAGGCATGAAATGATTAATGGCCGCCGGGGAAACGAAATGCTGTAAGTGTCACCATGCAGGTGGCGGGTGAGGATTTGACTGGTGTTTGGTCGACGAGGTAAACAGATGGTGGGCGCGTTGGATGGGTGTGTGTGTTGTGTCTCTGTGTTGTGATGCTTTTGTGTGCATTGTGATGCATGTGTGCGTTGGGATGGGTGTGTGTGTGGGTTGGGAAGGGTGCGGTGTTGCGGTGTCTAGAAGCAGGTGGAGGATTTTCCTTCAGGCTGACCTGCCTCCTGTCTGGACCTGAACGGCTGTTGTGGAAAAACTAATAATGCTAAATCTTCGACATACGCACGCACACACACTCACTCAGTCACACACACACCATGCACATACACACATACGTCCACACATGCCTACTGACACAGACACACACAACACCATGCATGTCCACACACACACACACACACAAACACACCAACAGACACACACACACACACATATGCCTACAAACCCACACACACTCTCTTTCCCCATATCTGTTTTCTCTCACCTGTTCCTCCCACCCCCTATCTCATCTATCTCTTGCACTCCAGTTCTCTCTCTAACTCAACTATGGTGGGGTCCAGTAAAAATATAAAAAAGTTCATCCAAGACAAATCATATAACTCTGAACTAGTGTAGACTCTAGCTGGTTGGGTTGCATAGTCTATCTAGTTAGCGAGCATGCTAAATGTGTCCATGTCCTCATGATGAGAGGAGTTCTGGAAAGAAGATCCAGTAATGGGAGTATTTACCACTGAGCACACACATAGATCTAAAGCCAACATTCTTGGGCGTACAGGGTGCGGCTTTAAAAGTAGAAGAGTGCCTGCCCTTGAGGGGGTGAATGTATGATTGTGTGTCTGGTACCCAGCAGTCAGAACACTAATCTCTTATGCAACCAAATAGAACACTGTCTTCTATTGTGATGTGATATCACTAGATAATGTCAGGTAGTCCTTCTTAATCTAAATCACTGGGTGTGTGTAAGAATGTGTCAGCTCAGGTTAGAGTGTGTTGGTGTGTGAGGTGCACACGTGCATTTTGTGGCAGCATACTGTAAGTAGAAATGTAAACACACACACTGTAGAATCATACGCGTAGACTGACAATCGCATAGCAACCCCCCACCAACCCCATCACACCCCCTCCCCCGGTAAATACAGATTAAATATAACTCCTGGAAAAATACGCGTGCACAAACAGAAAATGTGTACACACACACACACTCTCACAAACATGTAATTTAATCAGGTGTAAATGAGTCTAGTCAGCAGTGATGATGGAACACCAGAGAGGCGTTTCATATGTACTCATCACCTCAGGGCACAGACCAGAACGACACGGAGAGAGAGAGAGAGAGAGAGAGAGTGAGAGAGAGAGAGAGAGAGAGAGAGAGAGAGAGAGAGAGAGAGAGAGAAAGACGCAGAAAGAGAGCAGAGGATGAGGAGAGTGGCAAGCAAAGAACAATGGAATCAATGGACCCCCGCGTCTCTCCCAACAACCAACATGCATATCCCTACCTCTCCCTTCACTCCTGCTTTTACACTGTCCCTCCATCCCCAGATCGTTCTCTCTCTCCCTCCCTCGCTGCCTCTCTCCCTCTATCTTCAACGCAGAATTCTTACCTGTCTTCTGTGAAAGGGAGGTAGAGGGGAGAGAGGGGGGGTGGTACTCCGTGTGAGTCGCTAGTCCACGCCGCGGAGAAGAACGCTGAAGTCTCTCTCTTCTATCTCTCACTGAAGGAGTGCAGTCTTCTTCTCTCTCTCCCCCCTTCTCTCTATCCTCTCTTTTTTTGTAGTAATTTTTCCTCTGTCCAGTTCCAAGTCCAAAACCGTATTGGCAGAATAGTAAAGAGGAGTGAAGGTTTTTTTCCTTTCCCGGTATCCCTGTTTCCCTGCTACACTCCTTCTCCGCCGATCTTCTTACTCCTCTACATGAGCTCTCCACACGCTCTCTCTCTCTCTCTCTCTCTCTCTCTCTCTGCGGAGGTTTCCGATGTTCTGCCACTCCTCCTCTCCTCCTCTCCCCTCAGCTGCGGCAGAGAGACTGGATCTTGTACATGTCGCTGCCTGAACGCTCTGAACACAACCCCCCCCCCCCCCCCCCCCGTCTCTCTTAATAGTACTGGTCTCTCTCCCAATCTCTCTCTTTCCTAGTGCTCTCTCTACCAAGAACAGTGTCTCCTTCTCTCCCTCTCTCTCCCCCCCCCTTTGCTAGCTCTTGCTTAATCTCTCTCTCTCTCCCCCACCTCGTTACTATGGAGACACTCGGCCCATCTAGAGACAAGCTGACACAGGCTGGGCTGGCACCCCAGGTGAGTGTGTGTCTGAGTTTGTTAGAGAGAGAGAGAGAGAGAGAGAGAGAGAGAGAGAGAGAGAGAGAGAGAGAGAGAGAGAGAGAGAGAGAGAGAGAGAGAGAGAGAGAGATGGGGAGAGAGAGAGAGAGAGAGAGAGATGGGGAGAGAGAGAGAGAGAGAGAGATGGGGAGAGGGGGAGAGAGAGATAAGGGCAAGAGAGGGAGAGAGAGAGAGAGGGAGTGAGAAAGAGAGAGAGGGGGAGTGAGAGAGAGAGGTAGAGAAAGATGGAGAAAGAGGGATATTAAGTATGTATTGAAGAGACAGAGAGAGAGATTATGTGTGTGTCTCTCAAAAGCCATTCAGCTGACATCCACCCCTGTCTCCTAGACTTCAAAGTAATCTCTCTCTGTGATCTCATTCTGGACACACCGAGGCAAAATGGTACAGGCAAGAAGGGATCAGCTGTGTCTCCCCAAATGTACATTATGGTTCCAATAATCTTTTATTCAAATATCGGCAACAGAAACGTGACACGACCGAACGGAGACACCAAGAGTTTTCTAGAGGGATTTTTTGTTTCTCCCGGGTGATCCAAAAAATATATGTTCCGGTTCTACAGTTAGGGCTAGACAAAGACCTGATAACAGAAACAGCTCACACAAAAATCTCTGTTCTATCCTCTCCTCCCCTCTCTCTTTCTCTCTACCTGTCCCTCTCTCTCTCCGTTTCAACATTCCTTATGCCCCAAGTTGTTCTGAATCTATCTGGATTTTCCCTGCTGACTCATCTGAATTTCACCATCCTATGACCTTGCACAATACAGGTCCTGTGAACTAGAGACAGACCAAGGGCAGGAAACTGTCAGCACTCAAACTATGCCAACTGATTCGGATACAATTTCGACATGTAGTAGACACTGTACGCACACATATGACGCTTAAGACAGGTGGGATGGTTGAAATGTGGTGTGTGTGTTGAAAAGAAAAATTGTGACAGCGTGTTTGGGTGGGTTAGAAATAGATAGCATGTGTGATGGAGAGATACAGTGAGCGAGACAGTGTGTATGTGTGTGTATGTCTGTATCTACCTGAAACCCAATCTCCATTGCCTGAAGTCACTCTACCTAAATATCTCTTTACGAGGTTCTACTCATGTGATACTGTGGGATAGAGCAGTCAGACCGTGTTAGGGTCTGCCACACAATATCCACACACACACACAAAGGCATGAATTGAAACTGTATCTGCCATTACAATATATTATTATAGAACACGCAGTCCCAAGGCAAATGCACCCACGATCAAAATGAACACAGTACGATAATATTAGAACGCAGGCACAAAAGTGTAGATGTGCACAAACACATTTTCATACTACACGTCCTACACTATTCATCTCTTCCTGAGGTGTGTGTGCGTGTGTGTGTAGCCGCTAAGCCTGCAGTGGCTCATGTACGCAGTAACCATCTGGGAATGTGATGTGAGACAATCTGTGCATTGGAGAGGTGACAGAGGTGTCATGATACATGGGAAAACACACACATGCATGCGCACACACACACACACAGACAAACTTTTATACACTCATCTGATTTCAAGTTGTTTCATGAACAAACACTACAGTGGTCTCTATGGTAACCAGTAGCCGTCATGGCAACAGTGTGCCAGTAGGAGAGAAGCGCTGGCACTATTTTTACTCGCTCTACGACTTCTTGACCGCCCACTATGACTGTCCTATGATTGTATCCTTGGAAGGGTCCAACTGGGCTCAGAGAACGGATAAAAGCACATTGTGTTTCTCTGTGTGTGACAGACAGAGAGAGAGAGTGAGTGTGTTTTTGCATGTGGAATTGCTCATTCTCCTAGTCAAGGTATTCTGTAACAGGAATGCAAAAGACAAGTCAGACCTTGTAGGTTTATGACACGAAAACACATGCACACACACATCCGAGCATCCAGCGTCATTCACACAAACATGTCTTCACATGTTTGTTTTCTTCAAAGCAACACGTTAAAGTGCACAACTAAATAAAGCCATTCACACAGGTACATAAACTGCATCAAATTACATAAAATCCCTACAGATACGTATGTCTACAGGTGCATGCTAGTAGATTACAGAAGAAGAATTACATCCAAACCTGTATTATATATGTTAGGCTACTAGATACACATACAATTACAGTCTCAAACCTGATGCAAAATCTCTCTTTTCTCACAACTTGATAGACACATCTAAAGTTATTCCTGCTGTAAGTGAAGACCCACTTTAAGATGCATTAAGTAGATGGTCCTTAGGGAAAATGAAAAAATACAAACTTTTTCCTCTGCAACTGTGAGAGAAAAAAGAAGTCTCTTTGAATCAAAGTGAATTTTCTAATTACCCCATTCTGGGCTGCTAAGAGCCGTCACTTGAAAATGAGAGCAATTTCCTCCTCCAGTTCTGCCATTCTAGGCTTAATGCAGCTTTTCCACTTTGGTTTGCGTGGCGACCGATGCGGAGGGATGAACCTAGAGGCAACCGCTCTATCTGGTGGACACTCAATGTAACTGCAGCTGTGTTACTGACCACTAGAGGTATCCCTGTCAAGCTTTCTTTCTTTTAAATTCACAGTCAGAAATGGGTTAAAGGTTTTGAAACTATTGGAAAAGGGTACTGTTTATTTATTATATAGTACTATGGAAGTAAGCAAAATCTCCTCAACAATTTTTCTACCACATGCGCTTGAAGAATTGAGCCAAAATTAAGGGAAGAACTTAGGCATTGGGTGGAATAGTGTGTGAGCTCCTATTGTGTGTGTGTGTATTTTTTTATCCAATTAACCCTTGTGCTGCCTTCGGGTCACAATGACCCGAAGGTTCACAACGACCCATCATTGTGCTGCGACAACTTTGCCCAATAAAAAAACAAATAAAAAGCATTTTCTTTTAACCTTCGCGCTGTGGAGGGTGTGAGACAGCCCGACGGTTAAAAGAAAGTGCTTCACTTTATTTTTGTATGAGGTAAAGTTGTCGCAACACGTGGGGGGGTCACAATGACTGAAGGGTCACAATGACCCGAAGATAACACAAGGGTTAAGAGGTTTTGCAAGCACAGTAAGGTTCTAATCCTGGCAGGCCTGTGCATATATGCAGACACACACACACTCTTTTAAACGTTACCACAATACCCATCTCTTCTCTATTGTTTCTCCGGACCCAAAGCATCTGTTGCCCATAGTGATTATCAAGTGATTACCAAGGATGGCAAAGGGAAAATCTATTATTGTCCCCTCCTTCTCTCCCTCACTCCCTCTCACCTCTCTTTATCTCCACTCCCCCATTTATTTGTCAGAGTTCTCTCTCTTTCTCTCGTTGCATCTCTCTCCTCCTTGAGGTACCGTATTTCTTCAAATAAACGCCGCGCGTTTATTAAATAACGTTCATTTTTGGTGCAGCGTTTATTCGAGGGCGGCGTTTAATTAGTAAGGGTGATCTCGTGAATTGTAGCTGCAGTGAAGCCATAGACAACTTCGTTGCTGGCATTGTGACAAATGAATCATGCTGCTAAAAACGCAGGTTTCATTTACTACCGCTGACCTCCTTGTCTATTCTTTGTCTATGAGTGCGGCAACTCCCTTTCTCATTGGCTATCAATTAGGTGTGCGTTGGTAGTACAACTGTTTCAAATACAGATGTTCTACATAGAAATCTGAAGCAGCATACCTAAATGTTCATACACGTTAGCTTTCAAACAGAAAGTTATGTAGGCCCTACATGTGTAATAAATAGGCTACTGGGGTTGAATTTAACCAATTAAATAACCGTTTTCAGATTTTTTGGGTGCAGCGTTTATTCGAGGGTGGCGTTTATTATACAACGTTCATTTTTGGTGCAGCGCTTATTCGAGGGTGGCGTTTATTCGAAGAAATACGGTATGTCTCTTTTTCAGATTCTAAAAGCTCTTTCTCTTTCTGTCTCTCTGTCTCTTTCTTCATTCTGTCTGCTTGGTAGTTAGAGGTAGCAACAGTGAACTCCTACTCTGGTATCACACACACACACACACACACACACACACACACACACACACACACACACACACACACACACACACACACACACACACACACACACACACACACACACACACACACACAGTGTACTGTATTGAATTATAACGCACACATACACACAAGCATAAAGAAACAGGTGCACACACATACACACACACACATTACATTCACATACTGTAACATCCTGTCACATCACAACCTCTCGTTATTGCCCTCTAGCGGTGCTCTTCCTCATAACACTCCTCTACCTCCATCTCATCCCTCACCACTGTTGCCAACACAAGCACGCAAACACACACATGCAGAGCTGGTTCAGGAGCATGACTGCGAGGGGCGCTGCGTCACTTTGGAATTTAACTGTCATATCACACACATCCAGTCACCCTCACCAACGTTAAGAGGGGCAGTCTGGTTAAGACCAAGAACTCGCATGCTGTGACATTTCCGCTAAGTGTGTGCGTTACAAACGCTCACCATTTTCATTGTTCCGTGCACCGCCCCTCTGGCCTCCACCCCTCTGGCCTCCACCCCTCTGGCCTCCACCCCGTCTGGCCTCCACCCCTCTGGCCTCCACCCCTGGTTCTGACTATCTTGACCTATCTGGGGGGAACGATGGGAGCTACCTGCCATGGATGTGGAGGCAGTCTTATTTGGGGTTCTGGGGTTAAATACTGCCAGAGTTTCCTGCCGAGAGACGAGAGGGCCTCTGAAGACTACGGAGATGCAGCCGCGGTATTACGCATCAGTGTACACACACTCGCACGCACGGCGTGGGTGGCATCTCAGCTGGGTGAGACATCACATCCCACATACTTATGTAACTCAAAATTCCACCTCCTCCAGCTCCTCGTTCATCACTTCAGCATGCACCACGTGCACCAGAGAGAGAGAGAGAAATAGAGAGAGAAAGAGAGTAGTGAGTGAGAAAGAGAGGAGATCCATCTACTCCTCCTTCTCTTCCTTCTTCTACAGTCCTTCTCGTCCTCTTTTGACTGCAGCTGGCAAACCCTCGTTGCAAGGCTCATCTGCTTGGTAAATTTACACACTTTTAAACGAATGATCGATCGATCACTTTTGCTGATTGTCTGGCATTATAAAGACAGAAGGAAAGACAACCGAGGTAAAAACCTATGTAGTCTACAATAAACTGCATGAAGTCCTATCTAAGCCTACACTGCTATTGACCAGTCAAACTACCACGGTAATGGGACACAGGTAGACGGAAGTCAATAAACAGGAAATTTGTTTTGCATTACACAACCAAGGGGTTTAACTTAAACTCTGACCCTCAAACCAATATACAGTACACCAACTAGTCATAACCTGGCAGGATGGCTGACACTTTGCACAGAAGGTACAGCCTTCTTCATGTTCCCACATGCACTTGGTTACCCATGGCCATTGAAGATCAGTTTACCAATTAATTGGCCAAACAAATACAGGAAATAGGAAGTGACATGGCAGAAAATGAGCACAAAGAAATGCCCTCCTTTTTTCCGTTCTGTCCCAGAATTCACAGTCAAAGGCTCATACATTTACATTTAGTCATTTAGCAGACGCTCTTATCCTGAGCAACTTACAATAAGTACAGGGACATTCCCCCGAGGCAAGTAGGGTGAAGTGCCTTGCCCAAGGACACAACATCATTTTAACACGACCGGGAATCAAACCAGCAACCTTCTGATTACTAGCCCAATTCCCTAACCGCTCAGCCACCTGACTCCCTTAATTTGACAACATTCCAATAAGTTAACGCTTAAAAGAAAAAAAACTGCAAGCTCACGTTGATGAGTTCAATCTCCCAGATCTTCTTGACCAGCTCCATGGAGGTGTAGCCGTTGATGAGGAAAGACTTGGTGTAGTCTCCCAGTTCCAGGGACTCCAGCCACTCCGCTACCGACGTGGGGTTGTTCCCGTCATAGCCCACGGGACGCACCTACAGAGAGAGAAAGGACGGAGAGAGAAAGGGAGAGGAAGAGGGAAAGGGAGAGAGATACATTGGTGACTCAGCTCCTTTTTGTGTGTCTCCTTCGTCTCCTTATTATTGCCACATGAATGTGCTTTAAACATTCAACTAAATACACGCATCAATGCTCTGCCGTGGCAACTCTTTTAGTCTCAATGAGTCAATAGAATAGACTTAAAGGCAGGGCAGGTCATGTTTATGAATTTGTTTTGTCATATTTCCTGAAATAAACTTCACACCCTGATAGCTAGCATTAAACCATATGCTCTCACACTCTCTAATACAGAAATAAATCTGATATCCGTGGCTGTCACAGGACTGTAATAAACACGACTAATAATTGCATTCGGACTGAATGCAATGATTGGATGGGCTACTTGCTTATCTAACTACCTACCTGCGCACACTCTGGCCGTGCACTATTTGCAGTCGTGAGGCAGTGCATTCATGTGTTTTGGAGGAGTGGCTTTGAGGGAGGCCGGGGATATTTTGGGTTGGACACTTTCAAACTCAAACCAAAATTGACAGTTTTGCTAAACTTACCTAACCATCCTTTAAGAAAATTCATCAACGTTGACGTTTTTTTCATGCTAATTGACTGGTGACACAAGAATTCACATCGTAACCAGACAGACAGAGACTTGACCAAAATGAAAACAATTCAATTGAACACTAGTCTGTATGCCATGCCAGCGTGCATGTGAACATGACCGTTTGTTGGTCTGTAATGACACACATACGTTCTCTTTAGCAATTTAGTCACAAAAACTTTAGAGGCAGAAATAGTGGGGTTCTTGTTCTCCAGAAGGGAACTGCAAAGCAAAGGAAGAGTACATGCTGAAAGAGGGGGAGGAGGGTGGCAGAAGGAGTTTTTACTTTTGAAAACTTTTGCGGGGATGAGAGTAAAGTGCTGACTGAAGAAGAAAGTCAAGGCAGATCCGCATCTCTCTCTCTTGCTGTATAATGCCTGCTTATCTTTGTAAGCTTAGCTCTCTTTCTCTCCCTCCTCCTCCCCCCTTTTACCCCTGCTATGGCAATGCAGTCTCTTTCACAGTCGGTTTCAGTCTCTATGGATACACACATCTAATCTTTATACCTCTTCCTTTCCTACTGTTGTTCCTCCTCTCCTCCTCTGCCACCCCCTTCCTCACCTTTAAGTGTTTATGTCTATTTCACCATGAACCAGTACTGATTTTTAGGCTACTTATGTTTTGTAAATGTAAACACACAAGTGAGTGTTTACATTTACATGTAATTTTATGTGTATTCATAATCTGCTTTAGTATATGTCACACTAATGTGCAATATTAATATGTATTTAATCTAATTCATCCCTTCTGAATGTTCCTAATGTCAACCACACTTTACAAATGCTCTGGCACAGGCACACACACACATATTAGAATATAAAGATATTAGTTTTTAAAAAGTTCAATATTAAATGTGCAGAAATCATTTAGCTATGCCCCCACTTCCTTTATTGGTCACAGGAAGCACAGGACAACCCTACACAACTACTGTTTGGCCAATCATGCTGCAGCCCTGCCTCGTATCTGGATGAAATACATTCCATCCCTTGCATGCATAGTCGCTGTCATATAATGTGTACATGTATATGTGACCTTACGAGTGACGTCACCGGAAATGAGATCAGCAGATATATGTTAGTCTTAGGCTAATGCAAAAGGGATAAGTTTGATTAGCTACCTGCCTGTGTTACCTCCACGTTGTTCAATAGAGAACTTTACACTTAACTACTTATTGAGTGGACATCAGTTCTTTACAGTCGCAAAAGTAAAAATTTCCAAATCAAAACATTTTCAATACATAAAAGACGTCTGTACATCCTTGTATGTAAGAAAGACCGGGGGGATGTGTCACAGTTTTCAGTTATGTGTAGTATGTTAGTATCTACTAAGATCTGTTTAAGAGATATTCACAGCTAGAATAATGCCCTGCTTAAAAAGTATTTTATGAATAATAACACAGTTATTACTGATTAAAGACAATTTGTTAAATTGTGACAATTTGCCCAATTATTTGCCTTGCTAAGATGTCACAATTTAACTCAAGCTATAATTTGATGCTATGGACATTATTACAAGCTACCTTGATTAGCAAATGTCTAAAGTATTTGCAAAACAAACAATTACAGTTCTGAGATAATGTACATGGAAGTAGGTCTACTCTGCAGCAGTTGATGACAAATTAGAGTTGTAATAATACATTTACATTTAGTCATTTAGCAGACGCTCTTATCCAGAGCGACTTACAGTAAGTACAGGGACATTCTCCCCGAGGCAAGTAGGGTTAAGTGCCTTGCCCAAGGACACAACGTCATTTTGGCCGGGAATCGAACTGGCAACCTTCAGATTACTAGCCCAACTCCCTCACCACTCAGCCACCTGACTCCCTCGAAATGCCAATGTATAATACATTATAATTATAATTTATTATATTAATTATACACTATGTACTGTATTTTTCAGTATACAGTATTTGGCTGGGGTACAATTAATTTCCAAGTAAAACATAAGTGTCTGCTGGTGTAGTGGTTAAAAACAGAAGTTAATTAAAGAAGGGACATGGCTGGTCTATTTGTGTGACCAATGTCCCAAAGCCATTCAAGCTTCACATTAAATCATAGCAGACCTTGTGCTTATTTTTTTCCACATTGTCCAATTCTTGGGGTTTCTTGTTGACCAAATATTTCTAACCATAAAGATTTTCCAAAAACTATTAACAGTTGTCATCAACTGTACTGGACATTAGAACAGAACAACTATTATGTTAGACAGCATCTAGAGTAGAAGAGTGAACTGTATGTGCTTTGGGTGGGTGTACATGGGATGGTGGACAGTCCATAAGCAGTGAAATGCCAAATGACAATTAAGTTATTGATATCTTTATCAGGGGATTTCCAATCCATTTCCAATCAAAACATGATTTATAGTCACAAGCCATATTATGATACATGCAATATAATACATGTTTTGTCTAGACTAGGAGTCGTATGGCCTTACACCAATAGAGTTTTTGCTCACATATTCCCATTGCTGCAGTGATTAAGTTTTCTGTGGTTCAGAAGTTTGCTACCTGCAGATGTTCAACTACTCACTTAAAAGTGCTCTCTGCTTTTATAGCACATACTGTAGCCTTTATATCTGAATGGGGCAGGAGAGGTTAAACATTTGTGATCTCTCCCCAAACCGATTAGTTGTTATTCACCCAACATTTGCAGCTGATTAAAGTATAATTTCTATTGATCTATTGTTGGAGTTCTTAGTGTCATGCTTATCAGTTTAGGCAAACAAACCACATTCCCTCCTTGACTCCTTGACCTAGTGTAAAAGCCACATTATTTAACAGTAGCCTAAAATACTTGCCTTAAGCCTTAATATTATTATTAAAACATACTAATTTAACCGTTTCATCCTTTCACTGACCTAAAGTGTGGAAATAATTGGGAATGTGGGAATATTTGGATAAACAAATATTTAAAGATTTGCCATTAAACTTCAACAACGTGTATCTGTACTGACTAGAGCCAGGGCTGTCTAGATAGTTCTTCAGATGTCTGAGTAGTCCTCAGTACATGATGGACATAATTTTTGTATTCTTTGAATAGATTTTCTTTATTAATGTGACTTTTAGACATTATACAGATTTCCTGCACAACTAAATTTACCATGGCATTAGTGACATCTAAATTTGCGACCAGCATCTAACACCTTTGATTGCTTGAGCTATTAACACTAAAAACAGAGGGCCTCATGTATTCGTGTAACGCTTTTGCACCCATTTCAGGCGTATTTGTTTCGCAACGTGGGCGTAAAAGCATGACGAGGTATGTAAAAACATGCCGCACTGAGGTAAAAGCGCAGAATGCCTGTCGCGGGAACTGAAAATGGCAAATTGCGCTTTTCCGTGTCATGCATATGCATTCACGGGAGGGTCAGGGGGAAAGTGGGAGTTTCTCATCAAGAGATGGGAGGGGATGCGTAAAGTTCACCTAATTATGTATTCCGAGGTATGTACAAAAAACGCCCGTGAAAGCGCACCTCTATTTTGCTGTGAAAATTCTGCGCCTCTTAAAAGCAGGTGTAAACCAGGATGCGGGTTTCTTTGCATATGCCTTCTGGTGAAATGGCAGCAGTAATCCGAGCAAGACGAAGACATAGTCCAAGGACACGAGCTGAAAGGATTTTTGCCACAAGGATCACACTTTTTCAGTTGAGTGAACACAAAGTGTTCAACCCGCATGCGCAACCCGCCCTCTCCAGAGGATTCAGAACGCGGCGGCCCGCCTGGTCTACAATCTACCCAGACGCTCCCATGTTACCCCGCTCCTCATCTCCCTCCACTGGCTACCCATCACGGCCCGCATCAGATTCAAGACCCTGGTACTGACCTTCCGAGCAGTGAACGGGACTGCACCCGACTACATCAAGTCTCTCCTGCAGCCTTACACCCCCACTCGTCACCGCCTGGTGGTCCCACCGCTCAAGAGCGCCCGGTCCCAACACAAGCTCTTCTCCTGTCTGGCCCCCCAGTGGTGGAACCAACTCCCCACATCCATCAGAGACACTGACTGTCTCCCCACCTTCAAGAAAAGGCTCAAGACGCACTTGTTCCGGGAGTACAACGGTACTTAGGAATGGTTTGCTGGACCCCATGTTAGTTTCCTCAAGGATCACAATGACTCTTGCTTAGAGCCTTGCTGCTCTTGTTGGTTAGTGGTAACTGATTTAAATTGTTGAAATATTTTTTACTGTTGCTTGCTTTTCTAAAGGTACACTTGCACTTATAGCGATTCATGTTGTTTAATTGTAACTTGTTTAACAACATGCTCTTGTGGTTCTTCCCTTTGGCACTTATTTTGGTTGTTCACAATATGTGCTTCATGTTTTGGCTACCCGCAATGTTTTTTGGGGCTATCTTGTTGTTATCAGTGACCTATGCACTTTGTAAAGCTCTCTCTTGGAAGTCGCTTTGGATAAAAGCATCTGCTAAATGAATAAATGTAAAGTCATTACGCGTTACAGATTAAGCAGCCATGCAATATTACAGTTACTGGAATTTGTAATTTCGGTCCAGATGGCATTTTTTTGTGTCGGTGAGGAATTCCGGAATTCCGGTATAATATTTAAATTCGCTGTTACCTCATGAACAAGCTCGTCAATTTCGTTATCACTAAATCTTTGTTTTTGCTGTTTTGACTTTGGTGCCTGATCCATGATAGAAAGAGAGAAGGAGGCCCATTCAATTGCGCATTTAAATGCTCGCAATTTACGGTATAGTGGGCGGAAAAAGTCACTGATTACCCGATGAACTGCAGGTTTGGTAAATATGACGTAAACTGAAGTATCACAGCATGTGCTATCTGCGGGTTGGCCATGGCATGATAACACTACGTTTGCAAATGCACGTACATGAGGGCCAAAGTGTTTAAGGAAATTGTGAAAAAGAGGAAGGCAATTAGTAAGAGAAGAGTATAATAACCTTAGGACGTTTTTTAATGATAGACATCCACTAATATTTTATTTTTTAATTCAGGCATATTACAGAGAAGCAGACACACAACACAGGGATTCTGGACAGAATCCTGATTCCCCACTGTCTAAAGCAGGGTTCTCCAATCCTGGTCCTCGAGGGCCGCTGTCCTGCATATTTTAGATGTTTCCCTGCTCCAGCACAAGCTCTGTGGAGGCTTCCACAGAGCTTGGAGAACCCTGGTCTAAAGCTTTGGCTTCACTTACCTTGTATCCTACCTGAATATGGTTCTTATAAAGTTCAATCCCGCCATCTTTGCAGTGTCCTATACTCATTATGCTGTCAGCAGCCCACAACAACAACAACTACAACAGCTTGGATACTACATATACCACAGCAAACATATGCTTGAAAAGTTTCCTCTAATGAAAACAATGCAAGTCTAGAGAGGTCAGATTGATAAATGATAACTCATCAGAATTTTGACTTTCCTAAAGTTTCAAGAAGTTCAAAAACGTTCAAGATTTTCTTCTGTGTCTATGATGCTGAATACTATGAGAGAACAGAAAAGCATTAGTGGTCTGTCTGTACAGCACCAGTATTTTTGTGTATGTGAACATTCTGTATTTACTCCTTTGCAATTGTATGTAAACAGTATCTACAAGAATTAAAGTCACAACGTAAAGCCAGGTTTAAAGTAAGGTTTAGGACCCATTGATCTATGACAAGCATTGATCCACCCCCTTCCTTTGCTGCAGGAACTCTCAAAAAAGTTGAATAACTACTACTAACCTGGACAGTACAGGACCTCATGTTTACATTAAAAGTAAAATGCACTAGAGCTATGATCTGACCTGATCATTTAAGTCTGACCTGAACTGAGGCCTTTCAAGACTAGCCCAAATCTGAGGGCCCGTATTATTGTTAGAACATCCAGACCAGGCCAGAGCATAGCAGAGGCTTAAAGCAACCAGGCGGGACTCTAGCCCGACTCAGCCCAAACCCAACTGGTCCCCTGAACCATGACCACACTACTCCCTCCCTCTTCCCCTGAGCTGCGATCATGCAGCGAGGAGAGAATAGAGGCACTTGTTCACAGAAGTGCCAAGATTCAGTTGACAACTTTGGCTTCACCTTAGCTTAACAGATGACGGTAAAAATCCCATAAATAAATAACAATAAGTATGTTCATTTGCCAGACACTTTTATCCAAAGCAACATACAGGGGATTTGAACCTGCGACCTCACATCTGTATCAATCAAATTGCACTACCACTGAGACATACCCATTAGTTGATTATCACAGTAACAACCTTGTCTGAAAGTAACTTAACTTAACCAGTCAAACAAAGCCCGGTCCCAATTCGGTCCAAATAAATTGACGGAAAACCAAAACCTCACACTTGATGTTTGTGTATGTGTGTGTGTGTATATCGTACGACTCTTACCCTGGGCAGAAGGCGTATGGCCTGCAGGAGGCGCTGTCTGTGGGCCGAGTTGAGGATCCCGATTTCCAAAAGATCCTGGTCCTCCACCACGTTACTGCCCTGAGGAGACCACAAGAGAGAACATTATCAGCACCTCACCATGTGTGTGTCACATCACTCATCCCATCTGCAATGCGTGCTCAAGGGTTCATGAATTTCTCAAATCAAAACCAGATTGCCTTTTGATACTTTATTGATGCCGGATAGTCAGTTGAGACCAAAGTCTCATTTGCAAGTATGCGCTGAGATACAGGAAGTAAACACGCAATGTCACAGAGATGACACAAACCAAACCCAAGAAGAAAGAAAGCATTGTGGCTCATGATAAAGGCACAATTTCACACACAACAGTTGCAATTTACATATAACATATACTACACATACGCAGAATTCATTCTACTACAGGATATTTGTGATGGAGCCATGTGATCAACCCTGATTATTTACTGGCATTTAGTGAAGCTTGAAGCAAGTCATGTCTAGGCCTCATTTGCAGGACATGGTCAAAAGAATGATCAAAATAGAAATGGTGATTACAACACATGCAACTTCACATAACTTGAAATCAAAGTGATGTTGGCAGAGATTGAGTTCAGTAAAGGCCTGAGAAGTGGACATTAAATACTGTTGTGCTTTGTCTTGCACACTCATGACAGGGCTTCTTCACAAGGGGGTACAGGACTGATCTTAGCTAGCTATTATCGGAGAGAGGTTGGTATTAAAGTAAGCTGTTACCTTTCTTTGAGAAAATAAAAAAAGTGTGTTTTCTCCTTCTGTCAAGGTTGAATTTTGCTTATGTTTGCATCCAGGTGTCATTCACCTGTGTTGATACTTTATTTAAGAGATTTATAGTATGCTTCCTTCTAGGTTGTAGTATGAGATGTGACGAGGATGATGAAGACAGATCACATACACCACAGTTGATCAGATGAGGTAAAATTTGATAGTTCAAAAGTCGTATATTGCCAAGGAGCTCATTCATTAAGCTTTTCAGTTCGATATTTTTTTATGCGAAAAAAACGTATCACCCCTCCACATAAGTTAAAAACACACAGTTTGCTATAGAAAACCCTTTTTAACTACAGAAGAACGCAATATTTGTCTCATATACTGCCATTTTTAGTGCTGTGTGCAAACATCATAACCTACAAACGATGTAACTGCTTTGGATGTCACACAAGCACCTAGAGTTAAGCAAACCATTTCTCATCTCAATAGATGTTAAAACATCGTATTTGTTTTATAAACAATTAAGTTAATTAAGATATTGGAAAAATCACACTTTTTGGAAATGCTAGGTGGGAGGCTTTTCTTGAAAGCATATTGTATTTTTTATAGAAGCAATAGAAATGTCTTATAATCAGTAACTGTTGTTACAAAATTGTAGTTACTTTTTAACCTCATACACCCCCCCCACACACACACACACTTCAGCCCCTACCCCCATCAATGATGTCATGCCCCTACCCCCTGCATGATGACTGGTAACCTTCAGAAAGGGGTGTGTGTGTGTGTGTGGAGGGGGGGGGGGGGGGTAATGACTGTAGTTGTAGGAGGGGTGTGTGTGTGTGTTCATTTTTAGGTTAACTTTGACTTTCAAGATGACACACACACGATTACAGACACCCAGACATATAATATATCAATCTCTTTCACATAAAACCCTCATATGCTAATGCAGCACTCATCGTAACTCATCGTCATCCATTGCCACGACGACAGTCGCCAACCTCCTTCCTGTCCTACCATCACTCACCCACAGCCTTGTCCTTTACTGGCAGGGTAAGGTGACAGGAAACACCCCCTTCCGTGAGTCCACATTGAGAAACACATTCTATGATGGCCAGAACAACAACAGCAACTGGCAAGCCACAGCCAGTATAGGTTGTGTGTGTGTGTGTGTGATTGTAGCCAAATACTGGACACATGAGGGGTGAGTGTGAAGATGACACACTGGATAATGTCAGTAGTTTGTGATTTTCTGGGGCTTTTGCCAAAGGTTGGTCAGTAGAACAAGTTTAATTCGGCTACAGTACGATTCATCTAATGAATCTTGACACAGCACTAAAGTGAAAAGAAAAAGAAAAAAAACTTTTCAGGAACATAACCGTTGTTTCACTTATTTCACTTCCTGAATTGAGTGGCAGGCAGTGGGTGAAACAAATTTGACCCCCCACTCCTCCTTATAGACTTCTGAAGAAAATATGACGTGCAAACAGAAAGTAATCGGAGTGCTGTCCTGTAGCATCAATGGAACCCATCATACGCTGGAGAACCAAGTGTCTGCATCAGCAGAGTTACGGTGGTGGTGGTCACTTTCTAATCAACAAACCAACAGCACGTTACACGAACCCTAACTCACCACAATAATGTTTTCTGTTCACCCCATTTTCCATGATTTTTACACTGTAGGATTGTGTGGAAATATCCTGTATGTATGGGCTAATGTGGCCAAAGACACAAGATTTTTTCAT
This sequence comes from Osmerus mordax, assembly GCF_038355195.1. Classification (NCBI taxonomy): domain Eukaryota; kingdom Metazoa; phylum Chordata; class Actinopteri; order Osmeriformes; family Osmeridae; genus Osmerus; species Osmerus mordax. The sequence continues at coordinate 10,999,343 of NC_090066.1, read as the reverse complement.
CACCCTAATATAAATTAAAATGATGAAAATGAATTCTGTTTATTTTAGTTCATTTAGTTTGGCCATGACTACAGTGTGGCGGTTCATTTACATTTGTTTCCATTATGTATATGTATACAGTACATGAACACTGAATCAGTGTGAACCAATAAATTTCCAGGACTGACATGCTGTAACAGAAAGCTTTTACGCTAAAGAATCTAAAAAGGTTTTTGTCCTAACTGCAACATGCCTTAAAATAAATGAAACTGGAAATGAAACAAAATATTGCCAGTTATAATGTGTGTTACTTACATAAAAAAAGTGACTGACAGAGAAAAAGATGGAAAGAGAATGAGAGAACGGCTCACACAAAAGAGAGCATGAAGCAACCACGACACTTGAAAGGAATGCTGCATTATATTATATTACTTCTATATAGAATATAAATTATATCTAAAAGGCATTACTGAGGAGATCGCAGAGCTTTAAAAACTAAAGTTAAATAAGAGGCAATAGAGAAGGGAGATAAGTCCCTCAGTGCTTCTGCCAGCAACTCTTAGAACTCCTACTGTAGCACACGTGGAAAACTATCATAACGCTGTGCTGTGTGCTGCTGGATATGGAGAGACACAGCTTAGATATAACATGTGTGTGTGTGTGTTGGAAGATAAAGGCCTGTGAAACTTGTTTTGTCATACTCAAAATTAGCTCAGGTCAGAATGCAGCCAGTGTCTATTTTGTACGTAAGCATGAATAACAGACACACACACACACACACACACACACAAACACACGTTTAAGCAATGATGAGCATCATGACTTTCAGAACCTCATAATGTCACTCCTAGGGGGTGTTGTTCGACTCAAAATGTAACCAAGGAAGTGAAACCACCAGATACTGTAAGTAACAACGCAGAGTTACACCCATTGATGTGTGGGGTTATCCCCACGTTCCTATCACAACGTGTGGGACACAGGTGCACACACACCCGATGACTAACACGGTACAAATGCTTTATGCCAGGGAGGTAAAGTGTTGCCTAAACAGCTTCACACTCTGCTTCAGTAACAGACCAGACACATACCTTTGGTAGCCACACAGATGGCCAAGAAAAGAGAAAGAGAAAGACAGGGAGAGAGAGAGAGGAAAGGGGGAAGAGAGAAAGAGGGGAGGAATAATGAGAGAAAGAGCAAATAAGAGAGAAGAGAAGCGAAACTGATTAGGAAGAGACAGGCAGATGAAGAGTGGGAGAGGGAGGTACAGAGAACGAGAGACAGCTTAATGTGAGTTCAATGTTGGAAAGTAACCAGTAGAGGGTTCATCATTGGATGTATCACAGGTTAGCTGGGAGGCAGGTCGGGGGGGGGGGTGTACAAATGATAATCTGCCACTGCAGAGATCTTCCAAGTTGAGGGAGAGAGAGAGAGAAAGAGAGGTAGGGAGGGAGATAGAGTACTGGTGTCTCTGCATTTCTTTCCATCCCTCCGCCTCCATCCCCTCCTCTTATACAAACACACTCCACTTTGTACAGATCCATACCGTACAAGCTTGCACACACACACACACACACACACACAACCAGGATGCAGAATACTGAGCCAGGGCTGCAGTTGCTAGGGTAACCAGGGGAACAGATGCAGGTCACAGCAAGCAGAGGGCTGAGGGTTGTCTATTACCCACAAAACCCTTTATTAGCCACACAGCCACACATTCACAGACACACAAATACAAGTACAAACACACACACAGACACACAAATACATACACACACACAGCGACACGTGCAGACACTCGCTAATGTGGAAAATTTACACCAGATCTGGGTGCAGACTGACAGTTATCTGCACCCAGTTAATCTCAGGAGAGAGATTAATTACTTTAACAATTACTCAAAATCCAATATAAAGTCATTCAAAGGAATTGAGGGTTGTTATCTATAGTCCTTTGGTTACACCCCCCCCACACACACACACACCACTAAAGTGTACAGAATACACATTAAATGTACTTCAAGGCAGCATCAACAGATGCTGTATCAGGAGTCATTTACTTCTGATGTGCCATGCTATTAGACTAATGATCTATGAAGACAGGAGCTACGGTTGCTGGTTCACATCCTTGCTTGGGGTACATTCATGAAAAAGATTCACGCACACACAGATACACACATCTCTCAGTCACTGTCTCCTCAAAATGTTTACATTTCATTCTCCTCTACTCACTCCACATCTCCACTCTCTGTCTGTCTCTCTCTCCCTCTATCAATCAATCAATCCATCCATCAATAAATATCCATCCATCCATCTATCCCTCTTTGCAATGGAGCCTTAGTGAGATCTCTGAACAGGTGATTGGTGTGTTTGTACACTGTGTGTTGGTTCAAAAACATAGACAGAGAACATGCTGCATATACATCAACAACACTGTGATAGATTTTTTACTTATTTTACTTCCAGACGCACAGCTTACAAAACAATAATCTAACACACTAGGTACACACACACACACACGCACACACAAGAGTAAAACGTCAGTAGACCTCCCTGATTTTCAAATGCTCTCCCTCTCTTCCCCACCCCCTCTCTCACTGCCTCTTTCTCTTTCCCTCTCTCTGTGCTTTTCTCTTTCTCTCCCCTCCTCTCTCCCTCTTTCTTTCCCTCCACTAAAGATGAAAGGCAGAGAGAACGCACAGAGAGAAGTGTGGATAAAAGGAAACTCAGACAAGTAGTTGGCCGACCTCCAGACCCCTCGCGGAGCACGGATAGCCAGGGTGTGTGTGCACACCTAACATGTTGCACCTCGGCTCACTGGCCGACTCATTTTGCGTGTGTTGAAGCGCGTGAGCCCGGTTGAGACTGGCGCGAGCCCTGCAAGTTGTTATTTCTCTGTTTATGTGGCTTTGCATGGGATGAAGAGATCTCTAGGCTTGGGAGAGTGAAGGACAGCCATGGAGGACGGTGGGGGGATGGAGACGGGGACAGAGATGACAGGAATGGAATGCACAGACAGACGGAGAACGAGGCACCATGTCTCCAAACGGAGACAGAGAGAAAGAACAAGACAGAGAGAAAACAAGAAACAGAAAGCACCGGGGATGCAAAAGAAAGAAAAACGGGACAAAACGAACAAAAGAACAAACAGAACCCCCGACGTACAACAAAAAAAGGGTCAGAAACGTCAGACAAAACTCACCATAAACTGCACGTTGTCGAAGCCATTGGCGAGCAGGTGGTTCTCATACTGGACCAGGCCGATACTGTCTAGCCACTGGCCGACAGACTGCATGGGACAGCGGGGACCTATGAGAGGGTGCAGGGGCAGACGCTTGAGCAGGGAGTAGCCGTCCACGCGGTAACACCGGCAGTCTGGCTGGGACAGCTGGCACTGCCACATCATGTTCCGGGCGAAGTGGCTGTCGAAGGAGCTCGCCATGGTGGCGGCTGTTGGCTGGCTGGCCGGTGGAGGATGGCGGGGAAGGGGCTCAGGAGAGAGGGAGGGAGGGATGGTGGATGGGGCAGACGGAGATGGAGGGGGTGTGGAGTGGAAGAGAGGGGTTGGAGAAAGAGTGGGGGGGACTGGGGTAGGGGATGGGGGTGGGACGGGGGGGGGTCAGGGTTAGTAGTGCTGGAGGTGGAGCATGGTCACCTGGGGAGCGGGGGGCAGAAGGCCAGGGGTGAGGGGAGGGGGGGGGCAGTTAAGAGCAGCCTAGGGATGGAAAAGGGGGGGGGGGAGGGGTTCAAGCTGGAGGGCAGGTGCGGAGGGTGGGGGTGGTGGGTGGCTTGGTAGATCCAGGGAAAGCTGAAAAGCAAGGATGAGGGTCGGTGGGGAGGGGGAGGGAGGGGGCGGGCGGGTCGTCCGGGGGGAGGGGTTATATCCACAAGAGAGGTCCGCTGTCTTGGGGGTAAAAATCCGTGCACGGCTGCCTTGAAGGTCTGGATTGTTGGAGATCCGAGAACGCGTGTCACGGTGCTAGGCGCCTCACTCCCCTTTTGTCGCTTCTCAGCTGTTGCGTCCGCTCGCCTGTTCCCTCGGCGACAAAGCGTGTGTGTGTGTGTATGTGCGCGCTCACTGGTGGCGGTGTGTGAGAGTGTGTACAAGAGAGCGACCGAGAGCAGTCTGGTAGGTAGCTAGGTTTCTCTTCCTCAACTACTCCCACTCTCATCTGTATGCTTCTGCAGCCCCTCTCCCTCTCTCTCTCTCTCTCTCTCTCTCCCTTTCTCTCACTCTGCTCTCCCCCGCACTCTCTCTCTCCCTCCCTCTCCAGTACCTCTGCCTGTGTCTATATTGCACTCTCTCACTCTCCCCCCTCTTTTTCTCTCTTATTCCATCTCTCCCTTCTCCATCTCTTTCCCTCCCCTCCTGTCTCTTCTTCCTCAAGCACTATCAGCTTCCTCTTTTTCCCTTGATCTCCGTCCCCCCTCTTCTCTCTCTCTCTCTCTCTCTCTCTCTCTCTCTCTCTCTCTCTTTCTCTCTCTCTATCTCTCTCTCTCTCTCTCTCGCTCTTCTCTCTTCTTTCTCTCTACTGGGGCTTGCGTCGCCGATAATAGCCATAACATCAGCCGAGCCTCTTCGTCGGAGGGTTGAGATGCCCCCTCCCACACACAAACACACATACGCACACATATTCATGTGTGTATGTGTGTCTGTGTGCGTGCGTGTGCGTAAGTTGGGTGGAGAGTGCGGCGCAAACAGGATTTTCCCTGTGGCAAGCAGGGAATTCTTCCCAGTCATAAATGTGTGGTGGGGGAGAGATGGATGGAGAGAGCGAGGGACAGAGAAAAAGAGAGAGAAGAGATAGAGAAACAGAGAGAGAAAACAAGAGATAAGGAGAGATAGAGAAAGAGAGAGAGGGGGGTCAGGCAAGGGGAATAAGAGTGACAGGGTGAGAAGGGGGAGGGGGGTAGAAGAAAAAAGGGAGGGGGTGCAAGAGGAGAATGTAGAGACAAAGAAAGAAAGGGAGAGACAGAGCGAGACAGAGATGGAGAGAGTGGAGGGTTACAGCAAAGCAGACGGGGAGAGAGGGAAGAAGTAGAGGGGAGGGTGTGAAGAGACTAAAAGAGGATGAGAGAGGTGAGGAGGAGTAACAGAGGGATAGGGGGATGAGACTGATGAGAAGAGTAAATAGCAGGGGAGGGAAAGAGGGGTTGAGAGAAGGAACACTACAGACGCCAGGGTGTTTCCTGTGTTATCTCCTCTGACACGGTTATTACAAGTGTCAACAAGTCAATGAATCCACAGGCACAATACTATACAGTAACATGATAGCAGCTAATACACACACACGATCATGAAGGGAAACACAGTGCCCTCACCTGAAGCATCCTCCTTGATGTCCAGCCCTGTGCCGATCCCAGCCCCGATGGAGCTCATGATCTTGTCGATCTGGATGGATGGACAGAGAGAGAGGAAGACATAGAGATAGAAATAAAAAAAGAGAGAAAGACAGAGAGAGAGCAAGAGACAGAGACAGAAAGGGAGACACAGCGAGAGATAGAGACAGAGAGTGAGAAAGACATATATATATATATATACAGAGAGAAAGACAGAGAGAAAAATAAAGCAACACACAGAGAGGGAGAGAGAGACAGAAAGAGCGATGGAGAGATGGTCAGTTCACAACAAATATCTTAACAAGCATCATGTCTGAATGGATAAAGTTCACATAAATGCATTAAAGCTGGAGCAGCTATCCTCTGCCTCCTGCTCATCTATGTGAGATAAACAACATGAAAGGCTGACCCCAGGTCTGCTACAGTACTGTACCAAGTTCATACACTGGCTACGAGCAACAACACATCGCTGCAGATTTCATCATCTTAAATGACTACATTTTGTCCACTGTCTCCCATCCACAGTGTCCATCTAGTGATCACCATTCATTCAATGGTTGTTTGTGTCAAATGCTACATACTGTACTAGCGGTGACAAGGATCAACAAAAAGATATAGCAGTGAATAGGCTCTGTTAGCCAGTTCCCGTGAGCCGCAAAAACCTCTTTCATGGTCAAGAAACTCTGAGAGGGCACCAGAAAAGAACCGTAAATATTTTGGAATAGTAAAAAAATACTGGCACACCTATGTAATTTGGGCATGCTGCTAAGTTAACTTGCTAATGACGACGGTATCTTAGGTTTATTGACTGCTGTGGGCCGTCCCTTGTGGCAGCGTCGTGCTGACAGGACAACAGTCATGCTCCAAATGTGCTTTCTCCCAGATTCCTATGGATCTATTTTTCCCCCCTGGCAAGAGTTTTCCCGAAGCACATAATTAAACATAATAGGTCATCTTAATTGCTTGGAATTATGGAAAATTCAGCATGGTAATTAATCACGATCCACATGTTAAATGTGTGTGGTGAGATGGTGGTTTAATGTCTACGAGATTAAATTAAGTTTCACTAGTCACACATACACGCACACACAAATGAATGCAGACACACATGCAGACACACACAAAGACACACACACAGACACACACAGATACCCATAGATACACACAAACAGACACATGCAGACACACACAGAGATATGCACAGATACACCCTCAGACACACACAAACACGCAGGCACGTGCAGACACACAGACAATGCTATAACCCAGGGTTTCATAAAAAGACATCTTGTCTTTGTCTTTCTATGTCATCTTAAAAGTCTTTGAGCATGCATCTTTGTGTGTGTGTGTGTGTGCATGTGAGTCTGCAGTCTGAATGGCATGCAGTGACCAGAAAGTAATTGTATGTGAGTCAGTGTGGTTATAGTCTGCTGAGAAAAACAATAATGCAATATGTGTGTCAGTAGAATGTGTGTCAGTAGCATTTCTACTGTACGACCAAACCAGCCGTAAGCGCAAGTAAGCGCCGTAAGTAAAAAATACAAAATAAATCGACCAACCAAGCAAGTTCATATAGTAGATCTTCAACATTATTTGAAGTCAGCGTTTTTCTATCTCAGTCTATCTTGCTGTCTGCACTTTCCAGATATTATTTAAATATTTTACATTTTACTGATCATTTAGATATTTTAATCAATTATTATTTTTAACTCTAGATACAAGAAATATAGTAGTGGGTGAGATCTGGTTAGATCATTTCTAATCCATTTTATTTATCTTGATTTACTGAACAGCTGGGTTGACTGAACAGATCTAAAAATGTGTGTCTTACCTCCTCCCACTCAGCAGTAAAGGAGGGGGTTCTCTCCAGTCTGGTCCCAGGGCTGGTACTGTCTCCTGGGCTTGGACTACCTCCAGGACCCTGGCCCCTGGCCCCAGACCCCCAGCTGTGCTCCTCCTGGACAAGTACAAACAGAAAAAGGGAGAGCAGAATAATAATTCACCAATTATTTGTATGACTTTTTACTTATTTGAAATAAACAAAGAGCTTTAGTCTACAATTTATTGAAAATGACCATATACAAAATATGTAATACATATGTCGAAAGTGATTAAACACTATATTAGATGTTTTGGTGCTCCCCTCAAATGGGCTGTGGTTATGCTTAGTGTTTTATTTTTTATTATTATTATAAAGATTATTTTCTTTATTTTATAGTAAAATTATAAATAACTGTCCATAAAATGGCCTGTTTAAGTGTAAGAATTTGGAACAATCAACTGGGATGAGAATGTGTCAAAGCTGAGCATATCCTACCTGAGGGGGTGAGACAGCCACCAGGTTAGAGTCAGACTTGGACAGGGATTTGGACAGCTGCAGATCCAGCACACTGCGGGGAATGGACCTCATCCTTCCCAGGGTGCAAGCCCTCTCCTCGTACCCAGGCCCCACTGCCCCGTCCCTGGCTACGCTCCCTGCCTGGCTCCCCCTAGCCCCCGCAGCTCGGGACGCCGCCGCTAACCCTTTCCTCACATAGGAGGACCCCGCTGCCGCCGACGATGGGGAGGAAGAGGAGGAGCAGAGGGAGCCTCGGCCCGCCCCAGCTGCCTCTGCACCGCCCTGGTTCTGGTTCACGCGTGTGTGGAAGATGGTCCGGTAGACCACCTGCGGTTTGGCTGGCGCCGCTGCCTCTCTTGGACTCTTGGGGGCCTCGCTGGCCGCGCGGGGGATGACGGTGGGGGGGAGGGGCGCCTGGAGAGGGGGGAGGCCCGCGACGCCGAAGTCCGGTGCCTGGAGGAAGTTCCCGTGGGTGCGGGGCTCGGCCACGCCCGGCTGCTTGCGGGGTTTGGAACTGTAGAGGTGGTAGGGCGTGTCTGGGCTCTCGCACGCTGGCGATGAGCCGTGGAGGAGGCCGGCGAACTGCTCGGGCACGCGGCTGTGCCTGCGCTCGTCACCCGGCCCAGGCTGGGAGTCCCTCTGGTACGGGCTGTCGTCTGTGGAGACACACACACACACACGTCAAAATGTGGACAGTACATACAGTAAGCTCACACAGCACACGGACAGCAGTATTTGCTTCAGGAGACGGGCTGTTCCAAACCTCCACGGGTTTCTGTCGAGGTACTCGTGGCTGCAGACCATGTGACGGTCAAGACGGACTCCTGACTGAGGTTTAACACCCCTGCTGCACCCGCATGTGCACGCATGCCTGCACTTGCGTGTTGTGTGTGTGTGTGTGTGCATGTGAGACATGAGCATGATTGTGCATTAGGCCATTTGTCTGCGTGCGCATGCCTGCACTTGTGTGTGTGTGTGCGCATGGGTCTGCATTTGTATGTAGGTATGGACCATTGACTGGGTTCTGTGAGGTATAATGACAGCCAAATGGATGCATTCAGAGATGCAGCTACTGTCTGTGTGCTTTGAGGTAAAAATAAGACCCTTTCCACTCAACAAAAGAAGAGTGAGTGTGTTTCAATAGTATGAGTTTGTGTGCTGGTGTGTCTATGTGAATATTCTCACTTTAGGTTGATAAGTGCATTCACAACAGTCTCATCACTGTGCTTCACTACAGGATGACAATAAGTATTTGTGTTCAGCATTCAAGGGAGCCATAGTTACTGTCACAAAAAGGTTTGGAAAATTGATTTGAATCATGCTGAAAAGTCTGCCAAGGGGATGAATGTGAAGTGGCCCACAAAAAGGTTACTCTGCTTTCTGTATTTTTAAACTGTCATAAAATGTATTTAATTATTTCCTGATGAAGTATTAATTTCAAGTGCTTGATAGTCTGTATTGTAACAGCTAATGTAAACACACTAAACTGACTACCACTCAGTCAACACCTAGGGAGAGGAAGAGGACAGGGGGAGGGGGAAATATAGAAAGATGGAGGAGAGAGAAAATGCTTCCCAAGTTCCTACAACACAAGCTTTTCACAGTTCCTGGAACTCAGAGAGGGCCACCGTATCGAGCCCTACCCCAGTCTGATGCTCTCTCCCCTGAGCAAACCCAGAGCCCCCCCCCACCTCCCCTTCAGCAGCACCACATATATCAAACACAGCATTGTCATGTCTGCCATGCAGCTGTTGTTGTACATTCCCAGCCTAGCAACACGCTTAACGGTACTGTACCAATGTGTTGTCTGATCGATGTGTCTCCCTTACATCTTGAGGAAATGAAGCACATATCCAAACAGACTGTCTCAAGTGTGTTGGTTTTCCTCTCACGTGTTCTGACGTGCTCTGATCTGCCTCAAACCGTGGTTGCGATATCGGCGGTTTCCCGTGTTGTCAGAAATGCATGGGCTGTGACACGCACCATCAACATTAGGTGAGTAGTGTCTCTCCTACACACACACACACACACACACCCTCTCTCTTTCTACCCTTCTTATTTAGCTTTTGTCAATCTCTTCTCCATCTCTCCCCAACCCTTTGTCCTTCCTGTCTGTCTCTCTTTCACCCTCTCCGTCCCTCTTTCCATTTTTCTCCACCCCCCCCCCCAAGCAGCTACAGTCTGCAACAGGTGAGCTAAGGTAGCTATGGCAACAGCGACTGAGGGAGAGGGGGTGAGAGGGAGAGAGAGGGAAAGACAGAGGGAATTATAAACTCTGTACAGTATGCACACACACCACATAACGCTTGGTTATGAGGCAAAGTGGGTATGCGTGCCCTGTGCGATCTCTGTGTATTTTCATTGTTACTCACATAGACAGCTTGCTGAATGAACTCCACACACACTGTTCCTTTTCTTGTTTAGTGTCTGGTGTTGCCGCCACTTGAATTCCACTCGGCGGGTGTGCATTGGTTTGTGAGTTCAAGTGACCGTACTGTTCCAAACGCAGCCAGCTAACATACTGGTGAGGTCCCCCAACCAATGAAGACACGACAGACACCCAATTCCAGGAAGGGTTGTAAATACGGTCACGAATGGACACATTTGAGGAGAACAAGTGAAGACCTCTCTCATAGTGGTCAACACTATAAATATAGAGGAGAGGGGGAGTGAGAAGTAAAGAAAGAGAGAGAAAAAGAGAGAGAAGAAGAGAGGAATAGCTAAAGAGGGGGACAGGAATTGAGAGGGGAGAGAGAGAGAGAGAGAGAGAGAGAGAGAGAGAGAGAGAGAGAGAGAGAGAGAGATGAAGAATGAAGCAGGCAAACAAAGTTCAAGGAAAACTGATCCACACATGTCCCGACAGACAAAAAGACCACGGCAACCTTTATTGACAACTCAGTCCCTCTCACGCCGTCTCTGTCTTTCGCAATCGATGGGCACCCGGCATGGTCTGTTCCTCCTTCACACTCTCTTTCTGGCTTGTGTGTGTGGGTGTGTGTGTCTTATCTGAAGGGACCTCCAAGCGTGGACTAGGTAGTCCTTAACCCCAAATGCCAACAGGACAGTATCTGCTGTGATAGTTCAGCAACTTGTCAACAGACTCACACACACACATAATCACACACACATAAACACACACATACACACACCCAGTCCTGCATAAATACATACCTAAACTTGATGGGGTGACTTCTATAATGCTGTATACCAGCATATGTGCGTGCGTGCGCATACACACGCACGCACGCACACACCGACACACACACACACAGGTTCTGTCATGCAGCAGACAGCTCAGTATAGACACTGATTGGTATTTAGATAAGTAGACAGCCACATATCTACTGTACTATAATGGATGGGTTGTGTGTATGTGTGTGTGCTCTGTGTATATTGCCTTTATAATAGTTGTATGCTGAGATAACTGCTCAGCTAAGCTAAATACTGCAAACATTTCTTTCACTTTTCATGGTGTCTCCATCTTCTCTCTCTCCCCTCATGTTGGATTGTGCATTATCTCTCTCTTTATCTCTCTCTCTCAACACTTTGTGAGCCTAACCTTCATAATAATCTGTAACAATGCCACTAGCACATGGTTTGTAGTGAAAAAAGTCATTTCGCCCCCATCCCACCCACCGTAGGCACTTACACCACAGAAAAAGCCAGGGATGGTAAAACCCCTGATAGATTATATGAGATAAAACAAAGATAGAAAGAGAGATGGAGTGAGAGTGAGAGAGTGAGAGGGGAGGTGCAAACAAGATAAATAATTTTGCCTTGTTCTCCTCACTTTCCCATCTGCCACAGCAAGCCTCTTAGATATCGCAGCCGTGCAGGGAGTGATCGAGTGATCCCACACACAAACACCCCAACTGCCACTGACAAGGGCCGGGTTTCCCAGATTCGTTAAGAAGCTCTTAACGCTAAGAGCTTCTTAGGAGCGTTCTAAGAACGCTCTAGAACCCTTTTAGAACGCTCCTAAGAAGCTCTTAGCGTTAAGAGCTTCTTAACGAATCTGGGAAACCCGGCCAAGGACTACAGGGGATGTGTGTAATTGCTAATTACTCTAAAAGAGAAACCTTGACAGTGAGTTTTGATAGTAGTAATATCACTATTGCTAGTCCATTCAGATGTTCATAGTTGGTAACAATCCACAAACAGAGACTTTAAGAAGCAAGACAAAGTGAGAAGACAGTGTTTAGTGTATTGGGGTGAGAAGGGCTAATTCCTTCCAGTATGTCAGTGCCACAAATTGAGCCAACACACCATAATGAAAAACAGTCTGCTCAAGGACAGGTCTGCCTCAATGTACGTGTGTTAGTGTGTGTGTGAGGGTGTGTGTGTAGCGAGTGCGTGTTTGTTTGCCGACAAGGCTGCTGTGGTTGCAACCCCAAAATGAGCCAAGCTCACAAGTCTCTTAGGCAAGCTACTGTAACTATATTACAAGACTCATTCCATTTCACATTCAAATAGAAAATGCTGTCAGCCAGTCCCAACATTGTAACACATTAAACTCAACAGCAATTCATCAGACCATTGAGAAACACACACACACACACACATACATACCGCATGCACACACAAACACACCCTCACACAATCTATCCCTCTATCTTTAATACTTATTTTCCTCTCTGGAGTGAGAAGAGGAAGGGCTGGAAACGTCTGATCCCATCAGATTTCTTTTTTCCTTCCTCAGGCGGAGACTGAGTGTTATTAAAAACTACAGAGCAATATCAGACATGTCACTCATCGCAGAGATGAAGGGCCAGCCTATATGAATGCCTCACAGCCAAGGGGCTTCATGCATTACAATAAGCTCAACCTCAGAAGCTAAGCTAATGCTAACTAGACTATGCTAATGCAGTGATTTCTAAAAGGGAATCTCTTAAAGTTTGGGAACTTCACAGGTTGAGGCTAGTTTTGCTGAGAAGATGGCGTAGGAATCATCATAAAAAAATACAAAATTGAAATGTGCATTCAACATTTATAACCATAAAAGAGTATGTCTAAAATAGCAAACTAAATAAAATATAGGTATGCTCATACTAAGTTGACGACTTGCTAGTGAGCAGCAAGTGGCTCATCATTTCTTCTTGCTGGAGCTACTTTATTACTGGCTCAGCCTCTGAAATCTCTTGAGTTATGATTCCACTATATTATGGAGCCCACCAAGGCCATGTTTTCTGCTGTTTCACAGCAATGTAGCATCATGCTAACAGCTATGTGCAGGTCTAGCGGTGTCAAATCCCCTGAGGGAGTGAGAAAGATGAAAAACAACCCAGCTGTGTACATTCTTCTCGTTTGACAGTCTTAGCCAGACAGAGCTTGGGTCAGAGTTTGAGATATTGAATTCACACTTTCGTTCCTGCTTTCCGTAAGTGGTGATATTGCCACGGCAACCGGTACATCTCCCACAGGCAGTGTGGAACCAATTGGACAGTCCCTAGATTCTAGAATGACGACGGGTGGAACTTGCAACCGTCAATGAGATTTGACATTTGTTGAGTTTGATGTTGGAAGAATGGGAGTGGTACACATAAGTCTAAGTTTGTAATTCTAAGCATATGTGTTTGTTGATCCTATACATTCTTCCAAACATACACACTGCCTGGGAGGTTTTTCTCTAGTAACCCTTTACACACACACACACACACACACACACACACACACACACACACACACACACACACATACACGTGGATTGGTTATTCTCTTAATGAGAATAAACCCTGATGGGCTGATTCCAACTACTGGTTATACTGGTTTCAATGGCAGTCTCAGCCCATCTTCATTAACCTTTAAATTAGGTTAATGAAAATACGCTGCGCTGACACAGCCTGTGGTGTGTGTGTGTGTGTGGGGGGGTCAGCGTGTGGGGGATCAGGTGTGTGTGTGTGTGGGGGGGGGATCATGTGTGTGTGGGTGTGTGTGTGTGGGGAGGGGGAGGCAGAAAGCTTCTGAAGAAGCATGCACTAGTGAATGAGAGATGAGATTCCAGTCTATAGTATTGTGCTGCAGATAGACGGACTGATGAACAAATGGACTGACAGCTGGTGGACATGCTTTGGCTGGATGGACAGCTACCCCCCACAATGTACAGGCTCACTTAAACACTGCCAAAAGCAATCGATTAGTTGAAAGCTCTGTTTAGTGAAATGTGTTTTCCAGACAGGATCTGAGATCAAAATGATGACAGTCTTTAACACAATAGTATTCCTAACTAGAGAGGGTACAATTTCTGGGGAAATTGTAGGGTGTGCTTGCTTGCGACGGTTGCACATGGGTCCGTTTTTGAATGACATTTTTACAACTGATATTTCTGTATATGTTATATAAAAATGCATACTTATTATTTATAAAGATTACATAGATTTAAAAGCATTTTTTTTTTGCTGCTCATTTACAACTGAAAATACGAGTGAAGTGTAGAATGAAATAGATGTCTTCTCATTTCCCCTGCAAGAGGCAGCCTCATCGTTGAATCAAAACGAATACATTTGGCAGACCGGTGTGAAAATTGACCTAATCTCTATGACTTAAACGTCCTTTTAAGTTTTTCCCTTCTCGTGATATTTTCAAGCATTTAGCCTACTCGTTGCATTCAGTCATTAACAAAGAACCCCCTTTGAAGATTATTCTACGACGTTACCGGCAGGTAGAAGATGGAATCGCGATTCAAACAGTACCATCTGCTAACAGAAAATATGCCCCCAAAACGTAAATAAGCTTGACATTTATTTAGTGGAAAATCGCTCATTCATAAAAAGCTCGCTGGCAAAATGCGATATAGCCCTGTGTGGAGAAGCTGCCCCGGTAAATTGTACTACTACGGTACACTACTGCTGTGTTCGTCTTGGTAGCGATTGCGTTGGTTGAATTGGATTTAACATTCCGTTGTACGGTTTAGGCTGAAATTAATTATTTTCATGAACAGATTGACAAAGTTTAAGCTGTGGCAATGAAGTTCAGGTTAGTAGTTAGATAGACTTTTGATTTAAGTAAGGGGAGTGCCGAACATGTTCTGTCGCCGTTTGACTTCCTAAACAGCTGTGTAGATGTTTTTGTAGTGTCTCGCGTAGGCTACAGCGTTGCAGTGATACACTGGATTGAAACCACAGGTAATGATAATTTCACCCACAAATCGTTTACTTGTAATCTAATGTCATAATAAATCCTACAACGAAAATGTATATGTGAGGAATGTTTATTTTAACGATTGAAAACAGATACATCATAGACCACTGTAGTATGTGTTGCCCGGGCAACACAGGCTAATGTCATGATGCTAATACTTCAGTGAAATAGTAGACTACTGTTTCCGAAAGTAGATGTACTTCCTTAATAATGTCAGCTTATATTGTACATTACACATCACAATTGTGTGTCATATCACAAAGTAAAATGAGTAAATAGTTATCACCCTGGTCTCTTTGCTTGTGGCGTTTCTGCAGCTGCCTTGCAGTAAAGCTATAGTTAGCCTAGCTATCCCCCAAGTTAACAGATGCGAAACGAATGTTCTGCCAAAGATAGTCACGCGTGTTTTCGTGACGTTAGTGACGTAGTGACGTTAGTAACGTCAGTGACTGTGGCTAGCAAATTAGCCACCGTTAGCTTCACTTTTCGCCACAAAAACTTAACTTGAGCCTAAACCATGCAACGGAACGTAAATCCCAATAGAAGCAACTCAATGGCTACCAAGACAAAACTTTTGACACCTAGGTTGTGTATGTAGGCCAAATATTGACTGAGTTTAAGGGAGGCAAAAAGAAATAAAAATAATATATATGTGAGAGAACAAAGGTTGTGCCCTTGCCGAAGGCAAAGCACACCCAACTAGAGAGGGTACAATTTCTGGGGAAATTGTAGGGTGTGCTTGCTTGAGTCGGTTGCACAGGGGTCCGTTTTTGAATGAAATTTTTACAACTGATTTCTGTATATTTTATATGAAAATGCATACTTATTATTTATAAAGATTAAATAGATTTAAAGGATTTTTTTTTTTTGCTGCTCATTTACAACTGAAAATACGAGTGAAGTGTAGAATGAAATAGATGTCTTCTCATTTCCCCTGCAAGAGGCAGCCTCATCGTTGAATCAAAAAGAATAAATTTGGCAGACCGGTGTAAAAATGGACCTAATCTCTATGACTTAAATGTCATTTTAAGTTTTTCCCTTCTCGTGATATTTTCAGGCATGTAGCCTACTCATTGCATTCATTCATTAATAAAGAACCCCCTTTGAAGATTATTCTACGACGTTACCCGGCAGTAGAAGATGGAAACTTCTACTTCAGACAGTCCCATCTGCTAACTGAAAATATGCCCCCCAAAACGTAAATAAGCTTGACATTTATTTAGTGGAAAATCGCTCATTCATAAAAAGCTCACTGGTAGCGATCATTGTCAGTAACAACGCAAAATGCGATATAGCCCTGTGTGGAGAAGCTGCCCCGGTAAATTGTACTACTACGGTACAGTACTAGTAGACTACTGCTGTGTACGTCTTGGTAGCGATTGCGTTGGTTGAATTGGATTTAACGTTCCGTTGTACTGTTTAGGCTGAAATTAATTATTTTCATGAACAGATTGGCAACGTTTAGGCTGTGGCAATGAAGTTCAGGTTAGTAGTTAGATAGACTTTTGATTAAGTAAGGGGAGTGCCGAACATGTTCTGTCGCCGTTTGACTTCCTACAGCTGTGTAGATGTTTTTGTAGTGTCTCGCGTAGGCTACAGCATTGCAGTGAGCAACACTGGTTTGAAACCACAGGTAATGATAATTTCACCCACAAATCGTTTACTTGTAATGTAATGTCATAATAAATCCTACAAAGAAAATGTATTTGTGAGGAATGTTTATTTTAAAGATTGAAAACAGATGCATCATAGACCACTGTAGTATGTGTTGCCCGGGCAACAGAGGCTAATGTCATGATGCTAATGCTTCAGTGAAATAGTAGACTACCGTTTCCAAAAGTAGATGTGGGCCTACTTCCTTAATAATATCAGCTAATATTGTACATTACATTTCATAATTGTGTTTCACAGCACAAAGTAAAATGAGTAAATAGTTATCACCCTGGCCTCTTTGCTTGTGGCGTTCCTGCAGCTGCCTTGCAGTAAAGCTATAGTTAGCCTAGCTATCCCCCAAGTTAACAGATGTGAAACGAATGTTCTGCTACAGGTAGTCACGCGTGTTTTCGTGACGTTAGTGACGTAGTGACGTTAGTAACGTCAGTGACTGTGGCTAGCAAATTAGCCACCGTTAGCTTCACTTTTCACCTCAAAAACGCAATTTCTACTTAAACCATGCAACGGAACGTAAATAAAAATACAACCAACGCAATCGCTACCAAGACGAACCTTTTGACACCGCCGTTGTGTATGTAGTCCAAATATTGACTGATCCTTAGGGGGGTGAAAATAAATAATAAATAAATAAATATATATGTGAGAGAACAAAGGTTGTGCTCTCGCCGAAGGCTTGAGCACACCCAATTAGAATTCAAACAGTGTATGTGGCTAAATAGGAAAGCTGGTCAGTACAGTAGCTAGGACACACAGACAAATACGAGTGAAAACTGGCACACACACTCTCCCTTACACAATTTAAAGAAACTCTCTCTTTCTTTCGCACACAAATACACACACTCATAACTACTAGGGCAGTGCCTGTTGACGATAAAGGCTGGTGCAGTGTCCGTTCTTGCGCAATCCATGGGTCCATAGCTTCGTGCAGCCCACGATGGCAGCAAATTAATATAATTATTTCTCTCCAACCGCTCATTCAAACAACTTCACATGCAACACAGCATGCCCTTTGGTCCTGAACAAAACACCTGACGATTTTCAACCTCACATAGTGCCAGGTTCATCTATTTAAGCAACAGACATACAAAACACAGCAAGCGTCATACAAAATAATTTGAAAAGTATGGATTTTACAGAACAAAATACTATAACTGGATACCTTATGCACAAAGTGGAGCACAGTCACCCCCCCACCTCCCAAGAAAAAACTAAAACTGAAACAAACTAATTCTCAGTCGATGACACATCACATGATTATGACAAAGGATGCACTGCCACAGAGTTCTCTAAAAGTAAAGCTTCACCAGTTTCAGAAAGTAAATTGTGACTTTAACTGCTGCGTTGGAAAACCAGAGGTGGAACCAGGGTGAACTCCAAAGGGGTCACAGAAGGTGATGGTTGAGGGAGCACTCATGTAATTGTATGTAAGTGGGGCCAATCATGGCCGTTTTGGGACTATTTCTGTCTCTTTGCAGTCCCGTTCTGTGGCTTGGGTATCTAGGGCGATATACTTCTGCTGCCTGAAGTAAAGTCTGGTGTTACATGTTTATGATGTTGTTACAAAATACAATTTACAAATTATACTGTTAAAGAGAGTGCAGTACACGATACGCAGGGCTGACAACTCTCACGCATTTGCCATGAGACACACGCATTTCAGCCAGTTCACATGCTTGTATTTCTCACGCTCAGAAGGCAACGCCAACCAAGTAGTTCTGCCAACGTTGTAAACAGTAATGGACAAGGCGCAGGTACACATGTACAGACACTAAAAGAGCATTGCCCTGTTGATTGCTTGATTAATCATGCCTGACTTCTAAAGCTGTGTGCGTGCTCGGTTGTGTTGTGTGCGCATAACTATGTGTGTGTGACGGTATGTAACAGACGTAGCCATGCTCCGTCACAACAAGGTGTCGTTCGCCACTCGCTGGGCTCGAACACACAACCTCTGACTTGCCAAGCGCGACCACTTCCAACTACGCCAACGAAAAGCTAGCTATTCATTGACGCGGGTGGCTTATTAAATACCTGAGGTGTGAGTTTCACCGATTCACACCGGTTACATGTGCACGCACGTGCAACTATGTGCGTGTGTCACTGACAACTGTATTATGGGGTACACCCATAATGGGGGGTAATTATGGGGGGTGGCAAGTGCCCTCGCACACCCGAAATGCATACAATGTAGACAAGCGGTGCCCACAATGTCCGTGTCGTCTCAGCCTTTTTATCATTGGTTCCCAATAGGGGTGATGGCGGCGACGTAGCGATGTAGTACTTGTGGGGACTTTCATAGCAGCGACGTAACCTTTGTAAACATTGCATTAACGCGTATGACGTGTAACCCGTCTGCAAAGCTAACAATCACAGCCACCGCTACGTCGCTACTTATGCAAAGCAGACAATCACTGCCACCACTGCCTCCCCCACCCCCTCCCTCCACCCTGACAGCAGACGACTTCTCCTCCTTCTTTGAGAAAAAAGTCGCCGACATTAGCAGTCGGTTCCCTAAACCTACCTTTCCTACCCTCTCACCCTCCATGACTGACCCAACTAAATGTCTAAACTCTTTTTCTCCCCTGTCTGAGGCAGAGATCTCTGACCTCATTCTCTCTCATCGCCCCACCTCCTGTCCCCTTGATCCTATCCCCTCCCCTCTCTTTCAAACCATCTCCCCCTCCATCATAACTTTTCTTCTCCATGTCCTAAACTCCTCTCTTACCTCTGGCACCTCCCCTCTGCCTTCAAACAGGCTAGAGTTACCCCTCTACTCAAAAAACCCTCCCTTAACCCCGCCGTCCTCCAGAACTACAGACCGGTATCACTGTTACCCTTCCTTTCAAAAACAATTGAACGTGCTGTATCTAACCAACTGTCTAACTTTCTCTCTCAGAACAACCTGCTTGACCCCAACCAATCGGGCTTCAAGACTGGCCACTCCACAGAGACTGCCCTCCTTTCAGTCACCACTGCCCTCCAGTCTGCCAGAGCGGCTTCCAGGTCATCCGTCATCATTCTGCTGGACCTATCTGCAGCGTTTGATACGGTTAACCACCAGATCCTGCTCGCCAGACTTTCTGAGATGGGCATCACTGGCACTGCACTCCAGTGGATCTCATCCTACCTGTCGGAAAGATCCTACCAGGTTTCCTGGGGAGGCAAACTGTCAGGCCCTCGCCAGCTCTCCACTGGTGTCCCACAGGGCTCCGTCCTTGGACCCCTCCTCTTCTCTCTGTACACCACCTCACTTGGACCAATCATCACCTCCCATGGCTTCTCCTACCACTGCTACGCTGACGACATGCAGCTGTACCTGTCGTTCCCCCCGACCGATCCGGGGATCTCATCTAGGATTGAGGCCTGCCTCACAGACATCTCCGCCTGGATGACCGAGCACCACCTCCAGCTGAACCTCGCCAAAACAGAACTTCTCATCATCCCGGCTAAACCCTCCATCTCCCACGATCTCTCAATCACCCTGGGATCTGCGACGGTGACCCCTTCATCCTCTGCCAGGAACCTTGGGGTTACCATGGACGACGAGCTCTCCCTCACGGCCCACATTGCTGCGGTCTCCCGGTCGTGTAGATTCACCCTCTACAACATCCGGAAGATCAGGAGATACCTGTCTGAGCACTCCACCCAGCTGCTAGTCCAAGCACTTGTCCTCTCCGAGTTGGACTATTGCAACTCGCTGCTCGCTGGTCTCCCAGCATGTGCAACCCGCCCTCTTCAGAGGATTCAGAACGCAGCGGCCCGCCTGGTCTACAATCTACCCAGACGCTCCCATGTAACCCCGCTCCTCATCTCTCTCCACTGGCTACCTATCATGGCCCGTATCAGATTCAAGACCCTGGTATTGACCTTCCGAGCAGTGAACGGGACTGCACCCGTCTACATCAAGTCTCTCCTGCAGCCTTACACACCCACCCGTCACCTACGGTCTTCTTCAGACAACCGCCTGGTGGTCCCACCGCTCAAGACCGCCCGGTCCCAACACAAGCTCTTCTCCTGTCTGGCCCCCCAGTGGTGGAATCAACTCCCCACCTCCATCAGAGACACTGACTGTCTCTCCACCTTCAAGAAAAGGCTCAAGACGCACTTGTTCCGGGAGTACAACGGTACTTAGGAATGGTTTGCTTGACCCGATGTTAGTTTCCTCAAGGATCACAATGACTCTTGCTCAGAGACTTGTTGCTCTTGTGGTTAGTGGTAACTGATTTAAAATTGTTTGTACTCGCTGTGATATATTGTTTTTCTTATTGTTGCTTGTTTTTTTTTTGTTTTTTTTAGGTACACTTGCACTTATAGCAGTTCATGTTGTTTAATTGTAACTTGTTTAACTACATGCTCTTATGGTTCTTCCCTTTGGCACTTACTTTGGTTGTTCACAATGTGTGCTTCATGTTTTGGCTACTCGCAATGTTTTGTGGCTATCTCGTTGTTATGATCAGTGACCTATGCACTTTGTAAAGCTCTCTCTTGGAAGTCGCTTTGGATAAAAGCGTCTGCTAAATGAATAAATGTAAATGTAAATGTCTTCCATTATGTGGTATGTTAGCTATAATCTGTCTCAAGTCACCAACTGTAGGCTAAGTGGCTGGCTAGCTATCAATGGGGAAAATAATGAAAGGACAACATCAGTGTGGCTATTTCAGCTAGCTAGTGTTGGGCTGTATTGGTAGAGACCTGAACAGCCAAACTCGTTTTGTCACTGACTGGTCATTGAAACGAGTAGAGTGGTAGTGGTTTGATTAAATATTGAAGAATAACATCAATTATAATATCTGGGTTTGGGTATGGTGTACCATGTTGAATGGGTCTTGGTCTTGAAACTTCTTGGTTAGTTGCAACTTTTAATTGACACACGTTAAGAAACTTGACTTTAATCGAAGGATTGCCTCACTTTGAAGCAGTAAATTCAACGCTATGGGTAATCTCTTGAATGGTCAGGCTTCACTTCCGGTCTCACGAGATGATAATACCGGCATGGCATAATGGTTAGGCTAGATAGTTATAGCTGCCTTCTTATCGACCTAGTTATCCACATAATGGCAGATGTAGCGACGTAGCGGTGGCAGTGATTGTTTGCTTTGCAGACATAGCGACGTAGCGGTGGCAGTGATTGTCAGCTTTGTTAGGCGTGGTGACGGTTGCTAGCTTTGTTAACATTACCTGGCTCTAATCCCCCCCATAGCGTAATCAGTGTCAGCATAGCTGCAGCATTCACCGCATACCTGATATGAGTGAATTATGCATAGGCTACTCTGGCGAGGCAGAAACGCCTGCAAACACTTGCCCACCTAGGTGTGGTCTTTCGAAAATTAACTTGCCTTGGGCCAATATTTTATTCATGTTCGTGTTGTTAGTTGGTGATTATTGGCTACTACAATTTTAGCATGGTGGATGCGAGTCCAGTCATGGATTGAACGGCGATCTAACCCAATGCCGAAAGATCTCACGCGTCTAGGCGGGTAGGTGTGCACAGGCGTTTCTGTGCTGCGCAATTATGGGGTGTATAATCAGTGGGCTTCATTCAGCTCTTGCTACAACTCGCCAGAGGATCCTACACGTACTTTACCCATATCAGGTACGCTGTGAATGCTCTGTGTGCAGTTACGCTGACACTGATTACACCCCATAACAGAAGACATATTGCACAATCTCTACATCTAGCACCGCGTGCACCACTTCCGTGTTTTCCTCACAATAAAAACAAACGTATAAGCGACGAAACATCCTGAGGCACCTGGACGTAGCCACCATCCTCACATCAACACCTCAGCTATCAGCTTTCATCTCCCGCCCGCTACCGTGACCGTCTCTGAAAGAATGACAGAACGTGGATGCACCAACCAATGAGCCGCGTTTCATAACAGCTGTTCTGTAACGTGGACGCGGCATGGGAAGCAACTGAGTCCGGCTATAAATAGGGCTACTTCCACCCGTCCTCCACCACGGGTGGCTGACACCCACATACCACCGGGAGGGTGGGGGGTTGAGGGTAAGTGGGGGGCAGTTGTGTAAACACTGGGGCTGGAGTGGAATTCAATGAGCACTGGTCGGTCGAGAGGTTTCCATAAGGAATCAGGGCAAGGGGATGGAAACAGATAGACAGTCAGATAGATAGAGACAGGAAGGGAAAAAGGAGTATGCAGTGGAGGAGGAGAAGGAGGAAGGAGGACCTTATATGGTCTGCCGGAAAATACTTCCTTTTCTTGTTTCGTTATCGCTTGTTCTTTGGTCCTTCTCTCACCCACTCTCTTCTACTTGCACCACTCTCTCGCTCTCTCTCTCTTTCTTTTCCTCTCTTTCTGGTAATCACTTGATGTATCCACCTCTAAATGTAAGCCATCTCAAACACAACCACAGGCTCCTCGTGCACTGGCTGTTGCCGTGGCAACAACACAATGGACCTTATGAAGCTAATAAGTAGAGTAGAAAAATCGAGGGGAGGAGAGGAGAGGCTGAACATCAGGAAAATAAGAACCAGAAGAAAGATGAAAACAGGCACAGGTCTATTCCTGGAGGCTAGAGCGCAGAGCTGTTTGTACATAGGAGGAAGCTAGCGGAAGAGGGAAGGATAGGAGGAAGAACAAGTGAGGAAGAGAATGAGCAAAGAGTAAGAGAGAAGGAAGGAGCTAGAGACAGAGATAGCGCAAGAAAGAGAGAAGAAGAAAGGGTAAAAGAATGTTAACCCCCGGAAAAGGGAGTTGGTCGGTCCATTTTGATTCATCACTGAAATCAAAACAGCATGTTGTGTGTGTTCTTAAATGACACCTGGTTACGTGTAATGAAGAAACAGTGGGTTTCCCTTTTGAAAGGATGAGCAGTTACTGGTGAAGGGATCAAAGACTGGCTAGCCCTCTGAACCATGGCTGCATGAATAAGCAAACTGTACACACACAGACACATACACACGTACACGTTTGGTTTGCAAACACAGACACCCTCGCAGACCCATACGCGCTCACACAAACACGCGCCAGACCGAGACAAATGCAGGGCTTTTTGGCTAAGCAGGAAGCGAGTATCCAGTGCCTCTTCATCCTTCTCTCCTCTCTTTTCTCCCTCCTTAGGAGTCGGTGAGACAGTATGAGGTTACAGACGTAAACGAGCATCTATGTGTTCAGTCACGTCACCCGGCAACAGTCGCCGTGACCATCGCCTTGTCGTGACGACGGTGATCTCATCGCTAGGGGAACACACACCTAGCCCACACACTCAGTTAGTGTCTGGAGAGGGATGGTGGTGGAATGGGGACACAGGAAATGACACACAGGAAGTGGAGGCTAAACCTACGCACGCAGTCAGATGCTCTCAACCATGTAGACAGTTTGTCTTTATGTGAAGGGTAGTGAAGTTGAGGTAAGTTCTTGGAAATGTGGTTCGTGTGTGGCAGAAAGAGAGAGAGAGAGAGTGAGAGAAAAGGAAGACAAAATAAACTCTGTTCATGTGTGCGTCAGTTAGCTGGCGTTCTGCTAAATAACGATCCATAAATAACTATTCCTACCTGAGGCCCACTCTCTCAGACTCGGCAGGAGGAGGGGGGACTCTATTAGACGAAACACCCATTACATCGTGTTCAAAGACCCAGCAGTCAGGAACAGCACTGTAAACAAACATCCTCTTCATCTCCCCATGTGGGATTCCGGACGTCTCCTGAACTAAAGACGACTGCTTGCTGCTACTTAACTCCTCAGGCCCCCGAAAGAAAGAAGGAATTCTTATGTGAATTATATCTCTGTGATGTGGGCTTTGGTACTGGAACATAGGGATTTAGCAAATTGTTCCAGCACTGACTAACTTGTTTCAGGTTCACACAAGTGGATCGAGATGGGAAATGGTCCATGTCCAATTCAATTCTTTTTTTTCCTCTCAAAGCCAAAGAGATAAACCAAAAAGAGCTAAATGATGAAGGGTGTCGACCATCCAGACATAATTAATAAATCCCCACACGGATTACTTAAAAAAGGAGTCAGACATTATAAATCAATTTCAAAGACTCCATCCCTCCTCTTTTTACCTTGTCAAGGCTTCAACAAGTTAGGGCAATGAGGAAAGGAAGTAGAGAAAGAGCGGAAAAGAGAGTGACAAGATAAAGAGCAATGAAAGAACAGAGTTAAAAGTAGTATTGGAAAACGTTCTACAATGTGCTACAAAATGCTTTTCTATTGAATCAAAAGATTATCGCAAGACAATGTCACAACTAAGTCCCCAAATTTCCCAACAACTCAGCTATCAACCCAAGTTTAATTGGCTCTGGAACTATTTGTTTTGTTTACAAATTCCTAGCCGCTTCATAGGGTTAATAAAATACTGGTTAGTTTGAAGCCCATCCACTTTTCATCCTAACAACATTCAAAAGAGGATAGCAACTTTCCTGTCATGTTTGCACCCTGTCCCGTTCCAGGGAACACCTTCCGGACACAGTACCGTAAGTGAGACACTGGGAGGGGTGGCAGGTTACCTGTGAGTGGTTGACAGTCGTCGTTGGAGCCCGCTGAGTCGTTGTTGGGGCTGAGCGGGGGGCTGAGCGGGGGGCTGGCGGGGGGGCTAGTGCTGAAGCTGGCGTAGCCCAAGGAGGAGCTCACCTCTGAGGGCTCGCAGCTGTGGTTGACTGGCCTCTGGACGTCCTGGGACGAGGAAAGAGACGTCCGCTGTTTGGGCTGGATTGATAATGAGGAGAAGAGAGAGACAGCGAGAGGGAGAGAGAGAGAGAGAGAGAGAGGGAGAGAGAGAGAGAGAGAGAGGGGGGGGGGGGGAGAGGGAGGGAGAGAGAGAGAGAGAGAAACAGCAAGAGAGAGATAAAGAAAGAAGGAGAGAGACAGAGGGAGAGAATGTCATAACTCAAAATAAGTCAGGTTTTTAACACCCTTGTTAAAAGGTACAGCAGAGGTTACGATGGGAATGGAACGTTAAAGCAGTCACAGCAACGCCATGCTCTGCTCTGGCACAAGAGTGTTGAGTGTATAGACTCAGGTTAAAAGCAGGTAAGGGGACCTCCAAACATCTTCGCTACAAACAGAGCAAGAGAGCAAGAATCACAAAGAGAGAAAGTCAGTCAAGGGGATGTCAAATCAACCTTTTTCACAAAGGTGAGTGAGTTTGTGAGTCTGTGAGTGAGTGCATGACGATAGAAAGAAAGAAAGCAAGAGGGAGGGAGAGCTAGGGGCTGATGGGTTGAGGAAAGGAGACAAAGATCAAGAGATAAAATGATGTGAAACATCAACAACATTGAGGAAAAGCAGAGAGGAGATATATGCATCTCAGTTCTCTGTAGTCTAGAATTATAATGTGTGTGTGTGAGACAGAGGCTGAATATTTCTGTTCCAAACTGCTGTACACTGTAGGAGCAGCACCCTGATGTTGTGTAAGACACAGGAAGTGTTGCATAAGGATTGGCTCAACTGCCTCTTACATCACCAAGTCCAAGTGATGTATGCATATTACCAAAAGCATAAATACAGTGTGTGTGTGTGTGTGTGTGTGTAGGTTTGTTTATAGGAGAGACAGACAGGTATGTTGGTTTATGGTCTCCCTGCAGGAGTACAGTCATAATGCATGCTTGGATAACTGTGATTACTATATAGCTACAGACATGCAAATGATCCCTTGTATATTATACCAACTGTATATTCACAGATAAATCTTTGCAATATTTGCAATATTATATCACAACACTTCAGTGTATGAGCAGAGGTGATTTGTGCCTAACACACACATCTTGTGTAACCATTCAGAGAACAGACCTACACACATCATACATAACATCCACAATCCCTAGCAGATAATTCCAACAAAATAAGACCAAAAAATGATTTTCTGACAATATACAGAAAGTTATGCAAAAAAGTGACACTCTACGGGTGTCATTGTGGATGCCTGTACTGTGAAAGTATATTTGTGTACATGTGTTTTTTGTTATGTCTGCATGATGTGATGAGTTTGTGCATGTGTGAGTTTGTGTGTGTGTGAGGGCACACGTGTTTCTGTTTGTTTTAATGGCATGTGCATGCACTTCTAAATCTGAAGGTCATTGACCGAGACGAGTGGTTAATACAGAGCGAGAGAGAGAGAGACAGAGAGAGAGAGAGAGAGAGAGAGAGAGAGAGAGAGAGAGAGAGAGAGAGAGAGAGAGAGAGAGAGAGAGAGAGAGAGAGAAAGAAATTTGATTTGACGGAAAGAAAAATTATCTAGAGACAAAAGGATGCGGGCAGGTACTAGGGAAAGATGGAAATTGCAGATGCATGGAGGGAGAGGAGAAGCAGAAGAAGAACGAGAGAGTGGAGATAGATTCACAAAGAAAATATGTGTATTAAAATAAAAAAGAAGAGTGAACAGCAGGTGGGACAATTAAACACTTTTCCCTTCAACAAAAACCTACGCATCTCTCTAGACAGTGGGCCAGTCACTTACGGAAGAAAAATATATTGACTAATATATAACTTGAAATATAATGTAATATATTTTATTTTCTATTACATTTACCAATATATTATATATGGAAATACATGGGCTAATATATTGATGATAAATATATTAATAATATATTATACACTATAATATATATTTATGTGTTATATTGCATTACATTGCAAAACATACAAATGATTGCCGCTTTCATATGTGTTTATATTAGTGGTGGGCATAGATTTTTTTTTAAATCTAGATTAATCTCACTGTAATCTTGGAATTAATCTAGATTAAAATGGCTCATTTGAATTCCGCCGAAGGCATTCAGAATATGTGTGCTACCCAAATAATGACTAAGTCTTTGAGCACGGGTTTCTCAAGCCAGGTGACGCATTAGACCAGGGGCTCATCTCCAGTTTCCAAAATGCATCACAAACTGCTTACATTTACATTTAGTCATTTAGCAGACACTCTTATCCAGAGCGATTTACATTAAGTACAGGGACATTCTCCCAGAGGCAAGTAGGGTGAAGTGCCTTGCCCAAGGACACAACGTCATTTGACACGGCCGGTTCTACTATGATAATTGGTGATGAAAATAAATTATGTTCAATAAGATGTACTTGTGTTTACTAACTGTTTATTCAGTTAAACATGAATTTTGAACTGTAGGCCTACATAAGAGGTAATCCACTGAGCGAGATTAGTTAGCTTGGCTGATAGAGCTGTGCTGACGGGCTTGCCTCGGTTGCACTCAAACATAATAGTTTGACTACGACTCTTCCCCTGCGCTACATCAGTGCTTGGCCCGGCATCTTCCGCATTATAAATTCCGCATTGCACAAGGTGCAAACAACCTTAGTCTTGTCGAGGTTTCCATTGGGAAGCTTCTTAAAAATAAATTTTCCCTGAAGCAAACCCGGCGGCTTCATAGCTGCATCCATGTTAGCACGTCACATTTGATGTGTTAATTTCATACACAAGGCATACACATAGTTTCGAAGACTCGTTCTTGCCCCCTACAGTGCAATTCGGCTAGGTATACATCCGCGCTAAAATATCAAGGTGAAAGTCAACAAAGCTTACGTAGTATAGACCCAGCTCCCAACCCAACTTTGAGAAGACATTAACGGCGATATTTGTTTTATCGCCCGATAAGAGTCTCACGTTAACGCAGCACGTTAATGCCGATAACGGCCCACCACTAGTTTATATATCCCAAAATATATGCAATTATATTTGGAATCTGGAATGGAATGGAATCTGGCTAAATGACTAAATGTAAATTTAGATATCACCATATATTTACATACATTGTATAATATATATTTCCATATAATTGTACATATATTAAAAATATATTCTACCATATATTAAACAATATATTTAAAGACATTATATCTTTACATATATTAACCATACATTTTCCCATATACAGCATATCCCATATATATATTATGGTGGTTATTTATAAATACCACCATAATGGGAGTCAGGTGGCTGAGTGGTTAGGGAATCGGGCTAGTAATCTGAAGGTTGCCAGTTTGATTCCCGGCCGTGCCAAAAAGACCTTGTGTCCTTGGGTAAGGCACTTCACCCTACTTGCCTCGGGGGAATGTCCCTGTACTTACTGTAAGTTGCTCTGGATAAGAGCGTCTGCTAAATGACTAAATGTAAATGTAAATACATAAATACATATATTTTGGGATATATAAACACATACATGTATTTACATTATATATTCATGTTCAATATATCCCATACATGTATATTATATATTCATGTTCAATATATTCATGTTCAATATATTGCAATATATTACATTAACATATATTATAGTGTATAATATATTTATCATCAATATATGTATTGGAAAAAAATAAATATTAAATCCCATTTATGGGAATATATTGCCTAATATATCACGTTATTTTCCAATATACTGCAATATATTTTCCTTCCGTAAGGGGTAGGGCATTGGAGGGAAG